>NC_091940.1:8489869-8856535 GCF_041260155.1 Ptychodera flava
CCCTTCGTCCCAACCCCTTGCAGGCTACGGCCATGTAGTTTTGTTTGGTAACCTCTCTGCTGCCACAGAAGAATGATAAATCACACTTTGGTAGTGATAATATCTCCGAAAATAAAACTAAGGACTTACATGGAAAGAGCCTAGATTCATCTTTGAAAAGAAACATGATCATGTCATAAAGTTATCGGAGATCAAAACCTCATTCAGGAGTTTCAGCTTGCAACTGCACTGAGAAATAAGGTCAGATACTCAGCTTTCTGATAATATTGTGTGTTCGTATATCGGGGGAGTTGTGTTCCGGCAAAGTTCAATATAGCGTAATACAGGCTTAAACATGCTATGTAAAGAGTGCTGCTCTACCTGTGGAAAGTGACTTTAAATATCAATTTCTGCAGGTTTAAATTGCACTTTGACTTTGAAAAATTACAGCGCTGTATTGCTCAAGCATTGCATAGATGGCCTAATTTTGTAGATAATTAGACTGTGTTTTGTGCATTTTCATTCCAAAGGTATATGATATAAGCCATAAAGCTTTTCCTCCTTTCCCTAAAAAAGTTTTTTTCGACAGGGCACTGCCTTGGCAACGACCCTAAGTAGGTATGACCATGACCTTCAATGACCTATATTGCGATAGCAATTAACTTGCCAGCTTCAAATACCAACAAATACATATACCTTTAGTGTCATGGTATTTTCGGAGATGTCAGATTTTAGCTATTGCAGTGTCATGGCAAGAGGACCAACACTCATACCCACCGCCAGATTAATGACAAACAAGCATATTATGATAACCGAATATCCTAGCTCACTGGAAAACATAGTGATGGGAAGATGGTATTTGGGAGACAATAGACTGTGATGGCCCATTGACTATATTGGTTATACCAATAGGCGATCCCACACCATGCTTGGTATGACAACATTTCTGCGAAGCTTTTAGTCAATGCAGCCGAACATATTGCAGCTCCATTTTGTCATATTTTCAATTTTTCTTTTGCAAATGTAAATTTTCAGATGCTCTTAAAGTTGATAGAGTAGTACCCATCTTTAAAAAGGTCCAAAAGAGATTCCTGCAAAATATTTCCCTATTTCAGCGTTACCTCTTATTAGCAAAATTTTGGACAAGACTGTCAATAATCGGCTTGAAATTATTCTAACAATCATGACTTGTTATAAGCATCAGTATGGTTTTCGTAAGAACCATAGTGCAGAGTTGTCTCTTATAAATTTACTGAGGCACCTGACATCACAAATTGACCAGGAAAATAGTACAATAAGAATCTTCCCAGATTTTTCGAAGGATTTTGATACCATTGACAATGAAATCCTCTTAGTAAAGGTCCTATATTATGGTGTGAAAGGGGAAATCCTTTACTATCAGAGATATCAACATGTGTCTGTAGATTGTATTAATTCAGTTCATGACAATTACCTGTCGCATGTGGAGACAGGGATCAATACTTGGTCCTACACTCTTTTTTCTTTACATTAATGATCTTCCTAATTCATGCGATTACTTCGACTTTCGTCTATTTGCAGACTCAACCCTTTTCATACATATTCTAATGGCACTGTTTTGATCTTTCACCAGTAGAAAATCTTTTGAGAAATGTAACACGTTGGTTGACGCTAATAGGCTCACCTTAAACATAAATGAGACAAACTATGTATTTTCCATCAAAAACGTAGAGCGGTGTATTTACATGGTTATCTGTGTGTGAAAAATCAACCTCTAGTTCAGATTCACCAAGCATCATTTGTCGGGGGTAATTATTAATAAGCACCTTACATGGAAACAACACATTACAAAGGTAAACGCGATGATAAGAAAGAAGGCCGGAATATTATTTAAATTAAGACACGCTGTACCACAAAGTATTCTCATTTTGCACTATATATCATTATTCAACCCATGTAACATATGGCTTAGAAGTATGGGGGAATACATTTTCATCGTATCTAAATCCAATTCATATCGCTCAGAAAATGTGTATGCGCAGTATAATATTCTCTGAATTTAGAGAGCCATCTTCACCTTTGATCCAAAATCTACGTATTCAGGATGTTCATAAGCTCTGCAAGTTGCTAAATCTGTACTTTATGTTTGATTTGCTCCATCAAAATGTTCCTTACTACTTATCATATTATTTTCATATTATCAAGAGTGTTCGCGTTTACATGCACAAAAAATGCGTATTCACGCATTGGAATTGACTCTCTCTCTACGCATTTCTTTCATTGTTATGCGTTTTCTATTCGCAAAGGAAAACAGTAAAATGTTTCCGAAAGCACTCCCTGTGACTGAGCTCTTGTGAGAACCAGAGGATATTAGTGCCCGCTTGTCATTAAATTTGTTGCAACGTTTCTGTCAATCACTCATTCGTGTGGAAATTTTCGGATTCTCTGGGCGTTGTCTGAAACATTGGCATCGTAGTTAAAAGGCACGTTATCATATCAACTGTGTCTATGAACTACGTATACGTTGATCATTTTCAGGCGAGCGATAGTTTCTGAAACTTATGACGCAAAGTGAGTGACTGACAGAAATGTTGCAACAAATTAAATGCCAACCGTTCATGATGATCGCATCTCGCTGTCCCCAAATTTGATCAAAGAGTCCGTGAAAAAATGATTCAGAGGATCAATCGAAAGACACTTCTGGGCAACCCAACATGGAGAACACGGAGAAGCGCAGTGAAATTGAACCCATGTCGGAATCCACGACGTATTGTCCTGTTGTCGGCGATACAACAACAGGGGATCAGCGCCAAAGTGAAGCCGTGAGCCGTGATGATAATGCACCGGTTACCAAAACAATTCCATCCACACCACACCCAGGCTACCAAGAGCAGTGCAAGACTGAATATCCATAGTTACGTTTTGATGTATAAATATAAATGTTTACATTTCGAACACTGCTAGTGCCTGAATTAGCTATATACCTCTAACCTTTGGGTTGCCCGATGTGTTTTGACGGCCGCATGTATACCCTTCGCTGTACGTTTCAGCATGTTTGAAACACAGCCCAGTTGTTCAATTAAGTTGTTCGTCGAACTGTTTACATTAAAATAATGTTACATGTACATCGTACAATCCGAATTGGTAGTGTAGATTTATTGAACGGCTCATCGTATTTTGTAGTCAGTTTTCATTCCACCCATCGAGTGCGGAAGTGAATTACGCATGCATAGGGGCCCTACAGCCATTACGCAATTTTAGCACACTATTAAATGCGTATGCCGCACATGTATACATCTGCAGGTCAATCTTCAATATCTTACACAGGTGCAAAAATATAGAACATATTGTTGAATTTTGTTAAAAATCAAACTTCTATGTGTAAGTTCACAAAAGCTATCTTTTATGAGAATGTCTTGCTCTATGTTAATGTGCTTAAGTACATGTACGAAGGTAAAACGAATTCTAGCTGTAATCATCTAACTTTGTGGGATTTTTTACTGTCACAGTTACCATCTTCTCTTCACAAAATTACATGTATCAATATATATACATCAATACATTTTCAATACAATGTACATATATTAAAGTTAACAGGCTAGGCTCGACTAGCACAAGACTATATTCGTAGCTTCTTATTGTCAATGTATTCTGCGGAATTTGAATTGTATTATATTTCTTGAATATTAAATATGGCAATAAAATAATGATGAAGATGATGACGATGATGACGACGATGATGATGATGATGATGATGATGATTGACTTGTCGCCTGAAAAACCAACGTGTCGGTTTTCCACGCGGCGTCGCCTGACCTCATCGGACGACGCGACGATATCATACAAACGAGGCAACTCCACGGGCAACTCGAATTGCCTACCGCGTTGCTCGTCGCGTTGCCTACCGAGGTGCCTCGTGTAACTCGACCATGCGACTGTTAGGTAGCCGTCATTATTTACGGTCTGGCGGGGGTGGGGGGGGTGGGTTGGAGTAATTTCATCGGAAACTCCGAAATTTCGAGTACCCCTTGCAAACCATGATGAATTTGAGTAACCCCCCTCTCTAACTCAGAAATTTTGACTGACCCCCCCCTCTTAGAAGAGCTAAATACCAATACACGTACTTGTAAAATTTACAAAAATACAGCGATAGTAAAGACCTTTCAAATCCTGATGTACCCTGCTTTATTATTATCGGTTATCTAATGACGGTTGAAAAAGGTGAAACAAACTAAATGAAATTCAAAGTGACAACGAAATATAGATATTAAAGCTCACGCTATAACCAGTATCTAACCACATAGTACTGTTTAATTTGGATGGTATCATGACTAGGTTTTCACTAGGATATATGACTGGGCAGAGTTTGAAAGTAAAAGGGGAATAACATGTGCGAGGCTGAGGGGGAAGTGTCAGAGGGGATATTCACGATCTTGCGTGGAAAACTTTGAGAAATTGATTTGTTCAATGGTGCAGCCTGGTGCAATTTGAAAGCCTCAAAGGTGTTTTTTAATTTGTTTTTAACTAGTAAAACTGTTAGAACGCCCTAAGGGAAGAGCACGGGAGGGGTGTCCCCCTCTCGCATCGAAAATTTTGAGAAATTGATGGGTGCAACCATGGTGCAATTTGAGAGGTGTTTCAATTTATTTTGCTTAAAAAATTGAGTAAACCCCCTTCTTCCTCTCCACATTTTGAGCAACCCCCTTGAAGTTTTCAATTTTTGAGTTAGTCCCTCACAGGCTTACGATCCCCAGGCCGTAAATAATGACGGCTCCCTTAGGTATACTAGTCCCAGATCGGCCTGAAAGTTCTTATAAGGTTCCGTGGTGCATTGCGCACAGTGAACGTTCATAATTCTAATAAACTCAATTAAAGGTTTCACCCTGACAAATATTTTCGTGGCCGAATTATGAAATACAACATTCATTTTGAGTTTCATTGATATATACCAGTCTTGTACGCCAATACGTTGTACAACATAAAATCTCATAATTTGGTTGTTTACTGTACATATACCTACAGAGTTTGACACGACCAAGGAAATGCTCTATGGGATGACCAGGAATAGGCGTAGATCTCTTGCGTGGATCGCTCCGGATCACTGTTGTTTCTACCAAGAGTATAATCAATATTTTGGTCAAGAGCACCAGCCTGAGGGCATGTGTTGTTAACTTTATTGCACCGACAATTTGAAATCATCACAAAATACAGTATTTGTACTGTGCGTATGTGCGCTACCAATGGCGTTCGGACGGCTTGCCGGCAAGAGGGCAATAGCAATTCAAACCACGTTATATCACAGTTTTTTGGAATGTCACGTTGCGGAGTTGCATCCAATCACGAGATCAGTACTGTAGTTGAGGTGTAATATTATTATAGCTTTGTCAATACCAGTGAATTTTGTGACCTCATACCCTCAGATACGTACTGATAATGTATCCAATCATCCATCTTGCTATCAAAGATGTTTTGTACATCTTCAAAGTCAGTGACATCTCAAAAACTATAAAATAACAGCATTAATATATCCCCGTCCTCCCACAATTGACTCATCAAGCAAACTTTGCGCTCCATCATGTACTCGGCTCCGCCTTGTTGTGCAAATTTTGCTTTCGTCCATTATAAGCTGGGAGGGGTACATTTCTTTAACCTGATTTTTCACCATTAAAATGAATCTTTAACCCAACATGTAGTATATGTTTGGGTAGGTCGACAATTGAAGATTATAAAAATTGTGAGAATATTTAAAAACCTGTTTGCGTGTGTTTGTTTTGCTCAAAAATGTGTGTTTTTGAGTTTTTTCACTTAAAAAAGTGTAAGTACGAGAGGGTGATGGCAATTGGTGAGCCGTTTACTGCAATCGATAGCAGGGTAAGGTGTGTAAAAAACCGTGTCTTGGATTTTTGATACTCCGCTTTGTTTTTGCACAATTAGCCTCGAAAGTGAGAAGTGGTGGATTCTGAATAAATTAACGGCTTTTGTCCACGTTTGTCACGATATCTTTTGTTTTCGGAACATTATCGGAATTCTGAGACATGGTTTTGTAGAAACAGTCACTAACTACAACCTGTGCAAAGATAAGGCTAATCCGTCAACGTGGCGCCAAGTTACACTCTCCAGAAGTTGCGATACATTGCCAAAAACGGAACGGAGTAAATCGCAGAAATGTGTATGCGACCCTTGGAGTCGCACAAAGTCAGCTTAAATTCCGGTTCGCTCACATTTTCGGTGGAAATTCCCAGCCCATAATGAAGTACAGGACTTTTTACACAATTGTCTGAATTTGTGGTATGAATGAAATTATACATGACGTGAAAATTGGAAGAAAATGAACACTGAAACGGCCAGTTCGCGGCGTAAGCGTTAGGCTTTATTTACACAACTGTCATTCCGAGCTAAATCTGGGGATAATCTTCTAGCTAAATACAAACTAGCGTATTAACTGTGCACTGTAGTGTACAGGTTAAAATTTGATTATCAAGCGAAGAAATGGCTGGCTGCATATATACTTCGTAAACTTATGTGAGTTTGCATGCCAAGTCCGATGACATCGTGTTTTCCTCTCTTTTGGTTGCGCAACCGTCACGGCGTTTTCAGCTTCCTGCCTGGAGAGAGACACGTGACCATGAATTTACAATGTGGTACATACCGACAAAGACGAATTCATTCAGACGCCGTGTTGCGTACGTTAGCTTTTACGTTCCGTACTGCATGTTGAAGTACGACCACAGTCCGCCTTGAACATGGCATGGAGCTAAAAACGGACAGCTACATGAACGCGGTTTCCGACCTCAGAAGCACCAGTGCCGGGCTAACTTTGTGTTGTGCCATGTTAGAACCCATCGTTAGGCTAAACTAAATATAACACCTGGCAATATCTGGTATCTAAAACGATTTCCTGATAGAAAGATAAAAGTTGCGAAAAACTGAAATAAATTGAATCTGACACGAAACTTGAACAATTCTAAAAGCAACTAGTTTTGGCTTCGCGAGTGCCATGGAGGCGAGTACCTAACACAGATGTGAATCTCTGACCACGCTGATATTAAACTGAATGCGTCATTCTAAAACCGCGACGGTCGAATTTTGTACAAGTAATGAAATGCGTGAACTTCAATCAAACAGTTGAATATTGCGTTGGCTGATCTGTGGAAACGAGCATTCGTCGTTCTCCGGTGGCGACTGTCCGTTGACTATAATAGCGACGATAGACAGGCCAGCAGCACGCTGTTTTTCAGCGTGATTGAGTTTATCCACAGGAAAAAGTAGTTGCTGATTCAAAAAAAAAGCACGTTCACGGTTGTTTATTTTTTTCTCAAATTCATGGAAAGTATTCTCTCATTTTCAATTTTGGCTTGTTTAAATTTATTGCATAAGTTTATAATTACCTAATAACAATTCAATCGCAATGATTTTAAAGCTATACCGACATGAATTTGTGCTGTGAAATATCGCATACTTTTCAATCGAGATTGATTTCGACCCTGGACTTCGACTCACTTCATGAGCAGTCCGCCAATAAAAGTTCAGTTGATCGAGACAAATTATGTATGCTCTATGATTAGCTCCGGTACAGATTGAAAAACAAATGCTAGGTCAACATTGCGTTTACATTGTAAATCACGGCATTCTAAACTCTACGTGCATTACCCGCATCACGTTCCCTCTGTGTCCGCATAGAATTTACAAAACAATAAGCTCACGTTTCCAAACCGGGCAGAGCAGACACAGGCGCGATTTTCTCGTTAATATAAAATTTCGAACTGTTGGCATATTTCTAATTTCTGCTGAGAGGAATGTTGCTCGCCCGACTGTCGAAACAAAAAGACGTCGCAACCATTTTCACAAAAAAGATAGAAAACTTGTGGTGACGTACAGGAACGTAATCTTCATTGCATGCTTTACGTGTAAACCGTAACGTAGCGGTAACAATTTTGGTTGCCGGATTTCACTGGGCATTTGCAGACGTTAAAAATCATCTGACATTTTTATCATCAGTCGCAATTAGTTCGGAGCGGGATTAATTTTGAATGTCGGCCTTCATATAAGGTGCAGACAAACATGTAAACTGTTATCAGAAAAAGACGTAATTTTTGGATTTTTGGAGTAGCCTGGTTTGATTGGGGCGGGGTCAGTTTTGAATGTCAGACTATACTTTTCATTGAGTCCACGTCATTTGTTAGCGGGCACAAATGTACGTTTATGTTTTCGGTGGCGATTAATTTTGAATGCTGGACTTTATTTAGCAAACACGTAAAGACAATGACCTACTATTTGGATTTTCGGCCGTTATTTGTTTTGTACGGGAACAGTTTTATTAAATACGTGTTATAGGAAAACGAAGTAAAAATTACGTAAACTACAATGAGCAGCCTCTCTGTTGTGCGCAAGATGTATCACCAGTTTTTGTTCGAAGCTCAGTTTAGTCACGGTCCGGACCGTGGTTTAGTGTTGAATGAGTAAGCGTTCTGCGTTACATTCCTCGCTTGCGACCATTTCCAGTTGACATCTTTTCAACGCATCAGAAACTGGAGTTTTAAGCCTGACTGTAACTCTGACAATTTTAACTGTTCTCTCATTCCCAGCCATATGCTTGATATTTCGCTTTTGTGGACCATGCTTTTGCAATCGACGGCTACTAAGCTTCAGCATGTTCAGTAGCCACGACATACTTCCTGCCGGCAGCTGGGAAGAAGACTGACGCATGCGCACTCCTCCGGACGTAATTAGCGTAATCTACTTATGCTCTTGAGATAGCCTTGACTAATCTGGAAACCGTTAAGACACAAGAAAAACACGGCACGCGAACTGGCCTACAATGCTCATTTTTGTTAAAATCTAACTCATTTCCGAGTATGTTATGGTTTCAAACTTATCGTCCACTCAAAGGCCATATTAGACAGATTCAAAATTTACCATAAAACAAAAAATGACCAAAATCACTCAAGGAAGGTGGGTCTGAAATGTAATACATGCGTAATAAATTCTATAGGAGTCGGCATGCCGTGGCAATGAACGGAATGTAAAGTGTTGTGTCTATTATGGGTTACCATTTGTGTTAAGTCTTAAGCTATGTAGGAACTAATGTCGGCTCCCGCCCGCACCATGTGTTGTAAAGAATATACCGCTTATGGTCACATTCATGATGGAAAATATGTTGGCCAAATGCGCTCTACCCTTACTCTATCCAAGACTACCTTGGTTCCTTAGGGCTACTGTTTCACACAAAATTTGCACGGACAAAATGTCGACTACACGTCGGCTACCCTCCACTACCTTGTCTCCTATGGGCTACCGATTTTGAGCATATTCTGGATGGGAAAAAATGTCCGCTACCCTCCGCTACCTTGTCTCCTATGGGCTACCGATTTTGACTCCTCCAAACAATCTTTTAGTGAAAATAAAGTCTGAAACTTGTCCGCTACCCGTCGCTACCCTCCGCTACCTTGTGTTCTATGGGCTACCGATTTTGAGCATATTCTGGATGGGGAAAAATGTCCGCTACCCTCCGCTACCTTGTCTCCTATGGGCTACCGATTTTGAGCATATTCTGGATGGGGAAAAATGTCCGCTACCCTCCGCTACCTTGTGTTCTATGGGCTACCGATTTTGAGCATATTCTGGATGGGAAAAAATGTCCGCTACCCTCCGCTACCTTGTCTCCTATGGGCTACCGATTTTGAGCATATTCTGGATGGGGAAAAATGTCCGCTACCCTCCGCTACCTTGTGTTCTATGGGCTACCGATTTTGACTCCTCCAAACAATCTTTTAGTGACAATAAAGTCTGAAACTTGTCCGCTACCCGTCGCTACCCTCCGCTACCTGGCTTTCTATGGGCTACCGATTTTGAGCATATTCTGGATGGGGAAAAATGTCCGCTACCCTCCGCTACCTTGTCTCCTATGGGCTACCGATTTTGAGCATATTCTGGATGGGAAAAAATGTCCGCTACCCTCCGCTACCTTGTCTCCTATGGGCTACCGATTTTGACTCCTCCAAACAATCTTTTAGTGACAATAAAGTCTGAAACTTGTCCGCTACCCGTCGCTACCCTCCGCTACCTTGTGTTCTATGGGCTACCGATTTTGAGCATATTCTGGATGGGGAAAAATGTCCGCTACCCTCTGCTACCTGGCTTTCTATGGGCTACCGATTTTGAGCATATTCTGGATGGGGAAAAATGTCCGCTACCCTCCGCTACCTTGTCTCCTATGGGCTACCGATTTTGAGCATATTCTGGATGGGAAAAAATGTCCGCTACCCTCCGCTACCTTGTCTCCTATGGGCTACCGATTTTGACTCCTCCAAACAATCTTTTAGTGACAATAAAGTCTGAAACTTGTCCGCTACCCGTCGCTACCCTCCGCTACCTGTGTTTCTATGGGCTACCGATTTTGAGCATATTCTGGATGGGGAAAAATGTCCGCTACCCTCCGCTACCTTGTCTCATAGGCTACCGATTTTGAGCATATTCTGAATGAGAAAAAATGTCCGCTACCCTCCGCTACCTTGTCTCCTATGGGCTACCGATTTTGACTCCTCCAAACAATCTTTTAGTGACAATAAAGTCTGAAACTTGTCCGCTACCCGTCGCTACCCTCCGCTACCTGGTGTTCTATGGGCTACCGAGTTTGAGCATATTCTGGATGGGGAAAAGTGTCCGCTACCCTCCGCTACCTTGTCTCCTATGGGCTACCGATTTTGACTCCTCCAAACAATCTTTTAGTGAAAATAAAGTCTGAAACTTGTCCGCTACCCGTCGCTACCCTCCGCTACCTGGCTTTCTATGGGCTACCGATTTTGAGCATATTCTGGATGGGGAAAAATGTCCGCTACCCTCCGCTACCTTGTCTCCTATAGGCTACCGATTTTGAGCATATTCTGAATGAGAAAAAATGTCCGCTACCCTCCGCTACCTTGTCTCCTATGGGCTACCGATTTTGACTCCTCCAAACAATCTTTTGGTGACAATAAAGTCTGAAACTTGTCCGCTACCCGTCGCTACCCTCCGCTACCTTGTGTTCTATGGGCTACCGATTTTGAGCATATTCTGGATGGGGAAAAGTGTCCGCTACCCTCCGCTACCTTGTCTCCCATGGGCTACCGATTTTGAGCATATTCTGGATGGGAAAAAATGTCCGCTACCCTCCGCTACCTTGTCTCCTATGGGCTACCGATTTTGACTCCTCCAAACAATCTTTTAGTGAAAATAAAGTCTGAAACTTGTCCGCTACCCGTCGCTACCCTCTGCTACCTGGCTTTCTATGGGCTACCGATTTTGAGCATATTCTGGATGGGGAAAATGTCCGCTACCCTCCGCTACCTTGTCTCCTATGGGCTACCGATTTTGACTCCTCCAAACAATCTTTTAGTGACAATAAAGTCTGAAACTTGTCCGCTACCCGTCGCTACCCTCCGCTACCTGGCTTTTTATGGGCTACCGATTTTGAGCATATTCTGGATGGGGAAAAGTGTCCGCTACCCTCCGCTATCTTGTCTCCCATGGGCTACCGATTTTGAGCATATTCTGGATGGAAAAAATGTCCGCTACCCTCCGCTACCTTGTCTCCTATGGGCTACCGATTTTGACTCCTCCAAACAATCTTTTAGTGAAAATAAAGTCTGAAACTTGTCCGCTACCCGTCGCTACCCTCCGCTACCTGGCTTTTTATGGGCTACCGATTTTGAGCATATTCTGGATGGGGAAAAGTGTCCGCTACCCTCCGCTACCTTGTCTCCCATGGGCTACCGATTTTGAGCATATTCTGGATGGGAAAAAATGTCCGCTACCCTCCGCTACCTTGTCTCCTATGGGCTACCGATTTTGACTCCTCCAAACAATCTTTTAGTGAAAATAAAGTCTGAAACTTGTCCGCTACCCGTCGCTACCCTCTGCTACCTGGCTTTCTATGGGCTACCGATTTTGAGCATATTCTGGATGGGGAAAATGTCCGCTACCCTCCGCTACCTTGTCTCCTATGGGCTACCGATTTTGACTCCTCCAAACAATCTTTTAGTGACAATAAAGTCTGAAACTTGTCCGCTACCCGTCGCTACCCTCCGCTACCTGGCTTTCTATGGGCTACCGATTTTGAGCATATTCTGGATGGGGAAAAATGTCCGCTACCCTCCGCTACCTTGTCTCCTATAGGCTACCGATTTTGAGCATATTCTGAATGAGAAAAAATGTCCGCTACCCTCCGCTACCTTGTCTCCTATAGGCTACCGATTTTGACTCCTCCAAACAATCTTTTAGTGACAATAAAGTCTGAAACTTGTCCGCTACCCGTCGCTACCCTCCGCTACCTTGTGTTCTATGGGCTACCGATTTTGAGCATATTCTGGATGGGGAAAAATGTCCGCTACCCTCCGCTACCTTGTCTCCCATGGGCTACCGATTTTGAGCATATTCTGGATGGGGAAAAATGTCCGCTACCCTCCGCTACCTTGTGTTCTATGGGCTACCGATTTTGACTCCTCCAAACAATCTTTTAGTGAAAATAAAGTCTGAAACTTGTCCGCTACCCGTCGCTACCCTCCGCTACCTTGTGTTCTATGGGCTACCGATTTTGAGCATATTCTGGATGGGGAAAAATGTCCGCTACCCTCCGCTACCTTGTCTCCTATGGGCTACCGATTTTGACTCCTCCAAACTACTAGTATCTTTTTGTGAAAATAATGTCTGAAACTTGTCGGCTACCCGTCGGCTACCCTCCGCTACCTTGTCTCCTATGGGCTACCGTTTTTGAGCATATTCTGGAATGGGAAAAATGTCCGCTACCTCATAATGCTCAATAAATCTGTAAATGTAATTATATTATTTTAAAAATTTTGGGCAAAGTTGCGATCGTTTAGGAAAAATAAAAAAACGATTTAAGATTTCTTACTTGTACTAACTTGAATCTCCGGTCAACCAAGTGCATCCCTATAATTTATGCGTCGTAACCGACACCAATTTGATTTATTTATTTGATTACAAACGCTGCAAATTTCATTTTACAGGTTTTATAGACACTTTGAAAGTAGGTGCTCATTTATAAAAAAAGTTCCAGCTGTCAATAATGTCAAGTGTAAGATAGAGAAAAAAGTCCGGCTTTTCTATTATGTAATACAATCGTTAAAACTTGTACCAGCGTACTAATACATCATTACGGCTTGTTATCTATTTATTTCAAGATTATTTGGTTTCCGCTACCCCCGATACCGATCGATACGTAGCGGAGACCTCGGCGAAAAAAAAATTGTGCCCCGAATCCTGCATTGTATATACGCAAAGTGTTTTGCAGTTAATGACGACTTAATATGTAAACTTATACGTGACAGTTTGTATAATTAAAGAGAATACACGTGCTTAATTGTTTCCTTCGATTTTTTCTGGCTCCAATTAAGATTTATCCTAGTTAGTTGGTCAAAATATATTTTCATTTTATTCAGCGCTGCTTTATGATTGTTCCTTAGGACACCTATTTGGTATTTTTGATACGTTCAGAGTAAAGACTTTAATACGCTGAAAAACACCATGAGATGTTTTGTTTCAAAACATCGCAATAAGTGTTGTGTGTGTTTTCAGACGCAACTCAAAAAGAAGTTGCGCGATACTGATACTGACGTATCGTCTGCCTGGGGGAGTGCGTGCGATGAGGTACTGGACGATCAACAAAGCAGAGGCTCACAAGGAGTTAGACTGGTATAAGGAGGGTTTATTGGCTTGATTTCACCATACAATGACGTGCCCAGCAGGATCGTGTTCTGCTCTTTCTCATAAAATTCTCCCTTAAATGAGCGAAACTACAATCTAATCATATTGATTTACTAAAATGGTCGTCCATTGGGCACAGATTGAAATATATTTCCATACAATGTTAAGGTCTGAAATTTACATCGAGTGATTGGTTTGCACTTAATTAAAGCCGGTTTTGTAACAGTCCTTGATTGTTCCTTAAGATATACTTTCTATTTAAAGCAAGATATCTCCAACAAGATAAATGTTTTGCTGAATCACTGATACTCCTTGAACTTTGTTCATTTTGAAGTCCGTTAAAGTGCAAGGTGATTGACCTATAACAATGACTAATAAGACTCCGTAGTCATTCGATACATAAGAGTAAATAAATATGAATATATCGATACATAAGAGTAAATAAGTATGAATATAATAACTACATAATTCTTGCCTTGTAACAATACTCTGGCCGATACTAGTTAAAATTGGCTTTCAACAACTGCCAACACTTCATTTTTCGCCGCATTCTATGGTTGCGAACCCTTATGGCCTTTAAATGTAAATAATTTGTGCGAATTCAACCATTATAATGGTTTTATAATCCCCTCCTTTCTCTGCTAGGCGACTGGATGCCGTATCTTGTGAGTTCGAACATGATTGAAAACTGGCCGTATATTCTTTCCCATCGGATAACATTTTACTAATATTGACCGAGGATCTAAACAACCAAATCTGCCGTCTTGCGCATGAAGCGGCGAGTCAGACATCAGCTCTGCAGATTAAATGACGCTCTATCAAAAGAACGTACCAGTGACGTTTTCTCAGCAATAAATGAATGCCACAGGAAGTCAGAGATAAAAAGGGTGTTCGGCCGATCGCAAACCTCTGTCTGAAGTAGCGGAATCAAACTGGCCTCTGATCAAATTCTGTCCATAGTTGCCATGGCTTGTCAATACCAAGTAGCGGGACTTTCATTACTTCAAATTGCATTTCCTGACAGAGGGCTCTGAACTAATCGCATTTGACCTCTAAAGGCAACCATCTATGCAACCACTGGCATCAAGCTCTCAAATAAATTGTTGCTGAATATTTAACTTCCTTGGTGCAGGCGAAGAAGGTGGCCCCACAAGGTGACGCCCCGCTTAGCAGTACATTGACAAGCTGAACATTTTACTGCGGTAAACCGAAAACACATTAATTTTGTCTTAATATAGGTTCCTTGATTTTGGAGTAGCATTATATTTTTTAATCCAACTATTGTGAGACAACGTGGTTTTAAACTGTCGGGTTTATATGTAAACAGTATTAAGTTCACACTATCACCATAACGGCTGGTGAGAATTACATATTTTGTGGGTTGATGTTGCGAATTTGCAGTCTAACAGAGGACTGGTGAGTTTTTCAACAGTTTTACCACAGAGTGGTTAGGATCACAAGTCTCCCAATAAGCGATGAGAATCACAAATCATACTGGTGGATGATAAGACTTCTCCCTACCATCAGGTAGAATACAGAATCAGGCTACCTCATAGTTCTCAGCACAGTCATGTTGGTGAGAGCTACAATTTCTCAGCATGTAGTAGTGAGAATGACAGCAAAGTCTCACCATTGGTGAGAAAGTGGAACTTTCACACCCTAGTCACAATTTTCTTTTCCATGGTAAATTGCGCAATTCCCACTACTTCAGATAGCCTTTTGTTATGTCCAAAGGGATAAACTACGTGGTAGTGCTATGCATTGGGGAAAAAGTATGCTTCTTACTACGGCAAGAGTTTGAGATCTCATAAATACTTGGTACACTAAAATAATCGATGTTATGACATTAATTTATTAAAATTTGTTTCTCATCAATGGAAAGCATACCTATCCGTACCTCGCGCTCTAAATAAAAATTCATATACTCTGATTGTGCGATGATGAAATAGACAGCCACCAACGCCGAGGAGGTTCTTGTTTAGAATCGTTGAGGCCGTGGCCCGAGACGATTCTAAAAGAGAAACTCTGAGGGATGGTGGTTATCAGGTCATAATCACACATTGCCCATTTAAGTGTCATCCAATCCAAGTCGCAACGTACCTTGTGGGAAAAATGGTTTTATCATTCGGTTCTGCACAAACAACCAGTCTTTGTTTCCATTGCTTGATTCAAAAGATAAACGTCGATAGTGATCAATAATGATTTGCATATCGTGAAGGTGTCACCTGGTCACGGCGAACAACGTAATGTTTTTTGCACGTCTTATATTCATCTTCAATTTTCAAAACCAATGTACTAAAATCGCTTCGTGAGTTAGTGGTTAGCATGTAGGGCTTTCTTTGACTGTTGCAATGAGCTGTTCTTGAACTTGACACTGCTCAATGCTTCATGGACAACTAGATGTCTATCGAATTAACATAGCACGTTTTATCAACTTTAATGCTTAATTTCGGAGTAATATCACTAATTACAAATATCATTAAATATGAAAATGATCCGATAATTAACTTGACACTGCTCAGATTTTCACGCGACAATTAGATATTTATCAGATCAATCTATTCAGGCAAATATATTCAGTTCTTTCCATTGGCATATGGTACCTGTCTGCTAAATCTGACTTGAATCCGTTCAGGCGTTTTTGAGTTATCGTCTGTCGACAGACAGACAGACAGACAGACAGACAGACAATCACACACACATACAGACAGAGAGACGGACATCGGTACGACATTAGCTACCTTGTGCGAACACGTGAACTTAAAAGAGACAAAAGTTTTTATGGCACTCAAACCTGAAACATACTTAAATAACACCGCAAACCGAGGACTTCCAGGAAACTAAAACTGCTGAGAATAAAATTTTGACATAGGGAGTGTGGTTTGAAACACAGAATTGGCCGCTAACGTGAAAACAAGCCTGCTGACCCCTGTCATAAGTGTTTCAACACATTGCATCCCTATTGGCACAATCAAATCGTGTGTATCACCACTAATGCACATAACCTGGTCCTGTGAATTTCTTTGCCTTGTCCTTTGAAAACAAAGTGTTGTGATACAACTATCCCATCATTGTTTACAGAGAAGCTGGTCATCTACCACTATGGCTTCTTTAACAATTGGGGCGATTCAGAGCTTCCTCAGCAGTCCGACCAATGTGTTTTTGATGCTATTACTATTCTTAGTAATAGCTGCACTATGGAGCATGCACATACCTACAGGTTTTCCTCCAGGACCGAGAGGATTACCGTTTATTGGGAGCATAGGCGGTAAGTTATATGTTAATTCTCAAACCAGATGTCATCAAATCTCACGTTATAAATTGCCACATTGATCATCAAGTCGTCTTAATGCTAGGGCAAAGCAAGTTCATACAAACCAAAACACAATTTCAGTGGATGATTTGGTTGTTAATGTAGGAAGGTAAACAAACTGTTCCCTTTATATGACAAAGTAATGGAAAAGCAGCATTCATAATCATTCTATGGTAAATAGATACTCGTTTCATTGGCACTTAAACTTCATAAGTATTGTACTGTGAGTTGTTCTTATGCCTGCGTTTTAAAATTTTCTAACTATCAGACTGTCTATAATTTTCGTGCGTATTCTTTTCAATTAATGTCACACTAGATAAAAAGCCTATTTTGCAATACGTGCCAGTCAAATATAATACCAAAGTATCATTCTGACACCTTTTGGGGCAGTTTAACTATTAACAAGGATTGTGATATTATATGTAGCAATAACATCTTCGTAAAAATGGTAAATTTCGCTGATTGTAATAGAGTATTTTCCATTAATGTTAGGTTTGTTTGTGAAATTCAGTTCATTATTCTATACCTAAAATCATGTCAAAATGTAGATCAACCAACATATCAACACGGTATGTACGTGGATCATGCCAAGTCTTAAAGCCGAATGTTAGTCCGGATAGAACTCATGCATAAACAATTATCGACACACTGGATTTGTTTGTCAATGCTAATGTTTGTACTTCAACATATTTAAGGGGAACGCATAAAACATGCACTTCATTTTAGACTGAACAATTATAAAAAACATAAACTAATTTATTGTCTTTTAACATTCCAGTGAACATTGAATAGTTCCAACACACTTATCCCACTTTCAAGCTAATGCAGAAGTAGCTTTCAACTGGAAGCAGCTTTACAATTGACAGATCCGTTATTGGAAGTCTCTTGTTTCAGCAAGAAACCAATCAACAAAATGATTGATCACCCATCTCGTTTCAGTTCTCGCCGCGGATCCCATTTATAACATGACAGAATTCGCCAAGAAATATGGAGATATCTATTCCCTGAAAATCGGAAGGCAGCGAATCATTGTACTCAATAATATTGAGCTTGTCCGGGAAGCATTGGTAAAGAAGCAGAACGCATTTGCCGGAAGATCCGTGTCTTATAGCCGTAAGTAAAAGAAATAGAATCTGTTAAAGAGACAAGAAAACTACACCGTGTTGTCTTGACAATAATTTCGCACAACTGATGAGACGCATCAACTTACCTAGTAACAAAACAGAACCCGGGATGTACCTTAAAATAAAATTTCTCACTTTACTACCACTAAGTTAAGAGATAAGAAGTTACAAAAATAAGGAATTTTATCTCCTGCAAACGTTCATACAGCACCACCTGTGGCGGGGGTCAAGAGGTCGTCGTGTAGGCTTGTCCTATCCTCTTTTGCCCTGAGACGGTCCTCCAGGCAAGACTGCCATTTCGGCAGCTGGACCTCATCTGCCTAATTGATGTATCTCACCTTTACAACTTTATCACATGTATAAGTAGGTTAGTTATTATAAGGTCACACGTTTTGTACTATGTTTGTATCTCATCAATTAGTGGCCTGTTTGATGTGTTTTACAGTTACAGTTTTTCATTAAATGGTCGCCCATTTGGTGGCCCGTTTCACCCAAGGAGACATGAGTTGGGTATTCCTTAATTTTGCCGGTGTTGTAGCTGGCCGGGGCATAGCATCACTACCAGTGATGTGGGGCCTTGTCCGGCATTGACAGCGTTTGCGGGGGAAACAGACAAATTAAATTTGGAGGAAAAATCACAACTGCACAAACCCTCCGCCATTTAACATGAAAATTGAAAGACTGTTAAGAGCGTTCACTTTAGAATAAATAGGACAATTTGTCTTCAAAATATCGCTAGTGGTGTTACGATGGTTACCAATATTCATATCCAAACAAGTGTTCACAGGTAACAGTCATTGTTAGATTCATCATCGGAAGACAAGTACAGTGTTAAGTAAACAAGCTCATATCTTCGACCCTATTACTTCTTTAGCTCAGCCTGTGAATACAAATCTTCTAAGAGAGATGTTATATATGTATTCTTGTTGCGAAGTCTTAAACTACTTGTGTCAGACGAGCACCCTCTTTTTTAGCATCGATAAAGTGTTTGAAACAGTTACGGTATTTTCTGATCTTATGATAATGTAATTGGTCGAGCACATTAAATCTACTGGAATATTGCATCTACAACTGTCATGCACTTCGTGTCACCGTTGCAATCCTCTCGGACCAACTTCTGCCTTCATTATGGGCTCACATTAGATCGTGGATTGTAAGATGCAAAGGACGTTGAAGCTCACACGCAGAAACGTAGTATCTCTCATAATCTAAACGCACCAACGTTGCGCATATGGTGCTTGAAGTACAGTCATCGAGCAGGTACAAGATTCACCTGTAAAATGTCTAGAATCATCTGATAACATAAAGTGATTATCGTACTGTTAAATAATTATTCTCTACGTTCGCATGATCTCACTCTTTTCAGTTGAGCTATTCAGTGAGGGAGGAGAAGATATTGTCTTCGGAAACTTCACTGAGAAGTGGAAGACTTTGCGTAAAATTGCCCATCAAGCAATCAGGTAATGGAAAAATATTTACTCTCTCTGTGTCACATACTGAAGAGAGATACGGTCTCAATGTAGACATTTTTTCTGCTACAGTTTGTTTTTCGTTTATCAGTGTTGTTAGCAATTGACTGAGATGTCCCGCGAAGTTTAATTGCGAATACTTTTGCGGCCATTCGGAGTTATTAAATTCAGTATTGTCGAAGTATTTTAACATTTACTATTTCAAATGGAGTTTTCTTTGAAACCATAAGTTGTAACGGATACACAAATTCACTCACAACAACCTTATTTGTTACATACAGTCAAATTTAAGGTACATTTGGTGAATATTGGCTGCATCCGTAGAGCGAAAAAGCCAGAGCTCAAATATTGTGGGAATGTCAGCTTGGGTTCATTAGGCAGATTGCTAGACAATCACAAGCTTGACATTGATCCTGCAAAACACAATATGGCAGGCTGGGTTCAAGATGACACACGGTAATGAAATGAACAAAAGTATGGCTTCTGATTGTTCAATTCATAATCTGGAGAGCTAACATGCAAGAAAAAATTGAAAAAAGGATGGCACCCCATCATAAGTGATAAAAAATCTTTATTATGATGCATCACTTTGTAGGGCAGTAACCAAACTACTGTCACACGACACGTGGTCACGGCTTCAAAAACTTAAGGCTACCATACAAAGGAGAACATCTAAAGGATTCATATAGTCATAAGGATTTAGTAGTGTCGAGACGGTAGTAGTATCACCTTATAAAAGTTTTCCTGCCCTGTAGGAATTATGCCAGTGGACACAAATTGGAAAATCTAGTGACGAAAGATGCATTTCCTCGTTTAAAGAAAGCTATTGAAGATAATAATGGACAACCATTTGATCCACAGCCCTTACTGTATTTGTTAATCTGCAATGTGATGGCGACTATGTGTTTTGGTCAAAAGTGAGTATATTGAACCTTTTTCGATATCGATAAGAGCTTTATGAAACTTACATAGAAATTGGTTGGTTGTAAATTATCAGTAGTTAAAAACGATATATGGTGCCTTTTGAAATTTTTAATAGAAGTCGGGTTGCCTTCAAAATTTCTTAGATCAGACAGATCAGACTTTTTCGTACAAACCTTTTTATTCATTTTTTTTTCTTTCGGTAAAAATATGACAAAAATGTCAATATTATAGCCCATCAGTAACTTCCGACAGCACGGCAGGGCGACAGACACTTTATAGCAGAATCTTGGGAACATGAAGGTTTCGTGTCCAGGTATTTCTTCATTGCATCAAATCACATTTTGAAATCATCAGTGTCTGTGTGTAAAACGTTACGAGGGAACAAGCTCAGAAACTCTGCACAAAGAGTCAGTCGTGATAACTTGCGTGAGTTGGGAAGGTATTGTGATGTAGCAGAGTTACATTGGCAGGTCTTCATTGTACTGCTTGCTAAAGCAGATTAAACTAAAATATATCCTGATACGAACTAAGCGGACCTGTTTCAGATCTATTTGAGCAGTACAAATGGGAGTTCTATTTCTAAATTGTTTTCTTCTAAATACATTTGGCTAAATGAAATGATAAAGTTGAATAGGAAACATGAAAGCAATAATGCACACCTTTGGTGCAAGTATGCAATCCCATGGTGACGATCGAATACCATTCTTCACAAAGATGACCAAAGTTAGTCGTTTGAAATGGACAACATCACAAAGTATTATTGCAATAGATTCTGACAGAATTCTGGTCCAACATTGTAAGAAGAAACAAACTGCTTGCACTAATAAAGATTATTGAAAAAGGGCATAGTCGATTCTAATATTCCAAAAGATATGGCCTGTAAAAAACAAAATTACCGAATATTGTCACACTGGCTATCAAAGGATATCGTATTTCGACTTTTAGTTTATAGCTAAATATCATCCGAAAGAAAACAGCCTTGTAGTATCAACTGACTTTGTCACTTTCTCATATCACATCAATAGAGTACTCGGTGTCATGTCAACTTATATGCTCACGTGTTTACACACGTGAGCATATGTCGCAGTGATGTCTGTCTGTCTGTCTGTCTGTCTGTCTGTCTGTCTGTCTGTTGGTCCAATATCTCAAAAACTGCTCATCAGATCAGAATCAAATCTGGTACATATATTAAGTTAGCAAATGGCAAGAACTGATTAGTTTTTGGTGGGTGTGGCTTGCATACTTCTTGCTTATTTGTATAATTAATGATTTTAGAAAAAAAGGATATTTATTAAGAACGGCTACACACAATTTGATGAGATTTGCTACAAATGTTGATCACACCAAGATATATCAGCAGTGGGAACCATTAAGGGGTGACATGAAAGATAAATGCTAATTTGCATATTTAATGAACTTTCCTAACTAGGGATATATATCTGATTTGACTAGATCAAAATTAACCAAACTTGGTATGTATATTAAAGATACTATGATTTAACATTATTGAAAGTCATTAAGCGTTTTAACTTCAGCCAATTCCTAATTTGCATATTTCATGAACTTTGTTAATTAGGAACCTATATTTCAAATGACTGGACCAAAGTTGATGAAACTTTCCAAATTAGGGATATATATCTGAATTAACTTGATTGTAGTTGTTGAAACTTGCTATATACATCAAAGATACTATGATATAACATTATTGAAAGTCAAAAGACATTTTTACTTCAGCCAAAACCTAATTTGAATATTGAATGAATTTTCATAATTAGGGATATTTATCTGAATTGACTTGATCAAAATTGATGAAACTTAGTATGTACATTAGGCCAGGAAGAAAAAATAAATTGTTCATCGGAATCGCCGCTTCTACTTTGGCATATTTGGAATTTTTTTTTTTTTTTTTTTTTTTTTTGATCCCGGCAAATTCTTACTTCCGCATTACAAATATTTTTAGTACTGCCGCTGGCGGCGCCCTACACTGTGTCGGGTTTTCGCGGGCACGGGATTTTGAATGAGACTTCATACGTGTTCGGACTTAGTTGACCGCAAACATGTTGTTGTGACGTCTGAATTTGGCGAATCACGACGCAAAGTGGGTCGATTTGGCCAGAAATTTGCTCGTTTTGTAAAGGTTAGTACATGTCACATCATGAGTATTAATTTGATCGCTAACATTCGACGTGATGGCCAACAGTTAGTTTCAGAGACGCTATTCAGTGTTTGTCCTGATATTACGTTCGGCGATTTGTTCAACAAGATCGTGACAAGCAGATATAGATGGACGGTGCATCCGATTGAATGAAAATTGCATAGAAAGTATAAAAATTTACGGCACTGACAAAACACATGGTTGTGTCGATGTTAAAGTACGATCTGAATGATGACTATATAACTTCACTCCGATCACAGTACAGTGTTGTTAGACCATTGTGTAAAATGTGTATATATAGACAGTGGTAAAGAGGCCAAAACATGGGGCCAAAGTAAAATGAAAAAAACTCAGATGCTAGGTCCCACCAGGACAATATAAAAGGACAATACTGAATTGTTGAATTTCAGTGATTTGCTGTACATTTCAGTTTTATTCTGAGAGAATTTTGAAATGCTCAGAATATGTTGTGCAAACACTAACTGTAAATGTAATGGCCTATGTTATTGTTGGGAAATATAGTATTGAATTCAGTTACCAGTATCACTGTTTCTTGTCTGAGATATTTCTGGTAAAAAGGGAAACAATTATCTTGCCTTGTCTGCATCTGTGCAAAAATGCCAGAGAACCGCGTTTACCTTCGGCCTAAAAAAAAATAAAAAAAAAATATTTTCGCTCGCCGCTCCTGGAACTTGGTCCAAAAAATCCGATGAACAAGATTTTTTTTTTCTCTGGCCTTAAAGACACTATAATACAATATTATTGAAAAACATTAAGCATTTTCTCTTCAGCCAATTCCTAATTTGCATATATAATGATCTTTCCTAATTAGAGATATATGTCTGTATTGACTTGACCAAAGTTGACAAAATTTGCTACACATATTGCAGATACCATGATACAACATTTTTGACAATCATTAAGCATTTTTACTTAAGCCAATTCCTAATTTACATATTTAATGAACTCTGCTTATTAGGGATATATACCGGGATTTACTTGATCAAAGTTGGCAAAACATGCTATGTACATTGATGATTATACCAGGTACTAGGTCAAAACAATATCAAAAGTCAGCTAATTTATAATTTGCATATCTAATTTGAGCTTTCACAGCTCGGCATATATGGCCTGAAGGACTTGGCCAACGGTAATTACACTTGCTAGATAAAGTGGTGATAAAATAAGAGCAGTCAAATAACTTTAATATTTTTATTTCAGCTAATGACATATTTGTATACTTCATGACCTTTTAGAATTAATAGGCGGTGATTATTGTTCATTATGTTGATCATAATAATTTCAATGAAGTTGCAAACATGTGGCAAAGGTTCAAATTTACACATAACTTCAATATATAATGAAACACGTGAGCATTTTCAGTTCACATCTGGTTTTAGGACAAAGCAACCACATTTTTGAAATCGTTCTACAGTTTGGAAATAGCTGTACACACCAAACATGATATCACCTTCTCAGAAAACCCAAAATATAGTTATTTTTTCTTTCAGCTATGAACTTGATGATCCCGAGTTTAAGGATATCTTAAAGTTCATCAAAGATTTCAACGAAAACTTTGGAAATGGTTTATTGGCTGATTTCGTGCCAATATTCAAGTACATACCAACCAATGGTCTTCGTGCTTTCAAGAAAATCTCAAATATGTGGCTTTCTCTTATCCAGTCAAAAGTCGATGACCATAAGATAAAAATGCAAGAAGGTATGGTTATGACCTCTTCTAACTGACTGACAATTGAAAGATTGTGTTCTTAGAGTCTAGACTCTGGAAAACCTTCGTAAACATAATAATCTCCATAAATGTAACAACAATATTTGTAATAAGATGCATGCATACACAAGCAATGTAAATGTAAAGAAAACACCAACCTTAAAGAGGCACTCCCACATTGTAACATTTTTAAAACACATTTTTTTAATGCCAATAGTCGATATTTGACTTGGCGACTGCGCGCGGATCGCGAGATATCGATAAAAACATGTCATTTCCCGAGCGTATTTTTCACATCCCGAAGTTTTACGATCGTTCTAATTTTGACTCGAAATCCCCCGAAGGTTTGTGCTGATTAACGATATTCTAGGGAGTCAACAATAAGTTAGAACAACGCAATTAATTTATTGCCCACTGCAAAGACTTTATATACAGCATTATGCCTTTACCTCAGGTAAGTTTTTAAAAACTTCTCCTCAGTTTTTGTCGTTTTCATTATTCTTAATCGGTTGTATTATATTTTTAACCAATTTCACATAAACATCAGTTTTTACATGTCAAATATTAGCCGCCTCCGATGACTACATTTTGTCGTCTGCCATACAGAATGCCGCCCGCGTGGTATGCGCGCGTGGCATGCGTCTATGCATATCACGCGGCGGCCGCTATGTATCAACCGCACGTAACTGTGCTAGTCACCTTTGCCAATTCTGGTGGAATCAGCAAAAATTGTTTTTCCGTTTATACGCCAAGTCAGTAAGACTCAGCTTTCTCCCACAGGCCATGACCGATCATCGACGCCAGTGGTACTGTGGCGTACAGCAGCGTCAGCGTAGACTCGTACTCCATAGCTTAGTTAACAATGGCCCCAGTGCCGAACGTTCGATGTTCGAAAGCTGAATTTAGGTGGGCCACCGGAATTCAAACTTTTACTTTTTTGAAGACATGTCTTTATCGATATCTCGCGATCCGCGCGCAGTCGCCTTGTCAAATATCGACCATAGGCATTAAAAAAATGTGCTTTAAAAATGTTACCAAGTGTGAGTGCCACTTTAAGTGCGATAACATAACACCCATAAATGAAAAAACACAAATTAGAAATAATGAGTGAACATAGTTGTAACAAGGCAGTATTGCTGAAGGCAATGAGTACTTGGGCCGTGATAGAGTAATTTTGAGGACAATATATACTACTATTCAAATATGGTCTTGAATTTCCTCCTGTCAATTAGGCATTTGATTAACTGGTTATTAAACGAAGCAATGGCATGACAACGGCAAAATATGTCTAGCAACTTTTGTGGAGTTTGAGGCAGGGGTTCTTTATTTATAGTGAAAATTGCTTAAACTCCTTAAATATTCAAATTACAGCAAATTTCTTTTGTTCTCGATGGTAGATGTCTAATATTTAGATGGGCATATTTAGATTTCTACCCTATAGTTATCCCTATATACCAAAAATCGGACATCCAGCTCTATTGGCTTGCTCAGAATTAGATATGCACATAATTAATGAGGTACAATATGTGGTGTCATAAGGTGTCCCATCATACCAAATATGAAGGGTGTAGCACTTGTGGTTACTGAGTTGTGGACAAATATATCTATTTGAGGTCAAAGGTCATTGAGGTCACGTGACATTTTGTCAAAATAATTGTATTGCTAAGTTTATTCCTATATACCAAAAATCAGACCTCTAGCTCTATTGGCTCGCTCGCTTGAAAACAATCTCATAAACCTGGCCATATGGGCAACTGTGTATGGGCAGCTGGATACTTGACTTCCCGGAGAAGGCGAGCTGTCACGTTCAAGCTCAGGATTATTTGTCGATCAAATTTCAGTAAATTTACCTACCTAGATGAAATTTTGTCTATAGGCTGAAATTTCGCCGAATTTTGACGAAATTGCATCGATTTTTCAGGTTCATATCCGACATTTTTGAGTGCAGACAGAAATAAGCTTTGAGGCAACATGGCTGCGACCCCATGTTGACCCCGGTATCTGCTAAAGTGCGGGTTGCGGGCTGCGGGCTGCGGGTTTTTAGAATTATGGCTAGATTTCTAATATATGTAATATGGCATAGAGTATATAAGAAATAAAACCTTTAGAATGTGTCTATTATCAATAATCATGATCAGGTCTATCGTACAGTATCCCTTTTCCTGCCAAGTCCATATTTCACCATCAGGTCAAGATGGTTAAAATTAATGAAACACTACTATATGGTGTATTTTAACGTAATACTGTATATTTGAAGGCTGTTGAAAACATCAATGCTGTAAACTTGATTTTTTGGACTAAAGATGCTATAACAGACCAAACCAAATGGGTGAAAATACGTCATGTTTCTGAAAAAAATCAAAATCTGCTAAACTAAAAGCGGCGATTCCGAGGACCAATTTATTTATTCCGAGCTGCCTGGCCATTACAAATAATTAGGGATCTGAATCACTTTTCTTTCTTGCCATGGATGTGAGTGAGAAATATAGGTAATACCAGACTGACAAAAAAAATCGCGCCTCGGAAATGTCGCCACTTATCGCGGAATGAAAATTGTTACATTTCTAGTATCAGGCCATAGGAAGTAAATTCTTTGTAATGCATCCATTCACAATTCGGTTCCAGGGCAACTCATACAGAAAATTAAACAATGCCTAGTTAATGCAATGCATAAGGAAAGATTTGACTTAAAAAGCGTAGAAGTGATGTGTATTGTAAATGCCGTGTATTTTTCATGAAATCTTTAAAAGAAAACGACGTACAACAAAGGACTTAGTTTACTTTGCCGTTTCGGTTCAAGCGAGGTCGCGACCTCAGAGAACGACATTCTGCTAACATTTTACGCGAGGTTTACTTGCCGTTTCGGTTCAAGCGAGGTCGCGACCTCAGAGAACGACATTCTGCTAACATTTTACGCGAGAATTTCAGTGGGAAAAACACGCCGGTGCGTTGCCTTATTTTCAGGAATCGATCTAATAGGAATATTTTTGGATGAGTTTGTGTTCTGCAGCTCTCAATAATTTATCTCCTAATATCATGAACGTATGACTTGCACCTGCAGTATGATAGTCGCTCCATGCCGGTATGCCCCCTTCAAGCATTTGATCCAGCGTGACTTTGAAAAGTTTCCTAGGACTATAATCGTGTTCACCACAATAAAATTATTTGAAACGGTGTTGAAAACGATTTTGAGAATTGTGCTTTTATCGGCGGTTGAACTAATCTGAAGTGTGAGAAGGGCGAAAATGATATTAAAAAACACACATTTTTTCATGCCCGCAACCCGCAACCCGCAAAATAGCGCATCCGGTTGACCCCTAGCCCTGCGTACGATGCTATGTGCTACAGCTAACACACAGCATCGTACGCAGGGCTAGCGAGAGAGTTGCCGACATCGACGGTTATTTACGAGAAGTGAATATAAGACTGTCATTTTTGGAAGCGATCGAGTAGCTGAGGTAGGCTGGGATACGACTTGGGCCCAAGAACGCTGAATTTCGGCAGTAATTTGGCTTTTTACGTGAAGTCCCAAAATGGATTTGAAGTCACCGACCCTACGTACGGGTCTTTGCAGGGCTGTGGTGAGCGGGGCGATTAGCTGTAGCGGAACACACAGCATCGTACGCAGGGCTAGTTGACCCCAAGTGAAAATGTGTTCGCGATCAAATCTTCCTATATTTTTTTCAGAATTTTCGACAAAATCATTGCTTCTTAAATCTTTTGTAAAATATAAAATACTAAAATAAAAATGCGATGTGCCATGTCTCCAGATTTCTAAAACATCGTTCGTTGACCGTTCGACGGAATACTCATTTTGCAAACTTGTGACGCAGTTGAAATTCAATACTGACCGCCAAATAATCTTAATGAGACGAGATCATTCTAGACCCCGGTTCTAGACATCCTCCAAATTATCCAACCATTCGCGTTAGAGTTCAGCTCGCTTAGAGTATCATAACATTCTTCGGCCTTCGTTTAGAACGACCCTAATCTCTCCCATTTAGGAAATAAATACACAAGCTACCTCGACAAGACTTCGTGCACCATCCAGGACCAAACGCACTACAAATCTGTCTTGACGTCATCATCTCCTTACATGGTAATCGGCATACCGTATTTTTTAGCAAAGGAGACACAGAATACGTCGGAGTATTCAGTTTCAAAACGTATTACATTGTGTGATGTTGTCAAAAAAAGGTAATGTTACTGCAGTGGTATAAATTACAAAACACAAAAGTTCAAATCAGTTTATTTTGGACTGGCTTTACTCAACATTTCATATTGTTTCTTATGCCAGATTTGACCACGTACTTACTGGCGACCCCTTTACATGCAAATTTTGTGTCAAATGGTGTGTTCTCCTGGAAAAACAAACGTACGATTTCTATATGAAGGAGGCGAAATTTGCCCTCAAAACTCGAAACCACCCCTTTATGGGGTGTACCTAGCTATTTTGAACGAACTTCTCGAATCTGCAGCTCTATTTCGAAATGATGGTCTGGTTTTCTCAGCTCAAGGATAAGTGTTCTCTATCGCTGTGGGCATTACTATTCTCAACTGGGGGTACAGTTTCCAGTCGTAATGTTTTTCATTGTGTCCGGGATATAAAACCTTTCCTTTTCAAACTTTCACTGTGATTAACACTAGTCCACATCTTGTCAGTGATTAAACATGTTTCAAGTTTAAATGTTAAATTCTGGTCTCGAGCCCTCCTGTTCGACCAAACTGAAATTACCCCTCCCACTTTGGCTCGTCCAGTGGGTGTAGCAAGGGTCGTGCCATCGCTTAGGAAACGGAGGGTGCATTAATTGTTGCATTTCGATGCACATTTTGATTATATTCAGAAGATTTTGTGGCAAAAACTCAGATAGAGAAGCATTTATATTCACATCTCACTTATTCATGACTGGCTGAGAGCAGCACTTTTTTAAGTTAGCATCATTACGCCATTTATTATGCCAAGAAAGATGAAGCCAAGACATTTTGCCCTCCCTGGTCTCAGCCAGAAATGGTTATACCTTACAGAGTTTTTTCCCACGGAATGAAAACAAATGTACTTGGGCTGAGGCCCAAGTACAATAAATATACATATTATCGCCATTGAAGAATAGATATTTAAAATATATTAAATGTGTTATTATAAGGGTATTTTCTGTTTTTGTCAGTTGATAAGTGGTACGCTAACTTGAACCGTATGTAGACAGTGGTGCCCCAGCCTTTTTGCTTTAATATTATCAAATTGCTAGTTCCTTGTGACCTTGACTGGCAAATATGAGCCGTCATAAGTGGAATTGTAAACGTTTGAAAGTCTGACTATCTGTGTCCGAAGCTCATTCTACGTTAAATGTGCACTTGGAAACTTCGGTCTGATATCCAGCTGTTCGGTTAATTTCTTTATTTGTATGATTAAGGGGTGGCGCTTTTATTACAAGGTTATTGGGTAATTTCGTGCTTTTGTGGTGCCAGAACCCTGGTCACGTGACCCTGTCGGATAGAATCACTCGCAGAAGTCGTCCTCCGTAAAAAGTTCTTTTATTCTGGTTAAACCACCGTATTCTTTACCACATCTTTGTTGGTTATTTTGGTAAAGAACATTGAAAGTATGGGTGTGGGTATTGAGACCTGGCGAGCCGACATTGGCGTGTTTTGGCAACCGAAATCTTGGAGGTCTGTGTCAACTTGTGGTCGATACACGCCGTACACACAATGGTCATCCGTCGATGAATAAATCTACAGGTGCGGTTGCTGCTACTTAGTTTTGTGCTACGTCTGCATTGCCACGTATTTACTGCTGGCTACTCATGACACATTGCGTAGTTGGATAATATCAAGAGGTTTGTTCGACATGAGTGCTGTAAAATTCTGTGCCTGAGCCACTCATAGTAATGCTGCCACTAATTTCCTTGAGGAAAAAAGGCAAACACAAAACCTAAAACTCTGAAACAGGGCAATACAAGATAAGCCGAGTGATTAAGGAAGGGATTATCCCAACGTTTTGAAAAGCACGTTGAAGCTGATAACAAAATAGGAAAATTACAATTTACGATAGTCATATGCCCAGCACAGTGCTATTCAAACGTGTATCGCTGTGTGGCCTACAGTACAAATCGTTGAACCTACCTTCATTTCTTTCATACATCACGACAATAAGAACAAAACTAACTTTGTTTTCCGGATTTTGTTAACTAAAACAGCTTTCTGTAGAAAAATGGAAGAAATCTATGCAAATTAGATCGATGTCATAAGGTACTGGAAAGCGTTACATTGGCAAAGTCATGCATAATGTTCGTGTAATACTGGACAATCGCAAACAGAAACTACCCGACAAAATTATGCTGTTAATAGACATATTGTGGAAGTCAATTCCGTTGATGGCGATATAGTTACAGCTTCATTGAAAATGTAAATTATCAGTATTAAAGGGACATTATCGCTATCTTTTGACCCTTTTTTCACCAATATTGTTGCAAACGAACAATTGCTGGTGTCGTTCGACTTATTGAAAGATGTTGTACTGCGGCATTTTGTAATATGACGCATTTTGTAACAACTTACGCAAAATGTAATAAGGGTATCAGCATTTTGTAATAAAATATTGTTTACGCGATTCGTAATAAAGGCAGCGTTTTGTAATAAAACGCGTTTTGTAACATTAGTTAACGCATTTTGTAATAATTATAAACATCCACTGATATTGAAGGTATTTCTAAATGCTCTGTGGTTTCTGAATACGTAAAACAGCATATAATGATGTCGAGATTATATCTCACTACCAGTACTAGGTTATCATGATAACGCCGAATGAAAGGGTCTGTTTTCAACTGATTTCCGGTATTAGGCCAACAATTATGAGTGTAATTGTTAGTAAAATAATCGTCCACCTTATTTCAAGACTCAATTCAACTTTCAACACTGTTACGAACGGTTCAGAACAAGTGATCACGTACTTCTACCAAATCAACCTCAGTGGGCGTTGTTCGGACAATTTATTAAGTCAGTTTAACTTTTTGTGAAACCAAATGTCAGGCAGCTGGAACTACATTAAGGTAACGACTCTGCTCTTTCCCTGAAACATTTTTCAACCAATATTGCGCAGTCAAGACAACAAGGTCACCCCTAAGTGTATATTACTTACAAGTACGTGTAGCTGAAATTTATTTCTATATGTGTCTTTACTTGTAAACCAGAAATGGATCGCTTCTGGGCAAATAAATCCACATGTCAGTATGACGGTTCAAATTGATATAGGTACATCAGTCACATTTACTTTTTCAGACTCTTTATTTTATTCAAGACATCAGCTTACGTGGGAAAACAAGGTCAAACTGTTTTCCCATATTAGCTGTTGATCATGATTTGCAACTCTCTACAGATTTACGTTTTATAAAACTGATCAAGTATACGTGATTGCTTATAGCACTGCTCTAACTCTGCGCAGTTTATCACAAGACGTTTCGTACACCTTTTCTATAAAGAGCAACTGGATATCTTAGACAAAATTACCACGCACAGCCGAGTATATTCATTAAATTTATATTGCACGTCAAAATTGGCACTTTTGTCACAGGAAACTGCTTTCTCATTGATAATGCTCTTCATAATCGACTAAAGCTAACTGAAGACATGCCCTCACTAGTAACATTTTCACATATATGAAACGCGATATCATGACACTTTGTTAGAAAAAGTAAATTTGACATAAAACGGCCGATTAAAGTGGAAAATAAACGTACGAAAGGTTGCAGTATTTTTAGCAACTTGTATACGTATGATATGTGTTTCTCTAAAGTTTATTGTCGATGATTTACGGTAATAAGAGAGGGGCCCGTTAATATGTAAATGCTGAAAGCTGATCTTTATCAAAATATACTGAAACAAATAATTGACAATGACATAGTCCCCCCTTGTAATTGGGAATTTGTCACTGGAAGTGACTAAAAATTGAAGTCGATATGATGTGCATGAAACAAGAAATACGGATACCAAAGCCCTGTCTGTGACTGATGCCCTTATTGCATTGGATTGTAAACAAGTAGTGGCATAGGGCTATGTCCTTTTACCAAGTTTGACAGAATTAGGTATGGCATGCCCTGGCTTTTTAAATGTCAAAATTCAAATTATATGCAAGAAACTGGTCTAGGCATGTCTGAGTAATGGCTCTTGACATAAAAAGTCAGAACACCAGATGTGAAAAAAATGTCCTCATGTTCAGTCAAGAAGAGACTTCCTATAATTAGCTATTGATACTGCTAAAATTCAAACGCCTTTCTTGACTGGTAAATCTTTGCATGATCAACATCTGTAACAAGTGTCATCAAATTTAGTGCAGTCATTCAGAATATAGAGCTCTCATTACAAACACTGTTTCCCTATTCAGCAAATCTGGGGTGCCACCCTAATCACAATAGGTCATTAAATAAGTCAATAAATAATTCATCAACAGGATGTCACTATTCAGTTTTACACTACTGGAAGATCAATATCTGTACGATGTTTCATAGAATTTGATGCAGGGTATCTGGACGTATAAAACTAATAAAGAAAAGTCATGAAATATGCAAATTAGCAATTAGTTAACATTATACTGATAAATGTACTTATACACAGTTAAAGCAAGATGAGCTCAACATCTATACCAAGTTTCAACAAATCTGAAGAAGTATTTCTTGACGTATCAGCCTAATTACGAAAATTCATTATGTATGCAAGACGCAATTAATTGACATGACATAATTAATGTTTTTGCATGCTACTACAACACTTTGAGATCAACATCTGTACCGAGTTTCATCAAATTTGGTGCCATATTACTGGACTTAGCACACTAATTAGGAAAGTTCATTAAATATGCAAATTAGCGATTAATTGACAAGAGACTGCTGATTGTCTTTGTTAGCTATTACAACACTTTGAGATCAACATCTATACCAAGTTTCATAAAATTTGCTGTCGTACTTCTAGACGTATTTCCTTAATTACAAAAATTCATAAAATATGCAAATAAGCAATTAAATGACATGATCCCGCTAACTGTCTTTGCATACTGTTACAGCTCTGGTATATCAGCATCTCTACCATGTTTCATCGAATTTGAGTGGGTATTTCTGGACTTAGTACCCTAATTCATCAAATATGCAAATTAGCTATTAATTGACATAATTCTGCCAAATGCCTTTGCAGAAAGTAACAGCTCTGGTATGTATACATCCGTAAGAAGTTTCATTAAATTTGAGTCAGTATATTTCGAAATATAAGTGGAATTATGAAAATTCATAACTTACGCAAATTAGCAATTAATTGACACAATTGTGCTATTAGACTTTTGTGTGACCGACATTTTTACAAAGTTTCGTCAAATTTGGTGCTATCTCTTAAGAAACAGAGCTCTATTTTCAAAGATATCTAATTATGCAAATTAGCACTAATTATGCGTGCCACACCCAAAACAATGGACGTGCATATGTATGCCATAGTGCATTATTCTTGTATTAAGTTTGAAAGAAATTTGCCCAGACATGTCTGAGATATCTTCATGGACAGACGAACGGACGAACAGAACCCAAACCACAAGTCCCCTCAGACTTCGTCCGGGGGACTGATAAACACTGACGTGAAGCAGCAAATTAAAATACTGAACGATGATTTATTTTAATATACAAGGACGAAATAAAGCTCTATCGACAGACCTGCCATTTTCCTTGTATGTAATAGGTGACACTTCATATCTACTGAGCCGTGGTTGTGTTTTCTCCTATGGTAAAATTTGTCTAGCCAATAAGCTAGAAAAAGCTGCCCTGCAATACTATGATTAAGCTAAATTTGACTCGCTATCCTTATGGTTATACCTGCCAAATATCTGCCAATATCATTAAATGATAACAGTCATAGAAAGACAGACAGACAGACAGACAGACAGACAGACAGACAGACAGACAGACAGACAGACAGACAGATAGATAGATAGGTAGATAGATAGACAGGCAAACTCAGGCATTCTTTCCTCCCTCCCTACCTCCCTTCCTCCCTACCATCATAGATGCAGAGATACATACATAGGCTTACCTACCTACCTACCTACCTACCTACCTACCTACCTACCTACCTACCTACCTACCTACCTACCTACATATATACATACATACATACTACATACATACATACACAGACACATACATACATACATACATACATACATACATACATACATACATACACATACATACATACATACATACATACATACATACATACATACATACATACATACATACATACATACATACATACATACATACATACATACATACATACATACATACAAACATACAAACATACATACATACAGACAGACAGACAGACAGACAGACAGCAGACAGACGACAGACACACACACACATACATACATACATCCATCCATTCATCCATCCATACATACACACATACATACATGCATACATATATACAAACATACATACATGTTACATATATACATACTCAACAGGTCATATATACTTCCGCTTTTGTAGCTAAACAAGTCATATCACTAAAACATCAGATTATTCTGACCTATTTTCGAGCACGAGCCGAGCAGCGATGTCGTGCCATATCTGTACAGTGCCGTCTTGGTGAACACTTTCGTTATTACCTCATAAATATTTTTCATCTTCAAACAGTCGTAATACATTTACCTTCGTTTCTTTTATCATTATTTTCAAAGTACAGTATGGAGTTTCGCTCACAACATGGAGGTGCCTGCCGGTGACAGACGTCGTGCTAGGGGTTTCCTTCATGTCAGCCATTCAATGACGCAATGTTTATCATCAAATATGAAAGTTAAGGGGTTATCGCATGCCCGTTACGTGCCCGTTTTACGGGAGCTCGATATTATTGTTTGCGTAGGCAGATGTATGATAATTTATTTTATGTTATTATATTTTATTTTATCTGTGTATATACCTGTAGATCCCTGGTTGTCTGCAATACATCAGAAACAATGTCGTTATCCTCTATTTAATTAATCAACTGAGTGTGTATACCAATGATTCTCTCAAATATATGACAATAAACCAGTCAAAATCTAGTATTTACCTGCCTTAGATGATCAGTTCGTATAAAAAAATTGATTAACAGCTATCTATCTGTCTTTCTAACTTGAATTTGAAGTCCGGGAGCGATCAAATTTTTGTACGTACTTACCGAGTAAACACACACTTTGTAATACAATTCCAAAGTCAATCAAATATCAGTTAATGCTTAAAAAGTGGGAAAAGTTTTTAAAATTATTACAAAATGCGTTAACTGTTATTACAAAGTGTGAATTATTACAAAATGCTGATACCCTTGTTACAAACTCGTAGACTGGTTTATTACAAAATACTGCAGACGATATTACAAAATGCGTCAGTTTATACAAAATGCTGATACCCCTTATTACATTTTGCGTAAGTTATTACAAAACACGTCAGTATTACAAAATGCCGCAGCACAGATATTTAAAAAATGGTCGACCATAGATAACTCCATCTAATTTTGCCTACACTGTGTGGAAAAACCTGGGGTCAGAGGCTTTAGGTAGGCTACTGTTAACCCCGAGGTTTCCCTACAGAGTGTACGCAAAATTGGATAGAAGATTCTATGGTCGTCCAATTTTTTAACATCTTTCAATAAATCGAACAACATTAGCAAGTGCTCGTTTACAACAATATTGGTGTAAAAAGGGTCAAAAGAAAGCGATAATGTCCCTTTAGGTTTAGTGGTTTTTTATTATTATTGTACTTGGGCCTCAGCCCAAGTACATTTGTTTTCATTCCGTGGGAAAAAACTGTAAGGTATAACCATTTCTGGCTGAGACCAGGGAGGGCAAAATGTCTTGGCTTCATCTTTCTTGGCATAATAAATGGCGTAATGATGTTAACTGAATGGAAGTGCTGCTCTCAGCCAGTCTTGAATAAGTGAGATGTGAATATTAATGCTTCTCTATCTGAGTTTTTGCCACAAAATCTTCTGAATATAATCAAAATGTGCATCGAAATGCAACAACTAATGCACCCTCCGTTTCCTAAGCGATGGCACGACCCTTGCTACACCCACTGGACGAGCCAAAGTGGGAGGGGTAATTTCAGTTTGGTCGAACAAGAGGGCTCGAGACCAGAATTTAACATTTAAACTTGAAACATGTTTAATCGCTGACAAGATGTGGACTAGTGTTAATCAAAGTAAATTGTGAAAAGGAAAGGTTTTATATCCCGGACACAATGAAAAACCATTACGACTGGAAACTGTACCCCCAGCTGAGAATAGTAATGCCCACAGCGATGGAGAACACTTATCCTTGAGCTGAGAAAACCAGACCATCATTTCGAAATAGAGCTGCAGATTCGAGAAGCTCGTTCAAAATAGCTAGGTACACCACCCCATAAAGGGGTGGTTTCGAGTTTTGAGGGCAAATTTCGCCTCCTTCATATAGAAATCGTACGTTTGTTTTTCCAGGAGAACACACCATTTGACACAAAATTTGCATGTAAAGGGGTCGCCAGTAAGCACGTGGTCAAATCTGGCATAAGAAACAATATGAAATGTTGGGTAAAGCCAGTCCAAAATAAACTGATTGAACTTTTGTGTTTTGTAATTTATACCACTGCAGTAACATTACCTTTTTTGACAACATCACACAATGTAATACGTTTTGAAACTGAATACTCCGACGTATTCTGTGACTCCTCTGCTAAAAAATACGGTATGCCGATTACCATGTAAGGAGATGATGACGTCAAGACAGATTTGTAGTGCGTTTGGTCCTGGATGGTGCACGAAGTTTTGTCAAGGTAGCTAGTGTATTTATTTCCTAAATGGGAGAGATTAGGGTCGATCTAAACGAAGGCCGAAGAATGTTATGATACTCTAAGCGAGCTGAACTCTAACACGAATGGTTGGATAATTTGGAGGATGTCTAGAGTATTGAATTTCAACTGCGTCACAAGTTTGCGAAATGAGTATTCCGTCGAACGGTCAACGAACGATATTTTAGAAATCTGGAGACATGGCACATCGCATTTTTATTTTAGTATTTTATATTTTTAATAAAGATTTAAGAAGCAATGATTTTGTCGAAAATTCTGAAAAAAATATAGGAAAATTTGATTGCGAACACATTTTCACTTGGGGTCAACTAGCCCTGCGTACGATGCTGTGTGTTCCGCAACAGCTAATCGCCCCGCTCACCACAGCCCTGCAAAGACCTGTACGTAGGGTTAGTGACTTCAAATCCATTTTGGGACTTGACATAAAAAGCCAAATTACTGCCGAAATTCAGCGTTCTTGGGCCCAAGTCGTATCCCAGCCCACCTAAGCTACTCGATCGCTTCCAAAAATGACAGTCTTTTATTCACTTCTCGTAAATAACCGTCGATGTCGGCAACTCTCTCGCTAGCCCTGCGTACGATGCTGTGTGTTAGCTGTTGCACATAGCATCGTACGCGGGGCTAGGGGTCAACATGGGGTCGCAGCCATGTTGCCTCAAAACTTATTTCTGTCTGCATTCAAAACTCAAAAATGTCGGATATGAACCTGAAAAATCGATGCAATTTTGTCAAACTTCGGCGAAATTTCAGCCTATAGACAAAATTTCATCCAGGTAAGGTAAATTTACTGAAATTTGATCGACAAATAATCCTGAGCTTGAACGTGACAGCTCGCCTTCCTTCTCCGGGAAGTCACGCATCCAGCTGCCCATACACAGTTGCCCATATGGCCAGGTTTATGAGATTGTTTTCAAGCGACGGCGGCAGATCGTACGGGGCTCTGGATATGAACCTACTGCCGGTGTAGCTGTAATAACTGTTGCGTTGTTTTTAGTGCCCACGGACGAAGTCCTGGGGGAGTTATAGGTTTGGTCATGTCAGTCCGTCCGTCCGTCCGTCCGTTCACGCAGATATCTCAGACATGCCCTGGTCAATTTCTTTCAAACTTTGCACAAGAATAGTACCCAACCCCATACAGATGCACGTCGATTTGTTTCACAATGCGATCGAATTTGGCCGTGTTAGAGGACTTTTTAGTTTACACCTCCATAGACTCCCATGTATAAGGCAGTTCTCCATAGACTCCCATGTATAAGGCCAAGAAAAATAAAAATTTAGTTTCTCATCGTATTCATATTGCCTAAAGGATGCAGTGACACAGTTTTTGTCCCCACGGATAAAGTCCACGGGGCTTATAGATTGGGTCATATCCGTCCGTGAGTCCATCAGTTCACGCAGATATCTCAGACATTTTGACAAAATATCATGTGACCTTGGTGACCTTTGACCTCAAATATACATTATTGTCCATAACTCAGTAACCACAAGTGCTAAACCTTTCATATTTGGTATGATGGGACACCTTATGACGCCACATATTTATGCCATTAATTATGCGCATATCTAATTTTGAGCGAGCCAATAGAGCTAGAGGTCTGATTTTTGGTATATTAAAGTTAACAATATAATTTGTTTGACAAAACATCACGTGACCTCAATGACCTTTGACCTCAAATATACATTATTGTCCACAACTCAGTAACCACAAGTGCTACACCCTTCATATTTGGTATGATAGGACACCTTATGACATCATATATTGTACCTCATTAATTATGCGCATATCTTATTTTGAGCCAGCCAATAGACCTAGAGGTCTGATTTTTGGTATATAGGAATAACTTAGCAATACAATTATTATGACAAAATGTGACGTGACCTCAATGACCTTTGACCTCAAATATATATATTTGTCCACAACTCAGTAACCACAAGTGCTATATCATTCATATTTGATATGATAAGACACCTTATGACACCACATATTGTACCTTATTAATTATGCGCATATCTAATTTTGAGCGAGCCAATAGAGCTAGAGGTCTGATTTTTGGTATAAAGGAATAACTTAGCAATACAATTATTTTGACAAAATGTCACGTGACCTCAATAACCTTTGACCTCAAATATATATATTTGTCCACAACTCAGTAACCACAAGTGCTACACCCTTCATATTTGGTATGATGGGACACCTTATGACACCACATATTGTACCTCATTAATTATGCGCATATCTAGTTCTGAGCAAGCCAATAGAGCTTGATGTCCGATTTTTGGTATATAGGGATAACTATAGGGTAGAAATCTAAATATGCCCATCTAAATATTAGACATCTACCATCGAGAACAAAATAAATCTGCTGTAATTTGAATATTTAAGGAGTTTAAGCAATTTCCACTATAAATAAAAACCCCTGCCTCAAACTCCACAAAAGTTGCTAGACATATTTTGCCGTTGTCATGCCATTGCTTCGTTTAATAACCAGTTAATCAAATGCCTAATTGACAGGAGGAAATTCGAGACCATATTTGAATAGTAGTATATATTGTCCTCAAAATTACTCTATCACGGCCCAAGTACTCATTGCCTTCAGCAATACTGCCTTGTTTCATTTATGATTACTATGTTTTTTACAACAATGGTTGATGTGTTTACCCTTTATAGTTGATTTTATCATATTTATAGACGATGTAATATTTTTTCGATGCATTTTAGTTCAAATATACGAGTAGTATTACATATTTTGCGATTATTATATTTGTGAAGGTCACAATGACCACAATTGGTTTTTTGATCAAGTACCTTATAAACCTTGTTAATGTTCCTTTTCACTGTTCTCTTTCCAGGAAACGTCTCAGACCTTGTCGATGACGTTCTGAAGATCCAAGCAGAAGCAAAGGCTGCAGGTGAAGGCCAAGCTGATTCGTTGACAGACGTTAATGTACGGCAAATAGTTTCAGATACCTTTGGAGGTAAATTACTTTTCCCGTTAAATGACTCTCAAACATGTTTTAAAATACTAAGGACACGAAAGTTTTTTTCCTTTTCTGCTTTTCGGAAATCATGAAACTTTGCATGCATTGTAACTTCCTGATACGTGGAATTTCAAGAAGTACAGTTTGTAAGAAAAATCCCTGTTTTTTAAAATTTCATCGCCATTTTTAGCTAACGTGTTCACATACGTGAGCTTATATCGCAGGGATATCTGTCTGTCCATCTGTCTCTCTGTCTCTCTGTCTGTCTGTCTGTCCATATGTCTGTCCATATATCTGTGGGCCCGATATCTCACAAACGGCTTTCAGATCAGAATCAAATCTGGTACATAGATTCTGTTTAAGAATGGAAGAACTGATTAGTTCTTGGTGTGTGTGGCTTGCCTATTTCGTGCTCATTTGTACAATTAATGATTTTAGAAAAAGCATATCTATAATGAGAACGGCTGTATAGAATGTGGTGAGATTTACTACAAATGTTGACAAAACAGGAGCTTATCCAGCATGAAAGACATAAAGGTGTGACATGAAAATTAATTGCTAATTTGCACATCGGATGAACTTACCTAATTACGGATATATATTTCAATTGAATTAGACCAAATTGATGAAACTTTACATGTGTCTTGAAAAAATTATCAGTCAGTAAGTATTTTACTTCAGCCGATTCCTAATTTACATATTTAATGAACTTTCTTTATTAGGGATATATATCTTGATTGCCTTGACCAAAGTTGGCAAAACGTGCTATGTACGCACATGGAAGATATCATGATACAACATTATTGAAAGTCATTCAGTATTTTTACTTCAGAAAACTACTAAATTACACATTGAATAACTTCCTAATTAGGGTTATATATCTTGATTGACTCGACCAAAGTTGACAAAACTTGATACACATTATTGATAGTCATTAAGCATATTTTACCTCAGCTAATTCCGTTTTTGTATGTTTAATGAACTTTCCTAAAAGGGATATATACCTAGATTGACTTGATAAAGTTTGACGAAGGTTGCAATGTACATTGAAGACATTGTGATACATAATTGAAAGTCATTAAGCATTTTTCCTCCAGACTATTCCTTATTTGCATATTTAATGGCTTTTCATAATTAGGGATATATATCTGAATGTACTCCACCAAACTTGATGAAACTTGCTACGTACATGGAAGATACTATGATATAACATTATTAAAAGTTATTGAGCATTTTTTAACTTTAGCCAATTTCCTAATTTCATATTAAATGAACTTTCTTATATTGGGAAATATGTATTTATTGACGCCACTAAAGTTGACGAAATTAGGTTTATATATCTTGATTGACTCGACCAAAGTTGACAAAACTTGATACACATTATTGATAGTCATTAAGCATATTTTACCTCGGCTAATTCCGTTTTTGCATGTTTTATGAGTTTTCCTAAAAGGAATATATACCCGGATTGACTTGATAAAGGTTGACAAAGGTTGCTATGTACATTGAAGACATTGTGATACATAATTGAAAGTCATTAAGCATTTTTCCTCCAGACTATTCCTTATTTGCATATTTAATGGCTTTTCATAATTAGGGATATATATCTGAATCTGCTCGACCAAACTTGATGAAACTTGCTATGTACATGGAAGATAATATGATATAACATTATTAAAAGTTATTGATGAGCATTTCTTACTTTTAGCCAATTTCTTAATTTCATATTAAATGAACTTTCTTATTGGGAAATATGTATTTATTGACGCCACTAAAGTTGACGAAATTTGCTATGTGCATTGAAGATACGTCGATACAGCATTATTGGAAGTCATTACGTACGTATGTTCGTACGTACATCCATCCATCCATCCATCCATCCATCCACCCGACATACATACATACATACATACATACATACATACATACATCCATCCATCCATCCATCCATCCACCCGACATACATACATACATACATACATACATACATACATACATACATACATACATACATACATACATACATACATACATACATACATACATACATACATACATACATACATACATACATGCATGCATGCATGCATGCATGCATACATGCATACATACATACATACATACATACATACATACATACATACATACATACATACATACATAGGGATGCACACACGTTACATTTTACAACTTTAACTATTTCCTCGTAGTATACAACGAAGAAGACCAATTGGGCAATCTTTGAAAAACATATTCCGAAAACGAGGTCGCCTATATATTTAAGTTTCAACACAACCTCTACTAAAAATACCTGCTGCAGAATCTAATAAGCTGGTGGTACAGTGGTGTATGTACGTTCCATAAAAAAACACTGAATGTTCCACAACGACCGCATTTTATCAACAGTATAGTCTATGCAATTGTTTCATTGGATCGATCGGCCGCTGGATAGCATTTAGTTCACATGACTGATGAAAAATTCATTAATTATAATAATAATAATGCTTCTCTTCACACAGCCGGGATTGACACTACTATTAATACTATGAATTGGTGCATAGCCTACTTGGTAAACTACCCGGATGTGCAAACAAAGGTACAAGAGGAAATAGATGACGTCGTCGGACAAAGACTACCGATGTTATCTGACAAGGGTAGATTACCATACTGTGAAGCAGTTATTCATGAAGTCATGAGAATAAGAACAGTCTTACCTGTCAGTCTTCCCCATGAAACTATCGAGGATACCTCTGTCGGTAGGTACTTCTTATGAAGGCTCTCCAAACAGGACAATTGCGTTAAGTGACCTTACCTAGGTTAGTGTACCTTCCCTGTGTAAAATAAATATGTCTCTTTACTGGCAAAAGTATTTTGAATTTTCATCATACAATGTCATGCTTTTGTGACTATTGCTTTATTAAAAGGTAGACGAAAAACTTCAGTCGCGTATTGGTTACTGTCAACTCCAACCCAATCATTGACTTATGTAGCTGTGTAGAAATACATGAAAGCCCACCACAACTGACACATTAGACTTCTCAAACACCCAAAATAAAGTTTTACGATAATTGAAATAGTTATCAAGCGCGATTACATTAGAAGAAACAGCTATGATCTGGATAGTATTCGTACCTCAAACGTAGTCAATAAACTCGGCCGAGGCAGTAAGATTTTGTTGGAAAAACAGATCTTGAAAGCTGCTCCTTCAGTCGTGGCTAGTGTTGGAGTTAACAGAGATCCTTACAACACGACCGACTCTTTCAGTATTATTGTAGAGTCTCCATCATTATTTGCTTGATGGAAATGTTCAATAACGACGTCGGCCAATGCACAACACATTTTTATGCGCATAAAAGTTCGGACAGGTGACGGTTATACTTGTGTATGTACCTGGTCCAGACAACACTGCAGCCGCTGAGCGCATGCGCAAAGTTATAATGCAGCTGTCAACCGATCAGTTGACCAACCAGTCTTCATTCTCGGCGATTTTAACACATGTGATATTAGCCACCAACTACCTAATTTACATCAATACATAACATGTTCGACACGTCTAAATCGAACCCTGGATAAGTGTTATGGTAACATCAATGACGCGTTTTCGATCAGAAGTGCACCTGCACTTGGTCGGTCTGATCACGATGTCATCCATCTTTTACCAAAATATAGGCAGAAACTGAAAACGTCGGAACCATTGACAAAAACTGTTAAAAAGTGGACCTCAGACAATGTAGAAACATTACAAGCGTGTTTTGAGTGCACGGATTGGACTTTGTTTTTCGATAGCTGTTCAGATAATAACGAATTGACTGATACTATAATTTCTTACATCCAGTTTTGCGAAGACTCATTGATTGATACAAAACACGTCCGGGTATTTGCCAATAACAAACCTTGGGTTCGTGAAGATCTGAGAAACCAGTTAAACGAAATGAAGAAAGCATTTAAAGCAATAGATTCGAGTAAGATCAAGGAACTACGCAAAGTATTTAGAAGCACTGTTAAGTTAGCTAAGATCGATTACAAAAATAAGGTTGAAGACAGTCTTGGGAAAGGAAAAGCAAAAGAGGCTTGGAAGGGCCTTAGTGTGATGATGGGTACGAAACAGAAGAGAAGGGAAATAAGTTCTGATAATCCCGAGTGTTTTGCGAATGAGTTGAATCATTCTTATTCTAGATTCGATGTGTATGATTTTAGGAAAGAATGTGATCATATTTCCCAGTCTCTAATTCCGTCGCCAATCAGTATCAGTGATAGTGAAGTGGCTTCGTGCTTTTTAAAACTTGACCCTTCTAAGGCATCCGGCCCGGATGGACTGAAGGGTAAAGTTTTGAAAACATGTGCTTACCAATTAAGTTCAGTGTTCACTCGTCTATTTCAGCTATTTTTAGATTCTTGTTTCGTACCGAGACAATGGAAATTATCACATATAATCCCTGTACCTAAGAAAAGAAATCCAAACCAGCTGAATGATTATAGACCAGTCGCATTGACATCAATCATTGCCAAATGTATGGAAAGACTAGTAGGTACTCAGCTCAAGGCGTCTGTGTCCGATCGCTTAGACCCTTTCCAATTTGCATACAAGCCCAAAATAGGGGTAGAAGATGCGAGTTTAATTCTCATTAACCTGTGATTGCAAGCCATCTTGATAATTCCACAAATTACATTCGTATTCTCTTCATGGACTTTTCCTCAGCATTTAATACAATCCAGCCCCATCTGTTGATCAAAAGGCTTTTAGATTTAGAGGTCAACCATACTATCGTGCTTTGGATAAGACAGTTTCTTAGCGATCGGCCACAACGTGTTATTGTTAATGGTCACATGTCTGGTGAACTAACGTTAAATACGGGCGCCCCACAGGGCTGTGTTCTTTCTCCCGTTTTGTTTTCAATATACACGAATGATGTCATGCTTTCAAATGACCTGTTAACTTTGATAAAATTCGCCGACGACATGGCGTTAGTTGCCAGACTGAAAAATGAAGCTTCACTGTCTACCTACTTTTCTGAAATAGAACACTTATGTTGTTGGTTTAAAGATAATTTCCTCACATTGAATATCACTAAGACGAAAGAGTTGGTTCTTGGTAATTGTAAATCAAATGAAATGACACCCATTCGTATTGACAGTCAAGATGTAGAAATTGTGACATCGTTCAAGTATTTGGGCTCACACTTAGATAAGGATCTCAGTTTCAGGTTAAACACCGATAAAATCTACAAAAAAGCTCAGCAAAGCATGTATCTTTTAGGTAAACTTAAGAATTTCAATGTCAGCACCCATGTACTAGTTTCGGTTTATCGTTGTTGTATCGAGAGTGTGCTAACTTTTAATATTATCTCTTGGTTTGGCCATCTCTCCGTCAGAGATAAAACGAGATTATCAAGACTTGTTAATATCTGCAACAAACCAGTTGGGGTACGATTCAATGACCTGGAAAAAATGTACACACAGGCTCTTCGTAGGAAAAGCTTGTTGATTTGAATGACAAATCTCACCCATTACATAGTCATTTCCAATATTTACCTTCGGGTCGCCGATTATTGGTGCCTAGAGCAAAGAAAAATGTGTTTAAGAAATCGTTCATCCCGTCTGCTGTTGCCATTTTAAATAAGAACATGTCAAAACTATCGTCAGGAAGCAGAGCTTCCATTTTTAACAGAGGATTTTACGATTTGCTTATGTGTAGTTTGTAGTTTTGTGTAACTGTTCTTTATGGTGTTGAAGTGTTTTGCTTTTTAACGCCTGGTGCCAAAGATAATTTTCCACTAAGTTTGGACAATAAAGTAAAAGTATTATTAAAGTTGGTCACTAAACTCTCCTAAGCCATGATTTATCACTTTTTGTCATACATCACGTGACAACGTAACCTTAGTCAATAACGATATCAAATGAAAAGATGATAAGTAAGGAGTAATGATTAATTGCTATATTTCATTTGAGCCGCGTGTTCTGCGTAATTCTATCTCCAGGCTTTTAAATAGGCCCTCCCTCAATGTTAAAGAACTGAATTTTCTGTCAATAGGTGAAAACATAACAATACTAGTAGTCATTACTTATCAGCTATTAATTACGGTTTGCTGTGAAACACGTTTTAAAATTTTTTTTTTTTTTGCTTGATTACCCGAACTGCTTCAATTTTTGCAAAAAAAAAAACATTTAGTTAGGCGCAAATTAACATTCTTCACGGAAACGAGATAGCAGAGAAGTGATTCACAGTTTTGAAGTCATGATGGCATAAAATATATAGACTGTTTTGCATTTGCTGACGTTCAGGAATAATTCTTTCTTAGGAGGCTATAACGTTCCCAAAGGAACCCAAATATGGACAAACCTGTGGAAGCTTCATATGGATGAGAAATACTGGAAGGAGCCCGAGGAATTCCGTCCAGGTAGGTTGAGCTACAAATATCGCAATTTCTGAAGCTAGGTGAGCGAGAAGGGAAAGGGTTGATAGTGCCTTTAATCACAATATTCACCCTTTCATTCACCTTTTCATGTATTGGTTATTCATAAAGTTCCCAATAAACCCAAGGAGTAATTTCACCTTGCTGGTGCACAGTGGATGTGCCGAAATGACCGCAGTGAATGGACACAGAAACGTGATAGAACAGTTTCACCGTTTGCTGACAAAAGTATAATATCGATAATGCATGCTAAATTTGGTGACGATAAAAGCTCATGAATCAACTAATCACTCTTCTAATGACAGCTTGCAACAATAGTTACTCTTGTAGTTCATTTAAAGTAATTTTATCCATGTCATTGGTTGTAAACATTTTTAGCTTCCAACAACATGATCTAGTGAGTGCGCTGTGTAACAGATTGATAAAGGGGTTTCGCGTCATTTGTTACATTCTGGTCTTGGTTGTGTGATGAATCGAGGTAAAACTTTCAATAAGACTATTGTATATGACTTCGTTTGAAACGTTTTACATGCAAAGAATGCTTCACACCTCATATAGTTTTATTTGTCATTTTTTCTGCATCTAGAACGTTTTTTGGGTGAGGATGGCAAGGCTTTGCCAAAACAAGACAGTTTCCTTCCATTCTCTGCTGGACGTCGTGTATGCGTTGGAGAGGTTTTGGCAAAGAATGAAATGCTACTGATATTCACCTGCTTATTTCAGCAGTTTACTTTCTTACCGCCACCAGGCAATGAGAAACCAAGCCTGGAACCAGCTTTTGCAAGTCTTGCAACCAGATGTATTCCGTACAAAGTAGTTGCTAGGGAACGCATTTCTGGAGAATCTGGCGCTTAACTAGCGTGGTTTCACCATTCGCGAGAATACGTTTGATGTATTAGTGTAAGTCGATAATATATTCCTCCCGAATTTGGGCAGTACAAGTGTGAATGCATAATTGAATCATAAGATATAACAAACAAAGCTTAATATTCAAATAATAAACACCTGTGCTGTCTTTCAATGATGAATTCTTACCAATGTACTACTTTTACTTGTTGGTGATTACCAAAAAGGTCAGATTCGTTTGCCTTTTATATTTGTTACCTTCCTATTCCGTATCGTAACCCAAACGTCGTTGCAAATCTTTACTTGAAAAGCTATTTCAAAATATATAATGCAAACTATAAAAACCTTGGCAGATGTTTTGATTGTTTAACTCAAACACTATCTTCAGATAATAGCGCTAACGAAAATTTATTAAGACATTTCCTGGCATTTCTAAATGTCATATGGGAAAAGATAAAAGTAATTGAGAAGTAACTGGAATAACTGAATTAAGCCATGGGCTAGAGCGGTCAACGTGCATCCCATTCCAGCCCGCACTGGATATCAATGTATCTCCAGAAGCCTTAGGATCCAAATAATACGAAACGGAATTTTAATAGTAAAATGTAGTATTGCAATAGTTGAAACGGTTATGTCTTGAATGGTACCGCAAAATCACGATTTTGCGATACACATGCATTTCTGTCAAACATGTCGGTTTGTAACTCATCTACAATTGTAACAGATATATACATAGCACCTATTAGTTTCCTTGAAGTTGATAACGTATTATGTAAAGATTAAATCAAAGTTTGAGACCTGTGACATTGATGACACACTTGCCTTTTGCCTGGTCATCATCAGTGCTGCCGTCTTTAGCATCATCACTTTAGGAGACGACCTACACTGATCCCGAATATTCCTTAACTAAAAATGTGCATCCTAAAGGTATTATATCAGTCATGATGAGATCATGACATAGCAGCTGGCAATATGTTTTTTTTTTCTTTCTTTAAATCCGTTTATTCATTTCGTTATAAATAATACGATACAAAACAGCGACTCAAATTAACACATACACTTACGAAAGCCAGAGAAGTACTAGGACATAATTCTCAACAGGCCTTCCCATTTTTGTCTGGCAATATCGCTATTAATTTCGGTTTCAATTTTCATTCTACATACCAATTCTTCTTAAAAAGAGAAAATGTGTCGAAGTTCTTAAAGGTGTACACATTCTTGCTTTGACAAATTAACCATGATTTGTAAATTGAAAACATTGCAATTACAATGACATGGTTGATACAGTTATCAACATCAAGTTTTCCAACAATCAAGTCTTTAAATGACAAGTCAATTATGATATTTTTACAAATATAAATTAAATCACTAACTTTCTTCAAGAAATGTGTAAGCCGTAGGCAGTCCCAAAACATATGTTTCTGTGTTTCTACAATACCGCAAAGCCTACACAAATTACTGTTTGACTATTCCATCTATACAATTTTTCATGATTTGGTAAAATGAAATGTAAAAATTTATACATAAACACAGAAAGTCGCCTTTCTTTTGTTACGCCGGTAGTTCTTGAAATCCATATTTTCATCCATCGACATCCAAATTGTGTCTTCTGTTCCACATTTCTATGACCCAAGGCTAAATAAATTTCTTGTTGATCAAATGTCTATAATAGCCTTTAACCTTGATTTTGTCAACTGGAAAAAGTTGATCACCGTCTTCTGACATTTTGACAAAGCAATCTCTAGTATTTAAAAAAATCTAAATTCACATTTTGTCTAATGTGAACGGCTAAATTTCATAACTGTGCTTTCCAATAAATTGGAATTGCACTAATTAGTTGAAACACCTCTGAGATCCAATTTCTCCGTATATCAACTTTCTCGTAGATTGCTTGTATATTAAAGTCTCTTTTGTTAACAAGATCACTAATGTATATAATTCCAGAATCAACCCAACTGCGAAAGAATAAGGTTTTACCCTTAAACGTTATGTTTTTGTTACACTACAAAACTTGGTTTAAAATAGACTTTGTATCCGTAATTGGATTATTTCCTCCACCACATTCATGCAAAGCAAGTATAACATCTCTGTAAAACTTTGGCAAAGTAGCAAAACACTTACAATGTTTTGTCTCTGTGAAATTCATAAGAAAAATTACATTTGCTATACCATCCTTGTGGAAGTAATGGAAGGATATTAATTTCCATGAAGGTAAGTAAATATCTACAGGTTCTGAAATAAGACGATTAACCCAGGGTGCTTTTAGCGCTTTATCCTGGCTGAACACATCGGGTGCATTGATTCCACCTCGGAATAATCACCAATGATTGTGCACCGTTTGATTCTATCAACTTTAGAACCCAAGATAAGTCCATTGTAAGTCCATGCATGCTTTATAAAGCCAGTCATTTTAACTGACCATCGTGCAGTCATATTAGTAATTGGGAACCTTGAAAAACGTGGACAAGGTTTATGGCGTTTTAACACCAGCTTACTGAATAATAATTTGTATAAAGAGAAGATTAGATGTATTATTATCGATTGCATTTCTGAATGCCATTCGTATGGGTTTTCCAAACAGTTTTCAATTTGTTATTCGAAAAAGAAAGCTGTGACGTGACAGAAGCTGCTAAATTGAGACACTTTGAACAGCAGCTTGAGATTTTATTTAAGAGAATTGACGAGTCACTTGACTCTACTGTACTTATCGAGTATGAGAGAGTGAAGAATGAAGTTTAGATTTATCAGAAAAAAGCAGCAGGTGCCAGAATCCACTCCCGTGCAAACTGGCATGTTAAAGGAAAAGATCAACAAGGTATTTTTTGAATCTCGAAGAACGCAATGGCATTAAGCATACCATGTTTAAGTTGAAGACTGGTGGCCATGTAATTTCAGGTCATGATGAAATTTTAAAATGTGTGCATAGTTTCTACACTAATTTGTATTCTTCCGAGAATGTTTCAGATGACGAGATTGATGCTTACTTGAATGACGTCAATCTTGATAGTTTCCTCTCGGAAGAAAACAAAAATATTTTGGATATGCCTATTACACGTGAAGAGTGTAAACAAGCCGTCGATTCTTTGAAAAATGGGAAGACCCCAGGTTACGATGGCTTACCCTCTGAATTCTTCAAGGAATTTTGGGATGTTAATGGTGAAACAGTTTACGGTTCAATCCAGGAAGGACTGAATCAGGGAATGTTAACTTATTCACAATCCTTTGCTATCTTGAGACTTTTGTACAAGAAAGGTGATCATAGCGACTTAAGTAATTGGAGACCGATTAGTTTACTGAGCACGGATTATAAGATACTTGCGTGTATACTTACGCGACGGCTTCAACCAATGCTTAATGAGATAATTCACAGGGACCAAACTGCTTATATCAAGCTGGCAATATGTTGGCTGGTACTACTTTCAGATAAACTGCCCATCAACATAAGTCTTTTCGTGTGTGAAACTATAGAGCTGAATTTAAGAATGTTTACTGGTAGCTTTCTGGTAGAGTTTTTACACAAGCTTCGTTGCCAATTTCTATTTTGTCACATTAACGTACCAGTATGCCTTGATGTTATTGTAGAGTAACAGTGACATATACGATTGATATGGCAGCTAATTGGAAGTTAAACTTATTCATAATATTGTCAAAATCTCGTGGTAAACCGTCGCTGGGTGTGCTTTATTGCTTAAATAACCTCTAAATATTACTAATTTCAATGTTCATTAAATTTACAACTGAACCCTTAATTAACTTGATACTGCTAAGTGCTTAACGTGACAATTAGATATTTATCAGATTAATATCTGTAGCAGGTTTCATCAAATTTGGTGCCATAATTTCAGAATTATGTAACTAATTACAAAGTTCATTAAGTATGCAAATGAACCAGTAATTAACTTCACGCTACCTAATGCTTTACAACACAGTCAGATATCTGTCGGATCAGAGTCTGCAGCAGATTTCATAAAACTTGGTCCAGTCATTTCGGAGTTATATGACTATTTACAAAACTTCATAAAGTATGCAAATGAGCTATTTATTAACTTGATACTGCCCAATGCTTCTCAGTACAATGATATATCTATCTGATCAATCTTTGGATCATCAAATTTGGTGTAGATATTCCGGAGTTATATCACTAATTACAAAAGTTCAATTAATCTGCAAATCAGCAAATAATAGATATGACACTCATACGATCATGATAATGTAATGAAATCGTCATCTGTGAAAAGTTTCGTGAAATTTTATGCAGTATTTCTTGGTATATAGCGACACTGTCATTACTGTCTTCATAAGAAACCATTATATGTAAAAATGTTATTTCATAACTTTATTAATTTGCAAGCAACAATGACCAAAATCTAATCAGTTCTTGCCATTAGAATATGCTACCTGTCTACTAAATCTGACTTTAATCCATTTAGGTGTTTTGAGTTAGCGTCTAAACAGACAGACAGACTGACAGAAACACACAACACACACACACACTCACACACACATACACACACACACACGGACAGTCAAACAGAAAGACATCGCTATGACATTAGCTCACGTGTGTGAACACATTAGCTAAAAATGATGGCAACTCGGTTCTAACATAAAGCGAGATTTTTGCCTGTGTACCATTGACAGTTCTTCGCCAAGGGCTATAAACAAAATAAGTCTGCCAAAGTGCAACATTCAATAATGTTAACCACGTGCAACTGTTATTGCCATACAAAATTATAACTGAGCCGTCGCGACATCCAGACAATGAGAAACAAATTAGGACAGGACGACATGTTTTTTTAGGGTTTTTCGGACAATTTACCCACAGGAAACTAATTTCAAACCTGATCCCTTCCCGAGCAGATGAGTTGTAAATTCCCGGGTTATAAATGCACATGGCTAACTGTCCCGATAACATACCTCTGTTTTCAGAGATCAAATGTCAAATTTGTGTAGCCCCCGCATTAGAAGAGTATGAACTGTATGTCACTCACCCCATGTACTGAGGTTTTGCGGTCTTGTTCTAAATTGTACAGTATAAAATACGAGTTGGACTGGTAGGTTACGAATACAGCACATGACTTGGGCAGCAAACAAACCAGTCCGCGTATTAAGGTGTTCGCAAGTTGACGTTTTGTTGGACGATGTTTATAGCAATCGGGAAAAAACTGTTGGCATTTTTTCCATTATTGGACAATTATCCCTGTACATGTACCACTTGGCATAGCTGAAAATGTATTCTGGAGATAGAGTTAGGTTACATGTTCAGTGGATAAACTTGGGGAAACTATCCTCAGTACACTTCTTCGATGACGGTGCATTTTTTAATTGATATACTACTAAGTTTTATAACCACTAAGTTTTCACATTGTACTGGAAATTCACCAAAATTACGAGGATAAAAATCAGTTAGGATCACACTGTATGTTGCACATTATTTTATTTTACGTATTTCTACACTATACAATAACTTGTTGAAGAAATCTCTATTCAAATGAAGGAACGAATCATTATTGTGCCTTAGCCTTACAACTACGCGAAAAAGACAATTTTCCGCTACAAAGAGCATTCGTAAACAATGGCTACCACTTCATGACCTGTACTGCTACGTATTTACGTATTTATGAAGCAAGCAAGTACATATACACGTTGCTGTTTTCATTCACGTGATCAGCAGTACCAGCCTTCAGAACAACAGCCAAACAAACAACCATCGACCTACGTGCCAAAGGTCTGTCTGGTCAGGTTTACTTCGACATCCTACAAAGTTGAAATCCCTTCAAGTTCAGAAATTGTCGAGTAAGCAGGTAAGTGTGCGCATTTGCTTGTTGGAATCGTTCACTACATTGTGATATTTGAGTATGTTTACGGCTGATGACGGGCAATTCTGAAATGACAAATGTGAGAGATTGAATGGTTTTGTGGTGAATCGCTTCCTTCGTAAATGTTGTGAATAATCCACTAGCATTATACAAACTCTGTAGGATGATACGCGCATTTAACCTAAACAGGGTCGTTGGCTGTTCTTAATAGTGCAATACAGCCACCACTCTCAAATGAGCCAAGTGCTTAAATCTTTACAGATCATGATCTGACCGATGACGCTTCCTTGTATGTTGTTGGAGGCCTTGCGTAGTAGTAATGTCCTCTTACGGGCATGGTAGCTGAAGACGTACATTTCTCTACTCTCACAGCCTTGCGTGCCCCTAGCATTACATAAAGTAATTGCGGATGGTGAACTACTTATTGTACACGTTTTACGTCACTATGTAGGTTATTGCAATCTAAAGCTGTGTCTGGCGTGTCCTTCACGCAGACGTGAGGTGGAGGGCGAGTAGAAAACCAGACGCTGATGGCTACTTTAAATGTTTGTGTACTTTTAGCCTTTTAGGCACCTACCGTAACGGTGAAAACACTGATGCTGGATCTCAGCCGACGAAAAAATAATACTGTTGCGGCCGCCCAGGTTCACCTACAGTCGGCTTCTAATGAAAACACAGTGAGGTCTCGCTGCTGCTACGAGATCATCTTTTTTACATCCATACTGAGGTCATCTACCATCAGCACAGCGGTAAATCATCTTCCGCTCAAATGTCTGTGCGTCTGATGGGTAAAGCTATGACCGGTGTAAGTTCCTTGTCTCTAAGGAGCGTTGGACATGATACAAAACAGGGGACTAAGCGAAGTCTCAAGAAATCAAATCATTATGCTTTATATTCCACAACATTCACATCGGTGCGTTCATGATGCATATGTCGTAACAGAAAGGGAAAGAAGCTGGATCTGACGACGAGTGCTGATGTATAACTGAAACTTATTTATTGAATACGGAACCATAACTGGGCCTACAGGCCCCCAGCCGCTGATACATGAGTCTTAGTTGGTCCTAGTTCCTGGTTTCGGTCACTCCACTAGAGAGAGTGATCGTGGTCCAAAGTTCTAGTTTCGGTCAAAGTTCTAGTTTCTGAGTGAATGTCCTGTCTCGGTCACTCCACAAGAGAGTGACCGTGGTTATCAGTCCTCCAGTTCTCCTCTTTCCTCTGAGTTAGTGTGTCTATTTTAAATATACAGTATCTTGGCTATGTCGGATGCCGACGCCATAAAGAATATAATAAGACAATACTTTGATTTACTGACACTAGAAAAGATTACAAAAGTAGAAATTATCACATGCCCGTGCGTGGCTTGCTACAATTCTTTTGTTTCAAACCCACGCTATGAATAAATTAAAATGATAACAACGGCTCAATATTACGATTGCTTGAGACACAATAGAACACGGGGTTAGTACGCAGAATACCTCCATGAGAAAATAAGTTACTGGGTAATTCTTGTAAATGTGTAAATGAGTGAGATCATGTCGTCGATACTGTGCTGGTATTTCTTGGCGCCAGCATTGCTAGAGTCCAAACAAAGAAACGTCAGCTTGATCACTCGCGTCCAAGAACGCTAATATATTTTGAGCGTGAAATATTACTATTCTGTGCGCCGATTTGGAAGATTATGACACATAAATCATTAACCATTCATCGTTTTGTCACGTTTATCGTCATGAAGATTAATCGCACTTAAAATATTTATATTGCCGTTGGCAAAGCATTTAGAAAAACGAGGGTAAATTTTTGGAAGAGACAAATAACCGCTCTACGCAAAAATTATTGGTTATTTTCCTGTATATCAGAGACATTATTAGACTGACATTCTCGTTTGCACAGTGCAGGGCGGCTGAGGGAACCAGCCGCTACAGACATGTATACCACGTACTATACGTCGGTTGTGTGTATTGATCCCTGTTCGCAAAATACCAGCCGGACCGTTAATGGCTTATTCTGTAACTGTCTCGAATACTAAGCACTACGCAAAGTTTTTTGCAGTTAGTGGCGACTTAATATGTAAGTTTATGCGTGACAGTTTGTAAAATTAAAGATAATACACGTGCTTAATTGTTTCCTTCGGTTTTTCTCTCTCCATTTAAGATTTATCCTAGTTAGTTTGGGCAAAATATATTTTCATTTTTTTCAGCGCTGCTTTATGATTGTTCCTCAGGAAAGATACTTGTTAATTTTGATACGTTCAGAGTAAAGACTTTAATACGCCGGAAAAAACACACCATGAGATGCTTTGTTTCAAAACATCTCAATAAGAGGGCTCTTTGAATTTCATACCTAAGAGTTTACTAAATAGTATAGCTACCATCGTGACTGTTACTAAAGGTTAATGATGAACCGTAAAATATGTGACGACTAGTTTCGAACAGTCGTCAGAAGCTGGTACATTACGCACAACTCGGTAAGCGACACCTTGAAAAGATAGGCTGACTTTTAAAAAACTGCATATTTTGTAACAAAGATCGGTAAAAGTCGAGACTTGTGGACATCAGATAAAATTGCAAAGTTTGAGTTTGGTGGCTTGTCGAATGTTTTTGATTCAGCAGAAAAGAAAAGGGATGAAAAGCTTAACACTCGAAAAAGGGGTCTGATTTGTTTGTAAATGGTACTTGATCACATACTCATACAAACTGAATATGTGTATACCCAATATCTGCCATCGCAAGACGAATGTAATGATATTTACTTCAATGATTTACTGTAAGGTTGATGAAACTATTGTCTATCGTGAGTGAAGAATTTGTTGATGACTCTGATAATGATTAAAATATTATCAATATAACTTCTAAGCATGAAAAGCTCCCTGTTTTAAAAACATCCACAGAGAATTTTTATCGAGTTATATTCCTGTTGATTGTATCCGGACTTCTAAACCACCATTTCTTCAGATTACAGGTCAGTATATGAAAGTAGTTGACCGTTGAAAAAACCTTCAAACTTCTAACCGTGTCATAAGCAGTTTTTTAGCTAGTAGGAAATCTGAAAGTTCAAGATAATCTATGTGACTTCTTAACTTGACCGAACTTGACGAAAACTTGCACAATGACCTTCAATTGATCTTTGTGGAATAGTAACAAGTTTCAATGTTAATGATTGAAATAAAAGATCTATGTTACAATGATATTTCCAATGGTGACATTGTTGCAGATTAGATTTTCGCCATTTTATAGAAATAACCATCAAATGACCTTCAGAACAGCTAGACTTGATACTGCTTTGCAAAAGAGAATGTTTTTATATCCAAGCCATCAGACCAGAGATTTCACTTTTTCCACCAAATGCTTAATAAATATTCAAAATATCAAAGAATTGCGTAATTACACAGAAAACATTTCTTGTTGCTTTTGGAATTGATAAGATGACTGCCCCAGTTTGTTGGGACCCCTTTGTTTGTGGCTACATGAATGTTATCACTTTTACTCACGTGACTAGTACCAGCATGTGACTCAAACACAGCGACAATGTTTGCACTGACCCATGCACCCCAGGGTTCACTACTCCAGACATTCAGTCTGAAACATCAGCCGTTACAGCACGGAAAGAAGGTGCCCAGAGTCTCCTTCGAGAATGTAAGTATGCATGTCTGCGCGTAGGAAGCGGTTTTTTTACATCGTGATATTATTTTTCTTGTGTCGTTTTTTGCCTAAGTTATCGGACACTTGTAAAAAATAAGTATCGGTTACACGCAACTTGTGAAAGACTGAGTCCGTCTTTTGTGATTGTATTTGGGTCAACGCGAACTCCTTAGAGGACAACACAGAGGGAAATTGACTATCCACGATCATTTTCCCATGGTCAATGGTGATTTCAAAATCGAGTATAACTTAACTACAATCAAATCATATGAACAAAACTAATACACTGACACACTTTCCAACGCATAAATTGAGATAAATGACTGACCTCTTGCAAGGGTTAACCCATATGACACATTTTTTCTCTACATTTTACAGTTTAGCAAGTCTTCTTTCGGAATGGTTTCTTTAACAGTGGGATCGATTCAGAGCTTTTCCAGCAGTACAACATATGTTTTGCTGGTACTAGTGGTGTTATTCGTGATAGCTGCGATATGGAGCATGCGTATACCTACTGGTCTTCCTCCAGGACCAAGGGGATTGCCGTTCATTGGAAGCCTAGGCGGTAAGTTTCTCCTTACCCTATAAGTAAATACTCCTACGTCGGAATGGTGTTCTTGTAATTTAGTCAAACGACAGGGGTCAAGCTAAATCACCTACATCATCCACCTTCATGACACCCCTAACTCACATTCTTTCATGGGTTAAGTTGTAAAGATACTTTAAATATAAACGCCAACAATCCCGTGAAAAAAGAGGCCATTCTAACATTTGGAATTCTCATTTTAGCTCACGTGTTCACACACGAGCTAATGTCGTAGCGATGTCTGTCTGTCTTTGTCAGTATGTGTGTGTCTGTCTGTCTCTTTAAGCGATAACGCAAGAACGTCTGAAGGGATTCAGAGTTGATAGACAAGTACCACATGTTAATGCTGATTAGATTTTGATTAATGTGGATTTCATATTAACAACGATATGAAACATTATTTTTTTCCATTTAATGGTTTCCTATAGAGATAGTAGTGACAGTGTTGACACATATCAAGAAATACTGAACAAACTTTCATGAAACTTTTCAGTGGTCATAATCTCAGAACATTATGATTACACTATGAGTGTCAATAATCTGTTTATTTGTATATTTAATGAACAATTTAATGAAATTTTTATATTTAATGAACTTACGTAATTAGTGATATAACTCAAAAACTCCTGCATCGAATTTGATAATAGCTTCTACAAATATAGATCTGATAGATTGATAGATATCTTATTGTACTAAGAAGCATTGAGCTGTGTCAGGTCAATAGCTAGCTCGTCTGCATATTTAATGAAGTTTTGTAATTAGTCATATAACTCTGACATAACTGCATCAAATTTGATGAAATCTGCTGCAGATACTGATCCGATAGATATCTGACTGTGTTGTGAAGCATTTAGATATGTGAAGTTATTTAAGGATTTATTTGCGTATTTAATGAAATTTGTAATTAGTGATATAACTGAAATTATGGAACAAATTTGGTGAAACCTACTATAGATATTGATCTGATAAATATCTAATTGGCGCATGAAAAACTTAGCAGTGTCAAGTTAATTATGGGTTCATTTGCATATTCAATGAACTTTGTAATTAGTGATATAACTCCGAAATTACAGAATTAAATTTGATAAAATGTGCTACAGATAGATATCTAAGCATTGAGCAGTATCGAGTTATCGAAAGACTCATGTGCATGTTACATGAAGTTTGGTAATTAGTGATTTAACTCCGAGAGTACTGCGCGAAAGTTGATGAAACCTGCTACATACTAGTATAATTATCCAATAGAGATCTTGTTGTTCTTTGAAGCGTACTACAATGTAATGGGCCTGTTTTGACCACATGAACACATTCAGTTCACATCTTATTAGCTCATGTGTTCACTCACATAAGCTCATGTCACTGTTTGTCTGTCAATCAGTCAGTCAGTCAGTCAGTCAGTCTGTCCGTCTGTCTGACAATGGCAAGAACTGTGGCTTGTATATTTCATGCTTATTTTAATAATTAATAATTTTAGAAGAGACAGACATACATTGAGAACGGCTGCCCATAATTAAATGAGATTTGCAACAATGTTAATCACACAAGGATTTATCCGCCGAGGAAAACATAAAGGGATGACATGAAAGATTATTTCTAATATGCATATTTGATTTGATTTATCCTAATTAGGAGTATATCTTAATTGAATTGAAAAACGTTTGTGAATCTTGATATGAACACTAAATATACTGTGATATAGCATTATTTAACATTAATCATTTTTTACTTTAACCAATGCATAATTTGCATATTTAATGATCTCTCCTAAGATATGAACTGAAAATGCTCACGTGTCTAGTATATATTGCGGTTGTCTGAACATATAATCTTTAGCGACATGTTTGCAACTTCATTAAAAGTGTTTCGACCAACATCATGAACAATATTCATCATAGACTAAGTCCAAAGGTAATTAAGTATAGAAATATGTGATGAGCTGAAATAAAATACTAAATTTCTTTGACAGCTGTCATTATATCAACATCTTATATAGCAAATTTAATTGCTTTTGGTCAGTCCTTCAAGGCGTATATACCAACATTTGAAAGCTTATTAGATGTGAAAATTATGAATTAGCTGACCTGAAAATGCAAAATACCTTTTACTAAACCAACACAATTTTCTCATCAATTTACATTGTAGGTTTCATAAACGCTTGTAGAGTCCTTTCGGTCATATCCCTATTTGGGAAAGTTAGTTAAATATGCACATTTAGTTACTTCCTGATGTAAAAATGCTAAACAACTTTCAATAATGCTTTATGATACTTTCTTCAATGCAAGTTTCATCGACTTTGGTCAACTTAGTCAAGATATATCCCTAATTAGAAAAGTTCGCTAAATATGCAAATTATTGATTAGATGTTATAAAAAATCAAAACCGACCTTTGTTAATATTATACCATAGTATGTACAATGCAAACAGACGTTTCGTCAACTTTGGTCAAGCAAAATATACATCATTAATTAGGAGGTTCGTTACATATGCAAATTAGTAATTAGCTGAAGTTAAAATGCTAAATGACTCCAAGAATGTTATATCGTAGTACCTTCGATGTACATAGCATTTTTTCTCGACTTTGATCATGTCAATCCACATACTTATGCCCAATGAGGAAAGTGCGTTAAATATGCAAATTAGTAATTATCTCAAGTAAAAACGCAAAATGACTTTCAATGTTTTAAATATTTTCAATGTCCATCACAAGTATCACAAGTATTGGTCAAGTCAATTCAGATACATATCCCTATTTAGGAAAATTACTTAAATATGCAATTTAGTAATAAGTTTATCTAAAACTGCTTAAACAACTTCCATGATTGTTACATCACTGTATCTCAAATACACATATCAAGTTTCGTTAACTTTAATCGTGCCAAAATGTCCGTAATTGGGAAAGATCGTTCAATAGGAAAATTAGTGATTACCCGAAGTGAAAATGCTAAATACCTTTCAATATTGTTTTAACCTAGTAGAGTAAATGTGAATAGCATGTTTCGCCAAATTTGATCAAGTTAATCCATCTATATATCCCTAATAAGGAAAGTTTGCGAAATATTATATAAAAATAGTTAATGACTTTCAATAATGCTATACCATATTATCAACCATGTACAAGTAAGTTTCGTTCAATTTGATCAAGTCAATCAAGATATATATCCTTTTCATAAACCTTAAAAGCGTACCATACCGAACAATTTTAAACTTAGCCCCTGGCAAACTAGTCAGTGCCTTAAAGGCAGAGGATCAGCCGGCGAGGAACATACAGGTAACTGTTAAGCGTAGCTATGCATATTTATTTTTATGGGAAATCATGGTGCTCGGTCAAATCGCTATTCACACGCGTAGGACATCCTTTGTCTTTTTATGTGTTTTTGATTATGTTCAAGTAATACTCTGCGACTGCATCGACACTGCTGCAATAACTCACAAATTTAGAAGCCACACACAAATTTGAGCTCTTCAACATAGAACAAACAAATTTGAAAGACGAGATAGCATAAATTAGGGAAAACAATCCACTATTAAAACTAACAACAATGTACGTTCACCTGAAATGCTAAGCCATCACGCCAAATCGCTGTGCAATGATTGTCTTCTTGGCAAATCGACAGTCTTTACTGGTGTTTTTCTCCAAGTGCTTCGCATTGAGATGTAATGCTAAAAAAATCAACGTTTGAGCAAGGTAACATATTTCACGTTGCGGGTCTTAATTACTGCTTGGCGAAGTGATTATTGTAATTAGGGTAAAAGGTATACAGTCACCTGTAACCTAAATATGCCCATATATGGTCAAAGGGGCGTTCCTTGGTCTTCTATATGCTTATGTGAGGGCGCTGTTTTTCAAAATCGGCCACCGGCTTAAAATCTGTGATTGGTTAGATTTTCTCTTTCCATGGTAAAACTGTGGCAAAATTGGAACAGGTGACAGTATACCTTTAAGTACGACAAATTTGGACGCGCACGCTTTTTAGAACGATTCTGCGCTGGTGTAACTCCGGCTTGCCGTAAACGGGCCATGCTGTAGCGCAAATATTTTACATCACCTGTCATTGTTGAAATTGCAATTTTACCGAATTTTCTGACCTAATCTCTTAGAAATAAATGTGACCTACGACCTTGTAATATTTTGATCCCTAGGAAGCTGATTTTTATTAAATATGAGAAAAAAGTAATATTCCTCATCCTTTTACGTGGCACAGGTTACACATTCACCTCGAGATATTTCAAAAAGTAGAGTGGTGACACTCTTATTAATAGGGCAAGCTGATCAGTATGATGTCAAGATTTGATAGGCCAAGTTTGGTCAAAATGACATCATTCTAAGCGACAGGTAGAAAGTTCGAAAATTGTGTAGTGATAAAATTTTGTTATCATCATTTTGTAGTCGATACTAATGTTAAAATTTCTTCGCAAAATTCATTAAAACTATACTTTCGAGAGGTATGCATCGCAAGTATTGGTATTTATTAAAATCATCTAATTTACTCGTTTTATAATTTATTTCATTAGTTAAAGTGAATTATCTCATTTTTATTTATCACTAAGGACGCCACTTTAATGTCCGTTTCCATTGAAACGGGCGTGGTGACCCCATTTTTTATTTCGTTTTTGCACTCGCACAAATTTTGGCGTAATTCGTCGTCCGTAACGTTAAGAACAACACAACCTACAACACATGCATCTTTCTTAATAACTGTTACTAAAGAGAAATTGTTGATGAAAGGTTTAATAATCCATTCCCATCAAGATCTCGCCAAGGATCCGGTTTCGGCCATCACAGACCTCGCCAAGAAATATGGTGATATCTATTCCCTGAAAGTCGGAAGGCAGCAAATCGTTGTACTCAATAACATCGAGCTTGTCCGGGAAGCATTGGTAAGGAAACAAAACGCATTCGCTGGAAGACCCGGGATATATAGCTGTAAGTTTGTAAATATTAAACGCGGTCTTAGGCAAGACAAACATATATTAACCAATCGTGTACTTCAATTTCACATATAACTCAATCAACTTCAAGAAGAGTACAAAGTTTAAGTAATAAATCCCCCTGGCGTGGTATCATCATTATTAATACTTAAATTATTCCTTTTACATAACGGCAGACAACAATCACTTAAAAAACTTATCTATAAATACCTTTATCGGAGGAGCATTTACTAGATATAGTATATTTTATAACGAGACTAATTATCGGCCTATGTTGAGTGACTACATTTGTTAAAGATACTAAACATGCAGCCATAAGACACCATTTCAATAAAGTTCAGAGCACAAATGATCCGAACTTTAGGTATGAAAACTGTTAAATTTGCGCTATATTTATTACAGAAATGAAATGACATGAAAATCAGACGTAGTGATGTTGCTGTTTTACTCTGGCCTCCATGCTGGTTAGCGATAATCGCTTAGCAACAGCCTAGGTCGAGGTCATATCAAATTCTGAGGCTATGGCCTCGTTTTGATGACAAATTGAATTTACTTTATAAAAAAAGAGTGTATATAAGAAATGCTGGTTCAACAGTTTTTCTCAGTGAATATTTTATGACACTATACTATTGTGTTAAATTTATTTGTGTAGCAACGTTTTAGAAATCTTCACTGAAAAAATTGACATGATTGCTATAGTCTTGAGCAGTTCCTTAAATCCTTTAAGGCAGAAATATGTCATCATGCATTATGAGATTCATAAAATCAAGCGGAAACGTGTATACTCTGCGATATTTGTCAAAATATAGAAACACTACTTATATTCACCGCATTCTTGTGTATTCACTTGTAACATTTCCTACAAATGTGAAGGAAATTACCATATATTGTTTAAGTGTGCTTAATCGTCACCGAATTTAGTTGAAGTCTTTACGATCTCATTTCATCAGTCGACTTGTTCAGTGAGGGAAGAGAAGATATCGTGTTTGGAAAATTCACTCCAAAGTGGAAGAGTTTGCGTAAAATTGCCCATCAAGCAATCAGGTAATGCAGACTTATTTACTCGTGCGATTTCCTTTTAAAAATGATAAATACTATCGCTGCATGTAAAAATATTTTACTTTAAGTAACTTAAGTACTTTAAGCATTGTACTATCTCGATTGTTCGCCACTGAATCAGTCGTTTTGAGGCATTCGATTCAATGGGGACCAGTTTTAGGCCAGGATATCAAAAATGGCTATGTAGGCAGTTTCATCTTCATCTTTGTTTTTCTCGAGGGTCTATGGTTTAAGTTACACTTACAAATTTTTGTATTGTTTTCCTTTGTATTTTTACCGAATCTTAACGACAAACTCCGTTTTCCCCGTACTTAATGGTTTTGAATGAAGCACTAAATCACTTCTGTCCAGGTAAAGGTTAGGAAAAAAATGAATTGCAACTTCTAGACAGTGATGGAGAAATATTCGGCTGTCGTTGTTAGTTTTTTCCCTAACTCCCATGCTGAGAAACCATTTAGTAGTGCACAGTTTTAAGTGGGGAATAACTAAGGTCACTCTTTCCTCGTTCAGCGGGGAAAAGCTTTCAAGTGGATCGAGTTTTGCAGTATTAACGTTTTTTTAATTAATACTGTGTTTTGCGTCTTTATAATAGGAATTACGCCAGTGGGCACAAATTGGAAAATCTCGTGACAAAAGAAGCGTTTCCACGTCTAAAGAAAGCCATCACTGATAAGAATGGAACACCATTTAATCCGCAGCCTTTACTGTTGTTGCTAGTCAGCAATGTCATGGCGACTATGTGCTTTGGTCACAAGTAAGTTCGTTTGACTAGCTAAATTTCAATATTCAGCCGGAACAATGGAATGGAACTATGATGATGACGTAAATCTAGATTGGGTAAAATGGGTTGGTTTAGAGTGTCGGGGTGAAGTGGTCCTGGTCAACTTCATAGCCTTCGCTAGTAATGAGTTTGGCAAAGAAATATACACCATAATCGTGTCTACATAAGGTGCAATCGAAACGCCCGTCAGGCGTGACGCCTTAAAAAGACAATAAACGACATGTTGACAACCTAACACAAACAAATATTTGATATGCACCGTGGAAAGAAAAGAAGTAACCGCACATAATAAGACTTATTCCCTGATATCACCACACATCTGACCATTTTCGCAGCAATATCAGAAATGTAATACGCTGTCGTCGATAAACAACATTTCGGTATCGTATTTGAGAATTGTATGCTAAAAACTTGCCTCAAGGCAAGATGATCGGACAGTATTTTCCCGCCTGCTCGTGAATATATCACATAAACACTCAATCGTAGGCTGCGTTTACAAATAACGGTTGGGGGGGGGGGGCTGATGGAATCGCTATTGAAATCTTATTTTTTCAGATCCCTTTCAGTACCTTCAAAAATTTTCAAGTCCCCCGCGTCTATATGATCAAAATTTTTCAACTCACCTCAATTATTATATGGCCGCATATTTATTAGGAATGCATGAAAAGAAATATTAAACATGTATAGGGCAGTTTTACTCGCAGATGTTCGACACAACCTGTTATTAGTAGCTTAAGAGCACACATATTGACGATCATCAGATAGTATGCAACTTTTGAATTCCTGGCTACATTTTGCCAAATTGTGAAAAAAATAGTGTAAAAACTGAGCACAGTGAGTCAATGAAAGTACGATACATATGTGACTTAGATGCTGCTTAAAATTAACAAAACTGGTGTATAATATTCCACAAAATTAACGATTTAATCTCTGACGTTTTTTGGTAATAATGGCAAATTTCGTAGAAAATAAATAATTCCATTCGGTCACACACTTTTCGTTGATAGTCCTAAAAGTTTTACTTCTGTGTCATTTACGATGAGAATGTGAACATTTGGAAAATGAGGCATAGTGACCCCATCTTTTTTCTTTAATATTTGATTATTCTCATATGCCAAAATCATGTGAAGCTCTCTGGTCTGATCTTATATACAAGTATATTTAACTGTCATGAGCGTTATTTGACCAAAACTCTGCTTCAACTACATAAGGGTCAGAGCTATCTCTGTAACTGCCGATATGCAGCGAGAGTGACACTGCAGCAGCAAGGCAGAAGCTGTATTAACTTTGATTATTTTGACAATATTTTTTGATTATACGACTGTGTTCTTGTTCTACTCCTACAGCATATTGAACTCTCTGGTATACAGCTTGCAAACAAAGCCTATGTATGTGTACTGTGCATTGTATCATTGAAATGACTTTCAGTCTGGAGTCGAAAATCCGTTTTGTCGATAAACTGAATATTGTGTGTTTCAGCATACTATAGGGAGACTGTCAGAAGCTGTATTGATATATTGCATAGGAATATTGGAAAAAAATTCAACAGTTGCAGCTTCTGCCCTGTTACTGGGCCCACTTGTTTGTTCTTTTTACGAAAAATCATACATGTTTAGATTTTTTCGAGATAAAATTCTCGAAATGTGACAATAGGCAGGGCAAGGCTTTCAAGTCTCCCCTCCACTACCTAAAAATTTTGAATCCCCCTGAATTCTTCCAGCCCCCTCCCCCCTTCACCGGAATTTTTTGGTGAACTTGCTACGTCATCATAGCTACAAACAATAGAACGCGCACTCTACGGCACGCGCGTCCATTGTAAGGGACCGTGCTCGCTTAAAATTACACCGTGGTTTTGATGGGAACATATCTTCATACAACTTATTGTCAGAGCTTTTAGCATGAAAGCGGACGTTGTTAGTGATGATTGAATGATCATTATATTATCTTCGAGGTTTAAGTTTGAATGTTGATTCATTTACAAAGTATTTAAAAATCACAACAAAATAATTTGAAAAGGACATGTTTCTCATCAAATTGTGATTTTTCCCATTTCACATATGGGGGGTGATGCTCAGAGATGTAGCACTGTGAATAGGGCTGGTGACCCCATATTTTTATTTGATACATATAATGTGCAATATCTGAACAATGATTTATGTGAAAATAAACGAAATTGTTGGATTGGAAATCTAATAATTCTACAAAGTATGGATAAGGCATGGTCATTACTTTTGAAGTTGCATCAGCTTTCACTGTTGTTTTAGAAGGTCTAAGAAGTGATAGTTTAAATTCTTATGCACATTTTCAGCGGAAAAATAGCTAAAACTTTAATTTATTATTCAATGTGGTTCACATGTCAATAAAAAAGTGCAGCATTTCAAGAAAGGAACAGAAAGTAAATATATTGGGTTGGGCAACGCTTACGGGAGATTCATAATTACTGTCATTCGAATGGGATAAAGTGGGTGTATTTCAAATCCTTCTAGCTACTAAATTAATCTGGTGTCATATTGATTATTTTGTCGTAATCTCATCCTCACATATCAGGCTTACTGTTAGAGAAAAATAACGAAAATTTTTGGTAAAAAATTCAGTGGCTCAATCACCCTTAATATAATAATAATAATGGTTCTTTATTTCAGACTGAAATGTCCATATAAGGAAAATACAAAAGGAATCACCTGAAAAATTCTCTCAGTCCCTGGGATATATGCTTTTGCTCAAAAGTTTACAATTTGAAAAAAAATACACACCAGAGCAAAAAAAAATTACAAAAGTTACAATTGCTTTCTCCAATGCTTAAAGAATATACTATTTGATACTCTATCTGATGAACAGGTCGCAGCAAGTAACACATTTGATGACTTTTCAAGCCTACACTTAAAACTGTACATATTACGCCTAATAAGTTCACCTAGAGACATGAAATGGTTTGTTGCAAACTGCTGATGCACTACAAAATGGAGGAAGACCGAGAAGTCTTCTCCAGACGTTGTTATACATAGTTTTAAAGCTGTTCATCATTTTAACTTTGAAGTTCACCCAAAGATTACAACAGTAAATATTGGTACAATATGCCATAAATAATGCTTTCTTTACATTCGGACTACATACTTTAAACTGTATGAGTAACATGTTTGCTCTTACACAAAAAGCACGTCTCTGTCTTGCGATATCCTCGTTGTCACACCCATCACAACATATTACATGTCCCAGATAGGTGTGCACAGAAACAAAGTTCAATTTGTAACCATTAAGTTTTATTGAGGGAATTTGTGGAATCTTCGTTCTCCTCCCATTGAAAAGCATGCACACAGTCTTATTAGCATTATAAATTATATCATATTCCTTGCCATACACTTCACATATCCTGAGAAGATGGCGTAAGCCCTTCACACTTGGACTGAGTAAAGTCATATCATCAGCGTAAACTAAAGTGTTAATACAACTAGTTTTGATGTTGTCAAAACCCTATTCGCAGGAACAGTGACATGCATTGTACCGTGGAACAGCGTTTCAAATAGTTCATCTCGAGAAAATATATTGCCTCTGCTTTCAGGTATGAAGTTGATGACCCCGAATTCAAGGAAATTCTAAACTTCGTCAAAGGGCTAGACGAAAGCTTTGGACAAGGTTTGGTTGCTGACTTTATCTCAATATTCCGGTACATACCAACTAGAGCTCTCCGTATGTTCAAGCAAAACATTAATTATTGGTTAATGATGATCCAGTCCAAAGTTGATGACCACAAAATGAAAATGCGAGAAGGTATGGTAAAAGTCTTATGTAATCAGACGAACACTTTAAAGATATAGTCAAAGAGAAAGAAGTTATTAAATAGTATGGATCGGATATGGTGTTGTAATCAGTATATGATACTTTTCGTACTAGCCCATAAAGGGGCTTTCTTGTACACCCTTAGATTACAAGACTTAGTTATACACTGTAAACTGGTACACGTTCATTGGCTTTTGAACTTGGAGCTCTACTGGCTGTATCTTTTGATGCATTTTCGAGTATTCCCGTAATTTATATGAAATACACTCTTTTGCCTTTCTACCTAGTGTTCAACGTATCAATATAGACTATATGTGTGTATTGTTGTTGCGAACCTTATTGCAGAGAAGAATTAATTTTTCTATAAAAATTACAAGGTGTATACACAATTCGTTGTATTTCCGAGGCTCATGGTTTGCATTTGTACATGCTTGTTGGAATACAGTAAGAAAATTTACTTGTTTTGTGAAACAAAAGCTGTTAAAATATTATCTAAGGTTCCAGGTGATTAGTAGTGATTATGACGATCGTTATCATCGTCAACAACATCATCGTCCTTTTCCGTTTTGCCTCATCACCATTAATGTAATAATAATCATCAACATCAAACCATCGTGATAATATACATCATAATCACTACCACCATCTAATCGTAATAGTCGCCATTAATATCGTTCTTCATCGTCCTTCTCGTCTTCCTCTTTGCCTCTTTATCATTATGTAGTCATCATAATCATCATCCTGATCATCATCGCCAACAAAGTTACAGTTGTCACCATCACCATCATCATCATCATCATCATCACTACTCAGACCTATATATTTTTCCATTAACTGGCAAAACTCATTAACAAAAATCTTTGTTTCCGAGGATAATGAGCACTTCCTCTTTTCTCCCAGGAAACGTCTCTGATCTCATCGATGACATTCTTACGATCCAAGCAGAAGCTCAGGCTGCAGGGGAAGATCAAGCTGATTTGTTGACGGACGTTAACGTACGGCAAGCTGTTTCTGATGTATTCGGAGGTAATTTTCATACACATGTTTATTCTTTGATGATCAAATAAAATATTGCAAAGTAACTTCAAAAGAAATACTGGCTCGTCTTCAAAACTTTTTAAAATGAGAAAGAACTAACGGGAACTTTTACTTGCTTACAAAGACTTGCGTGTTGCATGTTTCGGCAATTTTACCGCTGGTCGATATTCAAGCTTATGTGGTAGTAGCTGTGAATCCGTTGTTGGCTTTTCCATTTTAAGTTACTTCTTATTTTGTACAAAAAACCATAGTACTGCATAAAATGTATTTAAAACTATCGCGGTCTTTTAGTACAAGATTGGAGGAAACTAAAAACATAATAAAATCAAAGAGGATCAAGTGTGCTTGGCCAGACTTCCAGGTCTTTAAGAAAACTGTCTTTATTTTATTTAATTACAATCCATGTGTGTGGGGGGCTGTGAATTATCCAACTGTTTTAGCGTTATGTGAAGACAGTCTTCTGCAGGGTTACGCTTATGGACAAAACAAAGGAATTATGGTTCGAAAAACGGTATAACACATAAAAATGGATACCGGTTAAATTTGAATGGAGTTCATAGAACTACCGTTCACCCTCGGTAAGATGGCAAAATGAGGAAAGTAGCACATGTATAAATACAGTGAATAGATTGATATCTTTCAATTGGCCAGTTCGTTACAGAAAACTTGTTTACATGTTTGTAATTGTGTTAACTCTGTTCGCACAGCCGGGATCGGTACAACCATTAACACGTTGAATTGGAGTGTGGCTTACTTAGTAAACTACCCGGATGTGCAGTTGAAAGTTCAGAAGGAAATAGATGACGTCATCGGACAAGGCAGATTGCCGATGTTGTCTGACAAGGGTAAATTACCGTACTGCGAAGCTGTTATCCACGAAGTCATGAGAATTAGAACCGTTGTACCAGTCGGTGTTCCTCGAGAAACTGTAGAGAATACTTCCGTTGGTATGTGATACTTTCGAATTATTTTCGGAGCAAATTGAATTGGAATTTGTTTCACACACAGATACATGTACACTGACAATCCCATATGTATGTGTGTGTGTATATATATATATATATATATATATATATATATATATATATATATATATATATATATATATATATATATATATATATATATATATATATATATATATATATATATATATATATATATATATATATATATAAATTACACCCGTGGCCACTTTAGTGTTGATCAAGCCTGTCTGGTGCAAGCAGAAATTCTGTCTGCAGAAGGGTGATAAAACGGTTACTTTACCCTGTATCAGTGGTGATATGATCCTACTATCGGTACCCCATGGACACGCCGATTAGCCTGAAATTACCGAGTGATTATAAAATACACTGTATACACATGATGTTGACCACAGCATTTACCCGATCAGTATTTAGTTTCTGCTAAAACTCATGTCTTTCAAATGCAGACAGTGTTACAGAACATCACATATTTTGTGCCGATTTCAATATTGCAGTGAATGAATACCAACGATACTATAGCGTGTATCGTAAGTGTCGTGTTCAGACTTTGTTCAGACGCGGGAATTGAGAAAATGCCACTTTGAAAATGTTAGCTATTAAATTACAGACATCGCCCGTCTTGACTGCAAAATTTCGAAATGAACATTCACTTGCACTAAGCCATGTTTCTTTCATACAAACCGTGAATAAACTTACTCCAATTTCACTTGGTACGGAAAGGTACGAGAGAAGTACAGTCGCGGTAGCGTTTTGCATGTACATGTATTCACATGTGTGTAGCCATGAACGACACTTTTCTCATCCCGGTTGAAGGGAACCTGTCCTGATACATGTATCTCTTCCAAACTTTTCTGGCTCCCTGCACGCTTATCTTAAAACGGTCGCTTGCTTGTTTTTTGTAGCTCCTCGTGGTACCTCGCGAGATGCCAAATTACCACCACAATGTCTTATATTTTGAACAATCAAGCTGCCCACGTCCTTACTGAAGGATTTTCCCGTATGATATTCGCGACCGTTGTTATTGATGTTCATTGTCGGAGTGCAGACTTACAGCGTGTCTGCAGTGCAGTGTTGTGATCGATTTGAATTGGGCAGGCGAGACATTTTAGTAGAACGTTATCTCAATCCTAACAGTGGGGTGCCGATAGTGAACCTTACATTTATTACACCGATCACCACTTTGTTTCGTTTATACAAACAGAATTTCTGCTTGCACCAGACAGGCTTAATCAACACTAAAGTGGCCACGGGTGTAATGTTTGTTTGGTGGCGACGTTTTGAAACCAACTCAGAGCGTTTGTTTATCAGTGTAGATTTGTTAGCATTGATAATATGCTCCTTTTCTGATATACAAAGATTACACCGTTTGCATATGTTAGAGTGGCTCGATGCTTTGTCAATGATTCAATGATCGATCACGAAATGTCAAAGACTTTGTCCTTACTTTTTAAGCTTCATACAAACTTTGACAACTCTGTATTGTTCTTGTATTTCTCATGGTGTATATATATATATATATATATATATATATATATATATATATATATATATATAATATATATATATATATATATATGTATATATATATATTATATATATATATATATATATATATATATATATATATATATATATATATATATATATATATATATATATATATATATATATATATATATATACATTTTATCGACACGAGAGCAAACTTCAAACTTTAACTATCAAATTTCGACTTATCTACTTCCAAAAATGGTTTCACTGTACATAGGGACGACATAAGACAAGTTTTGCATATAATTTCTATCCATGAACACTGCCCCTTGAACTTTATTTTACTGACTTACGAGACTGTCGAGAGATGGATTGAAGGTATGACCGCGACCGCTAAAATTTTTTTAAATACTATAGCAATAACGGGCAAGGCGCTGACCATAAACGTTTATTTATGGACAAGGGTGAGGGGAAAGCCAAAATTTAACGGGCAAGCCTGTTAATTTAGACGGGTGTCATTGTTATGACACCCGTCAAAAAGTAGGGATGAGTTTAACACTCAAGAAAATGTGCACATGTAAAGGTCAATCGGCAATTTCGTACACGGGTGCTCAATCGTGGAACTCGTTGCCTATTGTAATTAAAGCTCATACTTCCAGGTAAAGCTTTACAAAAGCACTGAGAGAGTATTTGTTACAGGAATACCTACAGTGAACTAGTTAAAAAATCAATAGTCGTCACATCATTGTGTAAGAATTTTCAGGAATACCTCGCTCTGATATCGAACTTGCATCATATAAATATAAAATAATGCTTGTAGAACTCTTAGTATAACAGCGTACGTGTTAACCTAACTAATATAAATTTTGTAAATGGGCCAGGCTCGACTGAACAGCTATATTTTCTGGCTCCACATTACCACTAAAATGTAAATTTTGTATTTGCCTGTTATGACTTGTGAAGTGTACTACTACTTTCATGGTAATAAACTAAACCAAACCAATTTTGGCTTTCCTCGAGCCCACGCCCATAAATAAACATTAATGGTCAGCGCGGAGTCTGTTATTTCCATTACATTATCAACGAACTCCAAAAGCTGTCAAAATTTACGAAAGTTTCCCACGCGAATGACAACGGGTCCCAGAACTTGTCAATGAGTAGTGCGCGCTGTAAAAATTTTGCAAATCCGGAGATTTAAAACAAAATTGTCTAAACTTGGCCTACAAGTGTTCCATTTTATTTTGTGATTGATTATGATCTTTGTACAAATCACAATTTACGTTTTAGCTGAAAAGTTACGATGTTTGCGATATTATTCATATTCAAGGAACATAAACAAACCATTATTGCGTATTTGTGGTCGGTCACATGATTCAGCTCGACCAATTAAAATGCGACGGAGAGGGCATGGTAATATAATTGACGTTATCATACCAAAGCGTTCAAGATTTCGCTTGTTCATAATTCTTTATTAGGTGGCTATAATATTCCCAAAGGAACCCAAATATGGATAAATCTCTGGAAGCTGCACATGGATGAGAATTTTTGGAAGGCGCCTGAAACATTCCGACCAGGTAATTTTACTTCAAAATTGTAGTGGCGCCTGGAACCGGATCACTGTTTAGAATATGAAGATAAAACCGCTAATGTTGCACTAACGTCAGTACGAGCACATATACTTTAGTTTGGTATATAAATAACTAAAATTGTTGGTATCTGTACAAAATCAAATAGTTTTCTAAAGCTTGATATAAACGTCGAACAGCAGCCTTGTTGACCTTTATTGTTACGTGCTTCAGGAACACGCCATAAACTATTCCATCTACTCGACTTCATGTGCACGTTCTGAGTTGTGTTTGCGCAAAGTGATGTATGCATACATATTGAGCAGAATTGAACTATCGATTTGTAAACAACCGGTTTTTTTATGTTTCGTTTGCAGAACGATTTTTGGATGACGATGGCAAGGCTTTGCCAAAACAAGACAGTTTTCTTCCATTCTCTGCTGGACGTCGTGTATGCGTTGGAGAAGTTTTGGCAAAGAATGAAATGCTACTGATATTCGTCTGCCTATTTCAACAGTTTACTTTCTTACCGGCACCAGGCAAAGAGAAACCAAGCCTGGAACCTACCTTCCAAATTCTTACAACGAAATGTACTCCTTACGATGTCATTGCAAGGGAACGCATTTCTTTGGAATTACATGTTTAAATTCGCATAGCAAATACCATTTGTTTCAACGTTTTAGAACACAGAACTATGAAATCACCCAATGGAATCAGTAAAAGTTTGGATATACGTGACAAGAATCAGAAGACATCGCACACAGTAAAAGTCACTATAGAACTATTACATTTTGCAAATAAGTATAAACTATGTAAAGCTTTATAAAGCAATGTCGCTGCGATGTCTGTTTGTCTGTTCGTCTCTGTGTCTGTTTAGTTTTTCTGTCTGTCTGTTGGTGCGATATCTCAAGAACAGCTTATTGGATCAGAATCAAATTTTGACAGTGGCAAGAACTGATCAGTTCTTGGTGGGTTTCTCTTCCATTTTTCATGCCTAATTGCAGAATTAATGTCTTTGGAAAAAAAAACCAGACATACAATGAAAACGGCTGCACAGAATTGGATGAGATTTGCTAAAATGTTGATCACACAAGGATTTATCCGCCATGAAAGACATAAAGGTGTTTTATGAATTTCAAAGTTAAATGTACTTTCCAAATTAGGGATATATATCTGAATTAACACATCAAAATTGATGAAACTTGGTATGTATATTAAAGATAATATGATACAACATTGTTGAAAGTCATTAAGTATTTTACTTCAGGCAATTCCTCATTTGCTTATTTAATGAACTTTCCTAATTTGGGTGATATATCTTGATGAAGTAGACCAACGATTACTAAACTTGATATGTGCATAGAAGATACTATGATACAACATTATCGATAGTCATAAAGCATTTTTTTTCTAAGACGATACGCATATTTCATGAACTTCCCTAATTAGGGATATATCATCTTGATTGACTTGACCAAAGTTGACCAAACTTGCTATATACATGGGAGATACTATGATACAACATTATTGAAAGTCATTTAGCATTTTTACCCAAGCAAATTTTTAATTTCCATATTTAATGAACTTTCGAAATTGGGATATTTACCTGGATAAACTTGATCAAAGTTGGTGAACATGTTTGATATACATTGATGATGCTAGGTTAAAATAACATTGAAAGTTACTCAGCATATTCACTTCAGGTAATCGCTCATTTGCATATTGAACGAACTTTCCAAATTAGGGATATATATCTGGATTGGCACAATCAAAGTTGACGAAACTTGCTATATTTATTTGACATACACTGATATAACAATCATGAAAATTTTTTTAGCAGTTTTCGATAAACGTATTACTAATTTGCATATTTAAGTAACTTTCCTTATTAGGGATATATATCTGGATTAACAAGACAAAAGTTGACAAAACTTACAATGACCATTAAAGATACTAAGTTAAAACATTATTGAAAGTCATTTAGCATTTTTACTGCAGTTAATTACTAATTTGCTAATTAGGGATATATATCTGGATTGATTGGATCAAATGATGAAACTTGCTCTGTACGTGAGAGAAACTATAATGACCAAACGTCGGTTTAGATGTTTTAGAACTTTAAATCACTAATTTGCATATTCAATGAACATTCCTAATTAGGGATAATATCTGGATTGGATAATCAAAGTTGATAAAACTTGCTATGTACATTGAAGATACTACGATATGACATTATTGCAGTCATTTAGCATTCTTATTTTAGCGTACTTTAACGAACTTTCCTAATTAGGGATGTATATCTGGATTGACTTGACAAAAGTTGACGAAATTTGCTATATATATTGAAGACACTATGACATAACATTTTCAAAAGTCAGTTTTGATTTTGTAAACAACTTATTGCTAATTTTCAATATTTAATAAACTTTTCTCATTAGGGATACATCTTGATTGACTTCATCAAAGTCGATGAAACCTGCTATGTACATTGACAAAATGAAAAAATACAATCTGATTAAAATCCGATGTAGTGATGGGTTGGTCTTTTATGATATAATATTACAGTCTTTTTTTTCTGTGGTCGACCGCAGTAAAAACCGTAATACGATAGCGTAAAAGTCCGACCCATCATTACATCCGATTAATCAGATTGGATAAAATATTTAGGAAAGTTGTTTAGCATTTTTACATTAGCAAGATACTAATTTACATACTTAACTAACTTCCCCAATAGGGATATGTAAGACTGGAAGGACTCTAAAGAGTTTATGAAACTTGCTATCTATATTGATGAGACAATTATGTTGTATAACATGCATGATGTCTGTTAAAAGTTTAAACTGTATATATTTCATTAGGGTTTACAATTACGGTTTGCAATTTATGCTAGAAGTAAAGTTTAGATTAAACTACTTTTTCAGGTGTCGTTATTTAATTAATTACCCCTCCTATGAACGAGAGTATCGCATACAATGCAAGTCCAGTGCCGTTTGCATTGTCGATGAGTTTGCTTCGCCGGCATATTTCTCTCATTCAAGTAAAGTTCGAAATTTACCAACGACCTACAGCAATACTTTTGATCCTGAGGGCAGTGAGATGGCAAGGGGGAGGAATGCACAGTTGTGGGGCGATGCCTACAATATTAATTCACTATCAATTGGTGGTAGAACCGTTTTCGTTCTCTGCAGGGGGTGTTTGTATACACAGAGATGACCAAAACGACCTTAACTCCCAAAAGACGGTCCAAAAATAAAGAAAACGATCCAAACAATTGTAAAAAGACCTGATACGAGCCAAATTAGGGTCGGAAAGCTGCGATGAGCCGTAAGATCCACTGAAAGTTTGCTAAGAGTTTGCTAAGAGGTACACCCAGCAGTGCACCACCGGCTTTTTGTGTCGTGTTGGCTGCCTTGCGCCAGCCCGTAGGTGCTACACAGCGAACACGACTGATTTAGGCCGGCGCACTGCCAGACGCACGGTCTACAATTGTTGCAGCTATGTAGAGCGTATCACTAATTTTTGATGGCGTTTTGTAAATATTGAGACGAAGCAAACCGAATCAAGGCAGAACAGCAATGGGCCCCTTACGTTAGCGTATGTCAGCTTATCACAAACAGTACGGAAGTAAGTTTCCGTCGATCTTACGGCCGATTGCGTCTTTTCGACGCTAATTTTGGTCGTTTTAAGGTTGTTTCACACAATCGTTTGGATCATTTTCTTCATTTTGGGGTCGTTCTATTTTGATTTCGGGTCGTTTTGGTCATCTGTATGTATACAAACGCCCTTCTGGGGGAGTGTTTGAGAAAGATGCAGGTATATTTCTGCAACAATTATGTCAGCATTTTCCAAATAGTCCTTGAACCACTTTCCCTCATTCTATGTAGAAAAAGATATCGCAAATGTCTACTTGTTTAAAGCACAGACACGTCGCGTGGAAAACGTCGGATTATCTCTCGCACAAGCAAAAATATTCAATCAATGTATTTACTCAACCTTCCGGTCTGTATTCTATATATTGATATCAAAATGATAGTTTATAGTGGCAAAGCGGCGATTTACAAACGGGGTCGAAGGACGTAGGTATATAACGTGGCCGGTCCATAGAGAGACTTCAGGCTGTGAGAATGATCAAGAATAAATTGTACATTTTGAACGTTTTAAGAGGTTTGCTAAAACAATTACGGAGGGTCAGTGTCTTCGAAGAGAAAACAGACCAGAACACACGGGAGACGCATAGACGTCAGATATTCATTGTATTTTTTCCTGTTCGTACTTTGCAGAAACAAAGTGCTCCGTTCCAAACAAAGTAAGTTTCCCATTTTTGACCGAAATGTTTTCTTTGGAAAAAACGGACATAATTGCAGTTTTGTAAAGACACCAGACTTTTTAACAATACAAAGGAAATTAAATTTTTTGGCATGCAAATCTCACTGTGCACTCCTACGACCCTTCAAAATATGAAGAAACTCATATTTGTTTCAATAAGGACACCGGGGGAAAGTATTCTTTGGCTGAACGTTCATCAAGGTAAACAGGTCAGCAGGCTGGAAGAGAATTGGATCCATGTCACCTCCGGGGGTCAGTTCAAATGGGGAAGGCAAAACCATGTGGCGAGTAGAGTTCAGATTTGAACTGTCGAAATGGTGAGTTTTCTTCATGGAGAATTGGACAAGATTTAATGGCATCAACATTGTTTGGTTGGACAGAAAATTGTAAAATCGTAGGAGGTAATCGCTGAAAGCTTTATTTTCCCCAGAAGTGATTTGCGTGCTCACTCTTTCTTTCTATATATGTCACATACCGCTTTCACGTGACCAATGTACTGATGTCAAAATAACCTCGACCTTCGTACCCCAGGGTTCGTCTGACGCAGATTTTTCCAAGCTCCCAGTCTGACTAGTCCGACTTCGCTTACAAGATAAAGGAGGTGCCTTGCTGAACGTAAGTATAGTTTACTGCATCAGAGCAGTGTAATCGTAATGTTCATATCTGGCACTTTCCTACAAAAGTGCTTACAGATCTGCACTTCGCTATCGCAGATCGGTTTCAGAGCTGTGGCAGTTCGGTGTAGATCAAATGCCGATCTGCAAAGAATATTTTGAGCAGTCATATGCCTGCTCCAGACTCAAGTATCTCTTAAAGACGATTCGGCTTTGTGCAGCTCTTTGCAGATCGAACAGCAACCATTAAGCAGCTTAAAATCATCTTAGGTAAAGCTTTGTTGACGCATAAAGTATCACAGCCAATGGCAGCTCAACGCAGCTCTATACTGCACTGATACAGCTCACTGCATGGTAGTGAGCAGAGTTGGCTGATGGGCCCGCGTTCGAAGTCTAAAAGTGAACTTAAGCGTCAGAAAATGATCTTGAGTAAATCTTGCGAGTAACTTTTACACAAGAAAACACCGTGTATACAGCGTAAAGTACATAGGAAAGCCCAGCTGTGCGTTCAAGTTTGCACTGCTGCTGACCCGTAGGTGCCCTCCCTACAATTTGTCTTCCTTACTGTTCATTCTATGTCATTGTTCTGAAAGTTTTCTCCGTTTAACCTTTTTAATTTGTTGTTCCGAACAAATTAACAATTCATGACAGGTACTAAGTCCGATTGTCCGAACATCAGTGAACACACATGGTCCGGGCATCAGTGTTACTATTGGTCTCTGTATGCAGTTGGTATAAGGTGATATCACGCTTGATGACGTCATTTATCATGTGATAATTTGTCCTCGATTTGTCAGATTCGCTGAACGACCAATCTCAAAATGCGCACCAACGAGACACAACAGTTCAATTGTCTGCCTGCTTCCACTTAACCCTGTCATGTTTCTGCGCTAAATTTTGGATGAAATTTCGTCGAAAACAGTGTCCTGATATTGATAAATAGTAGCAAGTTGAAACAGTACACTTGCCAACAAACCGTTAGGCGTTCACAAATAACGGTTGGGGGCCTGGAGGAATCGCGATTAAAATCTTATTTTTTTCAGACCCCCCCCCCTCCCCCCTCGATACCATCAAAAAGTTTCAATTTCCCCCGTTTATATGATCAAAATTTTCAGCCGCATATTTATTAGGGACGTACTCGAAGAACAAAAAAACATGTACCAGGCAGTTCTGCTAGCAGATATTATACACTACCCAGCAGTTTGTAGAACCATATTCCTAGAGCAAGTCCTTAAATTGATTCATTTTCAAACACATCAGTGGACTTTTTAAAATCATCAGTCTAGACCGACTTAAATTAATCCAACTCAATCTGGCCAGGCACGTGCTGAAGAGCACACGAAATGACGATCATGAGAGAGTATGCAAATTGTGAATTGAATACCTGCCTATAGTAAGCTTAGATGCTACTTTAGCATAGAAGTAAGCGGTACGAGAGCTAGAAACAAATTATTTTTTGTACAAATAAAATGTGACATATAAAATGTAGTACGGTACAATGAGCAATGTCTACTTTGAGCTGTTATGTCTGCCAGTGGGCTTACACTAATTTGCGGAACGGAATGAGCGGAACGGAATGGAACGGAATAGCTATTCCAAAAAAAATTAGTTTCTCTTCACTATTTTACCATTCAACTGCCGATTTTTAAATCTTTATATAATTTTGACGTCAAACTAAACTAAATAGCCGATAAAATGATTGAAATCTTGTTGTATTGAATAATATCGAGCTTGTCCGAGAAGCATTGGTAAAGAGGCAGAACGCATTTGCCGGAAGACCCGTGATGCATAGCAGTAAGTCACAAAACATATGAGCTGAAGTAACCAGGGTAGACGTACATAAAACCAATCACATGCTTTGTATTAGCCGTTCAAACACTGTTCTATCAACTGCTTAAATACGCTAACCCGGGGACCGGTTTTACACTCATGACAGTGATACATACTTGTACATAAGATCAGGCCTGAAAGCAACAGGAGACTTGAAAGTTATCAGGGATTTTTGAATCCTGGCACGTGAGAGTAATCAGATATTAAAGAAAAAAGATGGGGTTCACCATGCTTGATTTTCTAATTTTTCACATTCTCATCGTAAAATAACACAAAAGTAAAACTTCGTACAGGAAAGACTCTAATTTAGGAACCTTACGTAACTGAGACAGAGATGGCAGGTATGGAGATCGGCTCCGCGTAATTTCTTGAAATAGCAGTTTGTGTTTTGGGACTCAAGTAAGCTTTCAACATAGATGCATTGATAACACACAGCTGGCCTTTTTGAAACAAGATGGGTGTAGGTCTTGAGCAGTGTCGAGCTAAATTTGGCGGATTTGCCGGTGGCGACCCAGACAGGCAGAGGAAAGTACCCAAGATGGCCGCCCTCGTCATACCTTTGTTGAACAGCCAGGTGTCACTCTCCATCAAGCTCTGTCTGGTTAGCCTGCTAGTCATTGCTGGAAATGTTGAGAGAAATCCCGGACCCATACTAAGGTCAGCAGGTACAACTACTGGTCCAGGAACGGAACTGGCTACAAAGGCCGATATTTCAGGTATCGATGAGAAACTTGACAGACTAATAACGGAATCTCAGCACATACACGAAAAGTTAGAAGTAATGCAGAACAGAATGGACAACATTGAGGACGAAATGTCTGAATTCCGCGAACAACTACAACAAAACACAACAAAAATGACAGAAATGGAAGCCAACCCTAGTACATTCGCTGGACTGAAAACCACACTAGATGAATTACGAGAAGAAAATAACCAGCTTAAACGTGCTAATGACGACCTGGAAAATAGAGGAAGAAGAAATAATCTCGTGTTTTATGGCATCGAGCAAGACGGCACAAATGAGAGCTGGGACACATCTGAAGAAAAAGTTAAATCTGTACTGAAAAACAACCTGGAAATTACTGAAGATATCGAATTCGAAAGAGTACATCGTATAACAAATGCACCGTTGATACGAGGAGCCCGGCCAATTATCGCTATGTTCGTCAAATTCAAGGACAAATCCAATGTTCTACGAAATGCCAACAAACTGAAAAACAGTAACATCAGCATTAGTGAAGACTTCTCCAAACGAATGAGAAATATTCGTTCCAAGCTCCTGATGTTCCGGAGATCTCTACTTGAAGAAAACCCGGCTTTAAAAACATTCATCCGTTATGACAAGCTCACGTGCATCAACGAAGAAGGCACCAAAACAATTTATCAAGTTGATGAAAATTCCGGAGAAGTTTGCCCAATAAGACAGTCTACGCGCTAGGGAGGTGGCCAAGGTCCAAACCAGTCGAATATTTCAATTCTAGTGTGGAACATTAGAGGTCTAAAATCTAAGGTGAAAAATTCTGAATTTATTGCTTTGTGTTCTAATTATGACATAATTGGTTTAATCGAAACATTCTGTACAGATAAAGACAAGGTTGATTTTTTGGATAACTACGTTGTATACACATATCCAGCCTCTCGTTGTAGTTCTAAAGGGAGACCAAGTGGCGGTACAGCTCTTTATATCAAGAAAAGTATCGCCCGAAATGTCAAAAAAGTAGCTTGCAATCTGGAAAATTGTATTTTTGTTAATTTAGATAAAAATTTATTTCATTTCGATAAAGATGTGTTGTTTGGGTGCTGCTATTTCCGTCCAGAATGTATTTTAGATAGACTTGACAATTTTGAAAATCAGTTGCTGCATTTATATACTGTACATTCAGATAGTTATGTTATAGTGGGAGGTGATTTCAATGCCAGGACGGGCACGGAGGCTGACTTCATTTTGGATGACACTATTGACCACCTTCCTTTTGAAGATTCTATGTATAACCCATCCAGTTTTCACATTCCGAGAAATTCAAAAGATTTGATTTTGAATGAGGCTGGCAAATGCTTACTTAACATCTGTAAAAATTTTAATTTACATATTGTTAATGGTCGACTTGCCAATGACAAGGTTGGTAATGTGACATGCATAACCTCACAAGGTTGCAGTGTGGTTGATTATATAATGATGTCACCAGAGCTTTTCAATTATGTAAACCGGTTCGATATTCTCTCCAGGATAGAATCGGACCATTTTCCTGTCAGCTGTTATATTCATTGTGCAAAAGCTTACACTCAAAAGAGCAAAACCTGTGTCAATGACCGTTCACACTCTATTCGTTATCACATGTCAGAGCAATGCAGTAAATCTTTCAAAGAAAAAATCACTTCTATTCATGTACAGAATCTTCTTGAGGAATCAAGAAACAGTTTACCAAATACAAATAGTGCTATTTTGAAAATTAACGAAGCGCTCCAGATGGCAGGTGCTGATGGTCGCCAGCAAAAACCACGAAATCCGAAACTGATTAGACAGCCATCTTGGTTTGGAATTCCCTGTCAGAAAGCAAAACGATTGGTGTATGACAAATTAAAAATTTTCAGACAGACTGGGTCAACGATTGCATTGGCTGATTATAAAAATGCTAGAAAGAAATTCAAACAAACTTGCAAATGCAGCAAACAGGATTATCAAAACAGAGTTAGAAACCAATTTCGAGTTGCTGCAACAGGGAATTCATCTGAATTTTGGTCAATTTTGAAATCTGTTTTAAGAAGTAAGGGAGGATATACATCCAGTGATATTAGTATTCATGAGTGGTATGATTATTTCAGTTCATTGTATCAAGAATGTCATGATGTCACTCAAGGGGATGTAGAGTTTTTGCATTCTGTAGAAGAAGAGATAAACTTGTATTCAGATCTAAGGGAAGAAGACGATGACGTATATGATGACGTCAATGATATTCTGAATAGCCCAATATCTGAGAATGAAATTTTGATTTGCTTAAAGAAAATGAAATCAGGTAAAGCTCCTGGTCCAGATGGACTACCTGTTGAGTTTTACAAATATGCAGCTGACGTTATTTTACCTGTTTTAGTTGAAATTTTCAACTTTATTTTCAATTCGGGAAACTTTCCTTCTGAGTGGACTGTTGCAATTGTCATCCCATTATTTAAGAAAGGTGTAAAAACTGATGTCAATAATTATAGGGGTATATCTCTCCTCAATGTTCTGGGGAAAATTTTTACCTCCATTTTAAATAGTAGACTAACCAAGTGGTCAGATAAAACAAACATAATTTCTGATTGTCAAGCTGGATTCCGAAAGAATCACAGTACCATAGATAATATTTTTGTTTTACATGCTATTATCCAAAAATACCTGAGTATCAGACGTGGGAAACTTTACTGTCTTTTTGTTGATTTCTCCAAAGCTTTTGACAGAGTTAATCATTCTCTTTTACTGTACAAACTCATGTCACTTGGAGTCAAAGGGAAAATGTATTTTATTTTACAATCTATGTATAGCAACATTAAGTCATGTGTGAGATGTGGTAATGTAACATCAGAGTATTTTGACTGCCCGGCTGGTGTGAGACAAGGCTGCATTCTTAGCCCACTTCTGTTCAGTCTTTTCATTGAAGAATTGAATTCTATGTTTATGGAATCAGGTCACATGGGTATTCAATTGACGCAAGATTTATGTGACCTTTTGCTTTGCTCTATGCAGACGACATTGTCATCTTTGCGGATTCAGTCAGAAATTTACAAATCTTATTGACATTCTTTACAATTTCTGCTCGAAGTGGCAAATGAAAGTGAATCTGGAGAAAACAAAGGTAATGATTTTCCGCAAAGGTGGTCATCGAGCAAGATTTGAAAATTGGCAGTTTGGTGGCACTCCAGTCAATGTCGTCTCATATTAAAATACCTTGGCTTGCTTTATCTTCCAGAAATATCTGGTCGAAAGCTGTACAAACACTAGCAAGTCAAGCCAGTAAAGCCCTCAATATGTTGTCAATTACCCGACGAAAGCTAGAATACTTACCTTTTCACTCTCATTTTAAATTATTCGATTCAATGATTTTACCAATTTTAAGTTATGGATCTGAGATATGGGGCTTCCAGTATTATGATGTTTTAGAGAAAATCCAGAGAAAGTGGTGTCGCCAGTTTCTGGGTGTACCACGTCAAACAACAAATGAAGCTGTTATGGGAGAATGTGGTCGTCTTCCAATATACTACCATACATTAAAACGTTGTATTCGTTTTTGGGTGAATCTGCTTGAGTTATCTCCTGATAGAATCCCAAGGCAGGCATATAAAATGTTGTACAATCTTGACAATTTAGGCAGAAACACATGGGCGAGTTCCATCAAAAATATCATGTTTTCATATGGGTTTGGATATGCGTGGATCTCACAGGAAATAGGAAATAAACAAGTATTTTTATCTATGTTTGACTTGAGAATTGTAGACACTTTAAAACAACAATGGAAGGGCAACTTATCAACAAAACCGAAACTACATGTATATAGTCAATTCAAGGGTTTACTTGAACCAGAGAACATTTACTTTCAAATTGTAATTATAAAGCTATTCAGATTTTTACCTGTTTTCGATGTTCGGTTCTCCCTCTAGCAATGGAGGAAGGCAGACATCGTGGTATTGACCCATCAGCCAGACTTTGTAAAGTTTGCCAAATGAATGTTATTGAAGATGAGTGTCATTTTCTTTTGGAATGTCCAGCATACAACAATTTGAGGATTCTATATTTGCCTAACTTTTCATTTGTAGAACCAAATTTCAACAAGTTTGTGCAGCTTATGAGTTCCAGCCGTTCTAATGTGATTATTAATCTCTGTTATTTTGTACAAAAAGCTTTCAAATTCAGAACAAATCTGTTGCAGCAAGAAACATAATAATACTTTTATATTGTTTGTATCCAATTATGTGTATTTACATTGTAACTCTGAGTTTATTTCGTGTATTGCTACCTGTACCTTTTATACCTGTCATTTACTTACAGACTATTATATTTTCTGTAACTCCTTTGCATATGGGCCGGAGGCCTAGAAACGCAAATAAACGTGCACTGAAACGTGCACCTGTATCGCCATTGTATCACTCTAATTTAAATTTTAAAAAGTGTGACTAAACTTGAATTATTTCAATTTTCCCAAAGTTACCATAATTACACCAAAATTTTCAGAGATTTAAACGTTAATTTGATTGAATATTTTAACCTTCCATTATTGTCAATTTTGTAAAACTTTATGTAAGTAACATCTAATGTAACCAGGAATTCACAATTTGCATGCTCTCTCATGGTCCTCATTGTGTGTGGTCGTCAACATCTGCCATTGACCTTGCCAGAGTTGGATAACTCAATATGGCTTTGACTGATAAATCAAAAAGTCCACTGATGTATTTAAAAATGAATTAATTTAAGAACTTGCCTTAGGAATACGGTTCTACAAACTGCTAGTAACAGGTAGCTGCAATAATTGTAGCCTTGGTTGGCGGGGCTTGGGCTTCTGTCGTGCGGCTCGCGACTTGCCCCTTAGGGCCCAAGCCCCACAAACCAAGGCTACAATAATTGCAGCTAAATAACAGGTAGTGTTGAACATCTACGAGCAGAACAGCCAAATACATGTTTACTTTTCCTTTGCATGCATCCCTAATAAATATGCGGCTATATGATAATTGAGCGGACTTGAAAATTTTTGATCCTTTAGATGGGGGACTTAAACATTTTTGAGGGCATCAGGAGGGGGTCTAAAAAATAAGATTTCAATCGTGATTCCTCCATCCCAACCGTTTATTTGTGAGCGCAGCCTAATTACTGAAGGCTCCCTTATGACTTCACAGTTCACTCGAAACTTGTGTGGAACTTTAATACAAAAACTAGTACTTTTTTGCTGGCTGCACAGGCTCACTGAGCTAGCCTACACGGGCCACAGTGTGTAGCTAGCAGCAGCAGAATGGGCTGTATGTGATCTCGTCTGTGGTCAATGCCGTGGGACTGTACCAGTATACGCCCTCTATAGACTATACATGGTCGCGGTCTCGATCGATCACCGTTGCAGCTATCGATCGAGAACGCGTCTATTCTAAGGAATGGACCATTGACATTGGACGGGGAATAAGTCCCCCAAGTTTTTCAGTGTATGTGTCGATGATTTTAGTTATAGATTGATTACTTGTAATTCTAGCGTTGGGTGTAACATCGGTGGTATTTTTGTAGAACATCTTACGTATGCAGATAATGTTGCGCCTTGGTTGTTTTTTTTTTGATAAGCCCGTCTGTGTGGCGTACTCGGAAATTGGTTAATATCTGTAGAAAATATGGCAGACAGTCCATGTAGCCGACAATGAGATGCTAATGATATGCAGAATGTACAAGTTTCAGGTTTCGTCGACCAACTTCCCCCCTTGGGTACAACTTCAAACTCTGAAATACCAAGTCGGTGGCTATCGTCTGTTACATAATTCAATAGCAAACTTGTGGAAGTTTCCAAGTTCGTGGAACCCTCTGCCAACTTGCCAACTTACTTGCCAACTTTCAATGGGGAAGTTGGCGGGGGCCTCTGCCAACTTGCCAATTTACTTACTTGCCAACTTTCATGCGTGGAAGTTGGTGGCCCCTTTGCCAAGTTGTGGAAGTTTGCAAGTTCGTGGCACCCTCTGCCAACTTGCCAACTTACTTGCCAACTTTCAATGGGGAAGTTGGCGGGGGCCTCTGCCAACTTGCCAACTTACTTACTTGCCAACTTTCATGGGCCGAAGTTGGCGGGGGCCTCTGCCAACTTGCAAACTTTCAATGGGGAAGTTGGCGGAGGCCTCTGCCAACTTCCACCCATTAAGTTGGCAAGTAAGTAAGTTGGCAAGTTGGCACAGGCCTCCGCCAACTTCCACCCATGAAAGTTGGCAAGTAAGTAAGTTAGCAAGTTGGCAGAGGCCCCCGCCAACTTCCATCCATGAAAGTTGGCAAGTAAGTAAGTTGGCAAGTTGGCACAGGCCCCCGCCAACTTCCACCCATGAAAGTTGGCAAGTAAGTTGGCCAGCTGGCACAGGCCTCCACCAACTTCCACCCATGAAAATTGGCAAGAAAGTAAGTTGGCAAGTTGGCAGAAGCCCCCGCCAACTTCCACCCATGAAAGGTGTCAAGTAAGTAAGTTGGCAAGTTGGCAGAGGCCCCCGCCAACTTCCACCCATTAAAATTGGCAAGTAAGTTAGCAAGTTGGCAGAGGCCCCCGCCAACTTCCACCCATGAAAGTTGGCAAGTAAGTAAGTTGGCAAGTTGGCAGAGGCCCCCGCCAACTTCCCAGTATGAAAGATGGCAAGTAAGTTGGCAAGTTGGCTGAGGCCCCCGCCAACTTTCACCCATGAAAGTTGGCAAGTAATAAAGTTGGCAAGTTGGCACAGGCTTCCGCCAAGTTCACTGTATGAAAGTTGGCAAGTAAGTTGGCAAGTTGGCAGAGGCCCCCGCCAACTTCCACACATGAAAGTTGGCAAGTAAGTAAGTTACCAAGTTGGCAGAGGCCCCCGCCAACTTCCACCCATGAAAGTTGGCAAGTAAGTTAGCAAGTTGGAAGAGGCCCCGCCAACTTCCACCCATTGAAGTAGGCAAGTAAGTAAGTTGGCAAGTTGGCAGAGGCCCCCGCCAACTTCCCTGTATGAAAGTTGGCAAGTAAGTTGGCAAGTTGGCACAGGCCCCCGCCAACTTCCGGCAGACAGTCCATGTAGCCGACAATGAGATGCTAATGATATGCAGAATGTACAAGTTTCAGGTTTCGTCGACCAACTTCCCCCTCTTGGGTACAACTTCAAACTCTGAAATACCAAGTCGGTGGCTATTGTCTGTTACATAATTCAATAGCAAACTTGTGGAAGTTTCCAAGTTCATGGGACCCTCTGCCAACTTGCCAACTTACTTGCCAACTTTCAATGGGGAAGTTGGCGGGGGCCTCTGCCAACTTGCCAACTTACTTACTTGCCGACTTTCATGCGTGCAAGTTGGTGGCGCCCTTTGCCAAGTTGTGGAAGTTAGCAAGTTCGTGGGACCCTCTGCCAACTTGCCAACTTACTTGCCAACTTTCAATGGGGAAGTTGGCGGGGGCCTCTGCCAACTTGCCAACTTACTTACTTGCCAACTTTCATGGGCCGAAGTTGGCGGGGGCCTCTGCCAACTTGCCAACTTACTTGCCAACTTTCAATGGGGAAGTTGGCGGAGGCCTCTGCCAACTTCCACCCATGAAAGTTGAGCAAGTAGTTGGCAAGTTGGCACAGCCAGGCTTCTGCCAACTTCCACCCATTAAAAGTTGCAAGTAAGTAAGTTGGCAAGTTGGCAGAGGCCCCCCCCAACTTCCACCCATGAAAGTTGTCAAGTAAATAAGTTGGCAAGTTGGTACAGGCCCCCGCCAACTTCCCTCTATGAAAGTTGGCAAGTAAGTTGGCAACTTGGCACAGGCCCCCGCCAACTTCCACCCATGAAAGTTGGCAAGTAAGTAAGTTGGCAAGTTGGCAGAGGCCCCTGCCAACTTCCCTGAATGACAGTTGACAAGTAAGTTGGCAAGTTGGTACAGGCCTCTGCCAACTTCCACCCATGAAAGTTGGCAAGTTGGCACAGGTCCCCGCCAAGTTCCACCCATTAAAGTTGTCAAGTAAGTAAGTTGGCAAGTTGGCAGAGGCCCCCACCAATTTCCCTGTATGAAAGTTGGCAAGTAAGTTGGCAAGTTGGCAGAGGCCCCCGTCAATTTCTACCCATGAAAGTTGGCAAGTAAGTAAGTTGGCAAGTTGGCACAGGCCCCCGCCAACTTCCGGCAGACAGTCCATGTAGCCGACAATGAGATGCTAATGATATGCAGAATGTACAAGTTTCAGGTTTCGTCGACCAACTGCCCCCTCTTGGGTACAACTTCAAACTCTGAAATACCAAGTCGGTGGCTATTGTCTGTTACATAATTCAATAGCAAACTTGTGGAAGTTTCCAAGTTCATGGGACCTTCTGCCAACTTGCAAAATTACTTGCCAACTTTCAATGGGGAAGTTGGCGGGGGCCTCTGCCAACTTGCCAACTTACTTACTTGCCAACTTTCATGCGTGGAAGTTGGTGGCGCCCTTTGCCAAGTTGTGGAAGTTAGCAAGTTCGTGGGACCCTCTGCCAACTTGCCAACTTACTTGCCAACTTTCAATGGGGAAGTTGGCGGGGCCTCTGCCAACTTGCCAACTTACTTACTTGCCAACTTTTATGGGCCGAAGTTGGCGGGGGCCTCTGCCAACTTGCCAACTTACTTGCCAACTTTCAATGGGGAAGTTGGCGGAGGCCTCTGCCAACTTCCACCCATGAAAGTTGGCAAGAAAGTAAGTTGGCAAGTTGGCAGAGGCCCCCGCCAACTTCTACCCATGAAAGTTGGCAAGTAAGTAAGTTGGCAAGTTGGCAGAGGCCCCCGCCAACTTCCACCCATGAAAGTTGGCAAGTAAGTTGGCAAGTTGGCAGAGGCCCCCGCCAACTTCCACCCATTAAAGTTGGCAAGTAAGTAAGTTGGCAAGTTGGCAGAGGCCCCCGCCAACTTCCCTGTATGAAAGTTGGCAAGTAAGTTGGCAAGTTGGCAGAGGCCCCTGCCAACTTCCACCCATGAAAGTTCGCAAGTAAGTTGGCAAGTTGGCACAGGCCCCCGCCAACTTCCACCCATGAAAGTTGGCAAGTAAGTAAGTTGGCAAGTTGGCAGAGGCCCCCGCCAACTTCCACGAATGAAAGTTGACAAGTAAGTTGGCAAGTTGGCACAGGCCTCTGCCAACTTCCACCCATGAAAGTTGGCAAGTGAGTAGGTTGGCAAGTTGGCACAGGCCCCCGCCAAGTTCCACCCATGAAAGTTGTCAAGTAAGTAACTTGGAAAGTTGGCACAGGCCCCAGCCAACTTCCCTGTATGAAAGTTGGCAAGTAAGTTGGCAAGTTGGCACAGGCCCCCGCCAACTTCCACCCATTAAAGTTGGCAAGTAAGTTAGTTGGCAAGTTGGCAGAGGTCCCCGCCAACTTCCACCTCTGAAAGTTGGCAAGTAAGTTGCCAAGTTGGCGGGGGCATGTGCCAACTTAGACTCATGAAAGTTGGCAAGTAAGTAAGTTGGCAAGCTGTCAGGGGGCCCCACCAACTTTCCAGTTGTCAAGTAAGTTGCCAAGAGGGAAGAGGCCCGTGTCATCTATTATTGATTTCTCATTTACATATTTTTCGTGTAACCCCATGTTCGTGTCGGCTACATAGACTATCTGCCGAAAATATGGTGGTATTCATGACATTATCGTCAATGCAGAAAAACCGCAGTGCATGTGTGCGATTTCCAAAAGTTGTGAGATGGTGCTCATTCCTTCAGTTTATCTCAATTGAATCAAACTTGTGTTTGTTGATGACAAGAAACATCAGAGTAATCTTATGACAAATATTTGCAGTGATAACGCTGATAATGAACGCCAAAAGAGATCATTTTATATCTCTGATAACATGCTTTTGAAACGATTTTCCTCGTACTCAATGAATGCAAAGTGCAAGCTTTTTAAAATCGTTGGGACCATATCGAGACATTTACAATCTTGAGTGGTTTATACGACTACCGTGTCTCAGAAGGATTATTCAGTCTCAGTCAATATAAACACACCAGAGGTCATCCCTGTAATTAGTTGACAAGGGACACGTACTGCAAGCTGAACAACAGAGTAGGCCTAAATTCTTTACAGACAGGACGACTGCAGTTTGGAACAATCTACCTGAACATGTAATCCATGCCACATCTGTGAACTCATGCAATAATCGCCTCGACAAAATCCTTGCATCACAACCGATGAAGTACATTCAGCTATTCTGAACCCTGTATCATGCAAACCAGAACCGACATAACTACTCAGTCTGAGAGTAAGCTTATGGATTGATTAGGAGTTGAACAAGGAAGAAGAGCCTGCGTTCAGTACCAGCCTAATCTAACCTATAAAATGTGGCACCATATTAAAATTAAGGTTTTATTTGTTTACTTCGTATCTGCTGGCAATCTTTTCCAAAGTTTATTTTTCTGCCATCCGTGGCCACATTTTTCTGTCAAAGGCAAATTCTCTGAATTTTTTCTCAAAAATCTTCCAAGTTCCCCACTCTTCTATCAAACAGCCCACCCTGTAAACTCATTTACGGACACCGTTCTTCTGTAAAAGGCAAGTCAAAATAATTTGAAAGCGACACTAATTCCATGTAACTTGTACATCACTTCGCTTCAACTTTTTGACAATACTTACTAGTATTGGACTGTTTAAAAATATCGCTCAAAATTGTAACCAACGGACTGAGACGACACGCAAACTGTATTTGTTAAAAATTAGCAAAAATGTAGAATATTCTTATAGGATCCCTGGGCCAGTTTTTCAAATGTGACTCTCTCGCCAAAGGACAGGTTTGTAGATAGTAAAACCCTCCACAACTTTCTCCATTCCACCCCTCCATAGAAACGGCTAATTATAATCGACGAAATCGTGAACGGCAAAATGGCGAAATAGAGAAATGAAGAAATAAAGAAACTGAAAAATAAATTCATACATTAATAAAGAAATAAAGAAATTGGAATATGCAGACTGAGGTAAACCCGACAGCAGCAAAACAACCGGTTGATTCGATGTATTACTCGCGCCACTCTCTCCCCATTATCCTGTTATTAGGGAAGGGAAGAAGTTAAAGGGAGGGAGGGAGGGGGAGGGAGGGCCGGTATTGCAACAAACGGTGACCTTCCCCGACGTGTCACAGTCCACGTCAATAATATTTAGACCCTTTCTCTTGTGGCCATCACGGATTTTAACTTTAAAATTGGCCTCATTTGTATAAAAATTGATCTATCGAAATTCTGTGCACAAATTTTATAGACTATATGGCCAGGTTGCTACAGTGCAAATATCAAGATCTAAAGCCACGTTGATTTTGAGAAAAAGATTTTTAAAGTGTTATTTTTCAGAATTTTCTATGACCTTTGACCTGCGAAATACCTCTTTCTGCAGCAAAACTGTGGCTAAATCTTTTTCCTATATACAGTCCGGGAGGAGTAGAGTCATTAATTAAACACATATATATTTATTATCAAAACCGGGTAAGAATAGACACTGAAAACTATCTTAAATGTTACCACACTTGTGAAATTGGTTTGTAAAGTTGTCTCAAAATTTTCGACAAACAACAGATGGATGATGGTGTTGTTTCACAGTCGGCTTCGTGACTATAATTGTTGATAGAGCAATAAGGCTTGTCGGCCGGTAGTGACTGATTAGGGGCCGTGTATAATTAAAACATACACACGGTAAACGCAATATCTCTGTCTTCAGGAGGGGGGAGTTTGGCTAGCTGTATTTCGATTAGGGGTGGACCATTTGATATCCTGGGAGGAGGGTCTGGAAGATTTTCGACAAAAAAAAATTTCCAGCAGATACAAGGGGAAAAAAATTCTGCCTTAGATGACTTATGAAAAAAAAAACTGGCATGCTAATGTGGAAGAAAAAAAAATCTATCACAGTATCAGCAAGAACCTTTGGGATGTAACTTTTTCATTTCCGTGCACCCTTCTTGTCTTTCCAAAAGCCTCTTGAAATTAATTTTCAGTTACATTTGGCTTTTAAATTGTTCACTGATTCTAGATAAGTGAACACACTCTGTAGATACATGCATATCATCTCTTGTGTGTTGACCAATAAATATTATTGTTCTCTGTTATGGTTGTGATATGGACAGATTGCACTGACAAGTCAAATGACAGCATTTCAGAAGATTTTAAAACAAAACTGTTATCGTCAAGTATTATAATCTGTGGCACATTTTGGCCAACTAATAAACCGATTTGCATTTTCAAAAAAGAAAATCAAAATGGAACTAATTTTCAATTTTCAAATGGTTTTATCATCTTGATTATTAACTTTTATGCCTATCTCTAAAATTAAAATCTTTGGGCTGAGATTGAAATGTAGGAAACGGGTATGTATACTGTACATGTATAGGTGTGTATACTGAGGATGGCAATTTGCCACCATTCAAATTTCCCTCTGACAAACTATATTTCCCACAATGCACATTTCCGTGTTTTCAATTTCCAGTATTATACCAAATGTCCAATTTTGCCATTTATTTGGGGCGTGGCCCAGTATCTTTTCATTACTATGGAATTAAGGTGTTACATTTATCTCAGTGTGACCAAATATACTGGGGGAGGGCTTGGTTATGATAATTCGCACAAGATGCTTTTAAAAATTAGCTGGAATGAGGGATGGTTAGTTTCTTCGGCCTAGGAGGCCGGTGGATTCATGGGGTCACCCTCTTTTTTACTTCGGTGATGGGGTCACCTATTTTGAAATGCCCCATTGGGGTCAGTGTGTTTTTAAATTTCGACGCGGGCTCATATTTGCCTAAAATGCATCAAATGCATCGTGCTAGCCATGAATTTCATCATTCAGTTTCATACCCTGTTTTTGACTGTAGGGGTCACCATGTTTTTGAAATGCCTAATATGGGGGGTCAGTGTGTTTTTGAATTTCGACACGGCTCATACTTACATAAAATGCATTGTGCCAGCCACAAATTTCATTATTCAGTTGCATTTTTCGGCGCGGCCTTCGGGCGCGTAACTTTAATGATAATAAGACATATTTTTCAGAGCCCCGTCCTAGTGCAAAACTGTAATATATCAGACATACATATATCTGAGATATCTGTATGTTTAAAATTTTTCGGTGCCCCCTTCGGGCGCATTTTTTAAAATTTCAAACAATATTTTTCAGCATGCCTTTCAGCTGCATGACTTTCATATATCAGATATATATATATATATATATATATATATATATATATATATATATATATATATATATATATATATAATATATATATATATATATATATATATATATATATATATATATATATATATATATATCAGAGATATCTTGATGTTTAATATTTTTCTGCGCGCCCTTCGGGCGCAGTAAATAAATATATCAGAGATATATGTCAGAAATATCTTGATGTCTGTAAATTGAAAGTCTGTTTTGCAAAGTGTACTAATCATTATGAAATCTGCAGTTCATATGAAAAGCATGACAAGTTCCTGACTCTTTTCTGTTTCCTCTATGAGAATTCAGTATTTGAAAGCAACATGCACTAATATTTCACAATCACATTTTTCTTATAACAGTTCTGGACATTTGGTTATGCATAAAAAGAGTGTACATTCACAGCTCATTCAAAATAGTGTTCAAACTTTAGAATTGACACTTTTAAGTTCCTATCTTACAACTGACATGACAACAATTTCATTGAAACAGAGAATGACTGAATGTTTAAAATATACCCCCAAAATTATATATATATATATATATATATATATATATATATATATATATATATATATATATATATATATATATATATATATATATATATATTAAACACCTATTGCCTGGTCATGAGGGCTATAGCGCCCGTCTATTACCCCGAGGGGCCGTGTGTTACCAGAAACACATCGCTATTCCCCGAGGCCGTAGGCCGAGGGGTATAGCGATGTGTTTCTGGTAACACACGGCCACGAGGGGTAATAGACGAGCGCTATAGCCCGAATAAAGACCAGGCTATAGGTGTTTTATAACACACCACATGCTCATGTTGTATTGTTATATAGTATTTAATGTGTTTTGATATTTTGCACCACAACAATCCATTGTGACAAGTTTACCGGGCGATGTTTACACAGCGGTTTCAGTTGTACGTACGTGGTACCACTATCTTTCAAAAAATATTCAAAGCATACCTAGCGACATCCTTAGTTGCACTTTAATCTTTTCCGTCGATGAGCTGTTCAAGTTCCTACGCTGTTGGAATGTTGGAAAATGTTAGAAAATCTGTTTCAGAGAATATGTCGTCACCTATCCCGGACGCACATCACGTTCTAGTCACCCGCCATTGTTGCAAAGCTGCAGACGACACTACGGTCACGCGACCGGGCACTTTTCCAAATTTTGTCAAAACTATTTCCCTAGGGAAATAGCTTTTCAAAAAATGCCCTCTGACGTCACTTTTGTCGATCCGATGGGGACTAGACGTATCTATTTTCTCGTCACGTGACGTATTCTGGCGAATGAGCATGTGGTGTGTTATATATATATATATATATATATATATATATATATATATATTATATATATATATATATATATATATATATATATAAATGAATTATTCAATTTGTATTCCACTTTTTGCTTTACCTTTGTCGCGCGCAGGGGAGCACCCTGTTTGTGAAAGTTTGAAACATCGCTGCATTAAAAAAATTCTTTGAAGGAATAATGCAAAAAAAAATGCCAGGATTCACAAAGGGGAAAAAAATACATCCAGTGGAACATGTGGAAAAAAAAAATAATGCCCCCCCCCAAAAAAAAAATCTTCCAGGCCCCCCAGGATATCAAATGGTCCACCCCTCACTGTTGGCAAAAATCGCACTACATTTTTTCGTATTAGCACTATCATTGTTTGGCGTGTAAAAGGCCACTGCGGCACCGGCTCTACACTATCATTATTTTGACATATGGTTCAGAGCACGAGTAAAATAACGTAACAATCATTTTGGATACGCTCTTTCATTTCATTCTATTGGTTGCGTCATTGTTGAGTTGGCCCTGAACAAAGATTGATTTTAGCGTGGGGGAGGGGCGTATGCGGGAGGGGGTAGCATATGCGTGATTTCATACAGAATGAGGCTTGGTTGGATTTTCCCACTTCCAAACTTTAGTTCAGGGGAGGGGTGGGGTGGGTTCTAAGTACAGCCTCTCTTAAAATGAGTATTTAGGCCGCGTTCAAAAAAAGTTGGGAGGGGGGGCTGGAGGAATTCAGGGGGGATTCGAAAATTTTTGGGGTAGTCGAGGGGGGGGGGACTTGAACGTTTTGCTCTGCCTACAGGGGGGGACCTGAAAATATTTTGACTCCCAACATTTTGATGTCGTCCAATGGTTCTAATGTTAGTCATAATTAAACAAAATCTAGAACCGTTTTGTCATATTTTATGTCTTTAATCTCTAAAAAGTTTTAAAATGTATTAATGCCATTAAATTTTCGTAGAACAAGTTGGCCTTGTAATGGGGCAGGAGCTACAACTGTTGATAATTTGTTCAATATTTCTATGCAATGTATCAAACACAGTTTCTTGGTGTCTCTCTACAGCATGCTGAAAAACACAATATTCAGTTTGTCAACAAAGCCTGTTTGTCTAAATATTGGTGATAATTGCATGATGCAAATGCACGGTACACGTAGGCTGTGTTGGCAAGCTGAATACTGGACAGCTCAACATGCTGTAGGGTGTAGAACAAGAATGCAATTGTATAAACTGAACAAAAATATTGTCAAAATAAAACGTTAATACAACTACTGCCCTGCTACTACATACTGGCAGTGACAGTGATACATGTAGCTCTGACTCTGATGTAGTTTAAGAAGAGTTTCGGTCATAGGACACTCAATTGACAGTGAAAAATACATCTTCTTGTACACAAGATCCAGCCAGAGAGCAACACATAGAAGACTAGGGGACTAACAGTTACCATGGATTTTTGAATTCTGGCATATGAGAACAATCAAATATTAGAGAAAAAAGATGGGGTCACCATACTTGATCTTATACAAATGTACGATGAAAAGTCAGTTTTTCTACAATCACTTAAAATCAATATATAAAACCATTCATTTCAAGTTCCTTCAGTGAATGAAATTTTCACATCTCATTGTACCAATGACACAAAAGTAAAACTTTGAACAGTAAAGACTTTAATTGAAACGGAAAAATGTGTGACTAAATGGAAACTTTATTTTTTATCAAATTTGCCATTATTACACCCAAAATTTCTGAGATTAAAACATTAATTTCATGGAATATTTTAACCTTCCAGTATTGTCAATTTTGTAAAACATTTTATAAGTGGCATCTAAGTTGTATATGTCTTGTACTTTTGAAAAAAAAAATTCGGTTGGTCACTGTGCTCATTTTTTCACAATTTGGTTAAACGTAGCTAGGAATACACAATTTTCATACTCTCTCATGATTGTCATTTTGTGTGCTTTTCAGCTGGTGCCATTGAACTGGCCAGAGTTGGATAAACTCAAGTCGGCTTAGACTGAGAAATCCAAAAAGTTCACTGATGCATTTAAAAATGAATCAATTCAAGAACTTGCCCTAGGTATATGGCTGTACAACCTGCTGATAAGAGGTAGTGTTGAACATCTGCGTGCAGAACGACACATTACATATTTTTTTTACTCTGCGTGCATTCCTAATAAATATGCGGCTATATGGTAATTGGAGGGGGGGGACTTGAAAATTTTTTAGGGTATTGAGGGGGGGACTTGAAAAGTTTTGAGGGTACTGAGGGGGGGATCTGAAAAAAAATAAGATTTCAATCGCGATTCCTCCAGCCCCCCACCATTTTTTTTGAACGCGGCCTTAGTTACAGTGGCGAACATATCGACTACGGGATCGATAGATCGAGCCGAAAATCGATCTATTTAGCAGACTACCCATCTAAGGAGCGCCTGTGGCTACACCTCTTTTCCCGCGGATCATGGTTTGTTTTTTTGGGTTTTTTTGCCCCAGAACTTCACACAATCAGGGCGGCAGTAAAGGAGTGTATATGATGTGTTCAGTGCACCGTAAAAAGTGTACTCTCTGGTGTATTCCCTGCATAGAAATTAGGGAGGTCACCTTTTTCTTGCAAACACTTTTCAAGGGTCACTATTTTACGGGCAGAGTTTGAAAAGCACCGGCCCTCCCTCCCAGTAATAATGTCCCGTACCTTATTTCTCTATTTCGCCATTTCACCGTTACGCGGTTTCATATGACAATAATTTGCCCACAAAAATCGGGGAAAAAACCCCTGAGTGTATATCGCGGCATATATTACGTATACAGAAGCGAAATTTCGTCTTGACGTGAACAGCATGAAATCTCGCACTATCCGAGCCAAGTGTTTACAAAAACGGGAATGTGACGTCATGGGGATGTCCTTCATTCTCGTGCTCATCGCGATCGAAAACATCAAAATGGCTACCGCCGATATGGGCAGTCAACGTAAGTTTTGCACGTAGACCGTCGCGCCTGGGTAAAGTTTAGATGCTGCATTCCGAAGAGCAGTGTTATGTGTTCGTTTCTTTTGCGCCGGACAACTGAGCAGAAAGTAGAGCTAATGTAGTGCAAGTTGATATTGCCCGTTTCTAGCCCGGAACGGCAGCTGACCGATTGAACTGGTGCGAGTGAGAATGGCGATGTTGTGTCGGCGAGTACGGTAAGAAGAGACAATTTTATCCCCTTTTCATAAATGGCAGTATTTAAAGACGCATCTGTTTCAAGTGCTTGCGTCATTGCCCAATACTCCCCTAACCTGTAGCAACGGTCCTGTGATGATCAATACGAAGCGTTTAGACTGCCTGATAGTTGAACATTGAGCAGAGCCCTGTCTACCACAGAACCCAGTCTACAGTCTACCACAGAATCCCTTATTTCTGGTACCATTGCATTACTGGTAATTTAATCCAAATATGGCATTCTCCAGTGAACAAGAGTGAATACATCGGAAAGTAATAAACAAGTCGCTCAACTTGTCAACACCTGCATACCAAGCACATACCGGTAGAAAACTAATGAAAATGGCAAAAATTTACTCAAAAAATACCTATTGCAGATTTAATCAGAATTTGAATAAATCCACCAAAGATAAACCCAAGGGACCAGCATACCAAATTTCAAAGCAATCTGACGACTGGTGATTCTGAAACAAGATTTTTTAACAAAAATTGCAAAAATTGCCCTAAAAATACAATAATATAGATTTCATCACAATTTGTATAATTCTGCCCAGGATAACACCTAGGGACCTGTATACAAAATTTGAAAGCAATCAGACCATAAGGAGATTCTGAGAATGAGATTTTTTGACCAGAAATGGCAAAAAGTGCCTTGATACTACAACATTGTAGATTTCATCTAAATTTGAACAAAGCTGACTTAGGTCACCCCTAGGTACCCCTATACCAACTTTCAAACCAAAATGGACAATATACTTGCTGAGAAAAAGATTTTTTAGCAAAAACTAGCAAAATTGAAAAAAAATACAGATATGCGAATTTCACCACAATATCTACAAACCTAACTAAGGTCACCAAAAGAAACATGTATACTAAATTTCAAAGCAATCAGATCAGATGATAAAATGTTGTTTCCATTTTATTTTTATCTTGAATGAAAGAAATGCCGCATTATGCCAGTATAAAGAGCAGGTTATGGCAAATAATATGGGTTGAAAATTATAAAATTTGAATTTTAGCGGTGATAGTGTTACTAAAGCCCACTTTAAAATTCATGCATATAGAGAAAGTTGAATGTATTTAATCATTGGAAAAAACCAAAGTCATCAAGAGTCAGCTATGTGAGCTATTACAGAACAAACAGGGGACTATGTGCTCGAGGGCAGGTTACCATTTGCCAGACGTAAGGAGGGCAAATGATCTTCTGCTGTGAGGTACATAGTTCCTTGTTTTGGCTGCACTCTAAATGTTTGAGTTTATTTCTGCAAATGACAATCGTATTCTTTATTTCAATGTTAGTACGAAGGATCTGTTATTTTCAACATCGAGCAGTGCATTGATATATTTAAATCACTGGTATGCGGTTTGTCAAAATTTTTATGCATATTTTCCTACAAACAGGATTTCGTATGTAAAACATGTAATTTGATCATTTTGAAATCCAAAAGCTGTCAAGTTGAAAATAGTTCCAGTTTACTTTCAGTAAAACGATTTCTATGCGGCCTGTGACATGATACCATTCCAGACACCTGGTACCACCACTTAACTAATGGTTCGAGATTGCACTATTGATTTTGTCAGTGTCTTTTTGGTATTGTTTCTTGGACCGGGTGATTTAGTTGCCCTGAATGATAACGATTGCCGGAATTGATTTGATGTCATACAAGGCTCAATCTGCTGTACTCTAGCGGGCCGTAAATTTATAGAAAAGTATCTACCTAGGAAAATATAGAATCATTCATCCCAATATTGTGGGTTGCAAATCCTTGATCTTGGTGCCTTCTTTTGGTCAGGTTTACACCTGTTATGGCTTATCTACCAAGAGTGTGCAGTAGAGGTCTTACGACTGCAGAAGTGTCAACAGCATTAAGACCATTCTACTTTGCTGTGCATCCAGACTTCTTTGGACAATATCCAAGGGAAAGGGTAAGTACCCATCTTGCTTTTATCAACCTGTGTGAACAATATGTTCTGTAAAATTGTCTTTGATTACAAATTCCACATTTAAAACCTTGGATTTTAAAGCTTCCAGAAAATCATGGAAAAGTCCTTGAAAATAAAATTGAGTCCTAATAAATTGATAATGCCCCCACAGTTTTCAAAAATGACAAGATGATCAGTCATGATATTGTAGAAATGATATGTACAATAATATCAAAAAAACGATGTGTTGTCAAAATTATACCTGGAAAAAGGTATTTGATTTTCAAAAAGTCCTTGATATTGGCTGGAAAAGTTCTTCAAGGTAAGTTACTTTGAGGGTATTGACCCTTTATAAGCTAAGGGTTTTTTAACAAGCTTTTTCTCAAAGCAAATTCATTGTACTACCATTATGAAAGTAAAGAAAGAATTGATATTTTGTAGTTGGTCAATGTCAAGTGATGCAAGATTCAAGGTGTGCAACTTTAATCCTTTGTGTAACAGATGACACAGTTTCAACTATTGTGACAGAGGCCCCACAAACATTACTGTAGGAGTATTACTTTTTTTTTTGCAAAGTCCATTCATACCTTGATGGTTTGTTGTTGAATAGATCACTACCATACAAAAAAGTGAGTCATCCCTACATCTATAAAATTAAGTCCCAATGATTCTTTAATTTTTGCTAGAAAATGCACACTTTGTTCTGATTACGTTGATTGCCATAGTGTATTCAAAAGCTTTCAAATAGGCAAGTTACCATTGATAGTTGCCAGGGAGGGAAGGAAGAGAGTTCACACATGTGAAGGTGAGAAAATTGTTCATTGAAATAACTGACCAGAAACATTTTGAATAGCAGAAGAGTTTGTCTAATCCCTGGCGGCAAAAGAGCTCACAGTACCCAATATTCTACATAAATTACAAATGAATGTTATTCATACAGTCTGTGTAGAGTCTTAATACCACCACAAGCCGCTTCTTGTTAAGAATGTTCATGTATGTTCCGTTCTAATCTCTTCATTAAGGCTGTGAATGATACCTCTTTGAAGAAGCTGAATTCGTACTTGGATTGCCTATATGACCAACACTACGTGAAACCAACAACTTTGACATTCTATCTCAGGGACAGTCAAGATGACAAGACCAACACTGGTGAGGCCGGTAAATCCTGTGCTCTGTCAAGTATGCACATTTGTCTGATTATCAGCTGAATGATAACTAGGGATTGCATTAATGTGATATTTTGCATCCTGAATGCAAGCTGTTAGGGTCCCGTCAGGACACTGGGTTTTCTTTTGAAGTCTGCATACTGGGACTCAGGCTTTGTGAAACACCGTGGAGTTTTCTACTCTTGCTTCTCAGCCAGACTTCTAGTTTGCACTACTTGCTCTCCACTTTTTTACTTATTTTTAGAGTGGTTCACAAGTTAACGCTTGTGAACGAAGCAGAAATGTGCAATAATGAAATAGAAAATCATAAGGCAGTACGCATAAAGAAACCAACAAGTATGCCAGTGCAGTGCATTGTTGAATCTAATATTAGTGAGTCACTTTATAACCCTATACATTACAATAATTATATCTGCACAGGTGCAAGCAGTACTGCTATGTCTCAAGTTACATTTACATTGGAGTCTTCAGATGTACGTCACACAGTTCATCAAATACTCAAATCTTGCAAGATGCCAACAGACTTTGTCAAGTCAATACCTTCGAAAGGGGTATTTCCGAGACCAATACGATGGGACCCATCATATTATACTTACTATGGCAAAGTACCTCCAGAGGATATATTGTCGTCAAAACCAATAGTGAAACCAGATACCCTGAGGTAAGACCTTACGGCAACATAGTTCTTGTCATCCGTGCAGGGTGTACCAGCGCCTAATACCATGCCCCTCGCAGCGGCAGACATGTTGTTGAATGATACTGTTGGTTGTGTATACTGTATGTGTGCTCTGCAAATAATACTGCTGAAACCAGCAAAGAGTGCCTGTGCTACAATGTGAGAACGTCTGACCACAACTTTTTAACTGAAAATATCGAGGGAAAGACCAAAAAGTTTGATATTTGAAAGTGCAAAGTTAGTGCGCAGGAAGCAGAAAAGTTTGATATGGGAAACAGGAAAGGTTTAACTTTCTCATCAAGTAAAGTGTCTGATCAGTTTCTGCAAATTGTCTTACAGTACAACTGCCACCTAACACTTAAAATACACCACAATGTGCATAGGTCTTACATGTATGCACCACAATCCCTGCACCTTGTATGAACAGTCTTGAACAAAGTCAACTAAGATGATGTCAGTTTGCAATGCTGCCATGGTAGTGCAACGGTGATTTAAAAAGGCAGAGAACAGACTTGACTGTACAGGTTATTTTACAGAGAGGGGCAATCCAGTACTTGTAATTTTTGGGTTCAGAAAGGTGACAGAAAAGTTGAGTTTCAGTATTAGAAGATTACGAAAAATGTTACAAGGCTCATGCATCTCTCAAAGGTAATAAGAGGGTCATGTCCAAAGTAGACAGCAATATTGAACTGATGGAAATGTGGTTCAGCTGTCAATAACATATCAATTTGCAAAAGAAAAATTGCCTGAATATGGCGACACTGCTTAAGAAGTATCAATCAGAACATGATATAGCAGTGAGAACCACACTGCAGACATTGTTTATTAATAAGAAGGCTTTGTTCAAAACTGTACTGTAGAACATGTTAGACCCGTGCTGCAGTGATTTGTATCAAAGCTGTCAGCTGCATGGCAGGACAATCTGTACTGTACATCATGATTAGAGACAAACTGAAACTTTTTCTGTTTCCAGTGTCTAACTCTTCTACTTCTTGCATTAACTTTGTAGTTTCATATGTCAGACATGGTCTCATGCATTTAATTTTTCAGTGAAAATCGAAATGATAGATGGGTAGAACGTTGTGGTCAGACATGCTGATGGCATTGTCGTACTCTGTAGCTCAGCAACACTTAGCTGGTTTCAGCAGTATGATTTGTGCACACCTGAATATAATAGCCCAAGTGAAGGAGCATAGGTTTGGAACTTTTAGTTGCACAGTTGGCAAGAGTTCAAGTACGGCAATACCAGACTTGTTTGCATGCAAAACATGTCTGCAAAATTAGAAAAGACACATGCCATTTTTTCTCTGAAAATTAATATTATACTAATGAAGATTTTTGAAATTAATTTTAATGTTCTACTTCTTCATACAAAAATTATAAAATTACAGAAGGGAACGCTCATAGTAACAGCATGGCAAGATGTCTTGTTTAGCTTTCAACATGTATCATTAGATGATTATGGTTTACTGCATAATGTTTTGTCATGTTCAATTGTTTTGACTTCAAGTGATACATAGCTCCAAAGCAATGTTTTATTCAGTGTGTATCTTCCCCTTAAATTTCCATTTCTTAATCAGTTTCTCTGTGACAAAAGAAAACTGTAAAAATTACATGATATGTTTGTGTATAGGATAACCAGGTTTTGTTTGATTTTGTTGTTTTCTCAAATAGGTATTGGCTAAAGGATAATATGAGACTGGTCTATCAGAAAGTAAAATCCAAGCAACAACTTGAAGAAGAGATTCAAAGTCTTTCAGAGTCACTGCGGCTAGAGTTGGGACTTAAAGATATCATCTGGCATTGTGGTTGGGGAGTATCTGCCTACAGAGCATGTCTAAGGAGTTTTAGTCGACTTTGTGAACAGCACAGAAGTGACATGGATATACTTAGTGGTAATGTTTTATCACTTTTATTGAACAAAATTTTACAAACCAATTTTTCCTTCTCTTAGATAGTACCGCTAACACGTGTACAGTACGTCTTCAAGAGACACCTGTTCAAAAATGGTCATCTATAATATGGCAAATGATATACAAGGCTGTTACTATTTATGTCAAATAACTTCAAGAACTTTAATGGTTGGCCTATCCACTGTGACTTTTCTATTCACATGCAATGTCTTTACATTTCTGATTCATACTGGTACTCTAAAATTGAGTTCATACCAGTGCTATAGTGAAAGCCATTTCCACTATGTTAAAATAAAATAATTATATTGCGTCTTTCCAGCCTTCTAAACAAGTTGAGTTACAGTATAATTGCCTATTTATCACAGTCTTAATGAAAGTGTTCTGAAAAAGTTTACAAACAGCATTTAATCAAACAACTGATTACAAGATTCTGTAACCTTTCAAAGTATTTCCCATGGTAAAGTTAACTTCTATTTCTAACAAAGCCACATCTTTCTGTTCATGTGGAAAACTTCTACCTGAAAATATCCTTCCAAGTGCAGTTGATGGCTTTACCGCATTGTCCTTGTTTGTAGGTGTAGTGTATCCATGCAGAGTTACGTCGGTAATGAGAAAGGTTGTTGCTTTCAATTTTACCTAATTTGCACAATCAAATATATTTCAATTTTTACGCTCCCAAATATGCATATTGCATTGCAGCACTTAAAAATTGATGAATTCTTTCAAACACCAGCATCCTGTGACTGCTCTACATCTCCTTTCAAATATACTCCAGTTGGCCATGTCATCACTGGTGATCTGAACTTGGTTGAACATCATCACCTTCGTAAGATATTATCTTGTAGACCCAAGTTCAGAGAACCTCGCAGGGTCAACTGGAACCATAATTTTAAGATTGTTATGGACTCTGTTGAAGAATATGCCAGGAAATGGGCTAAAAGGGAGGATGTAGAGTTGGACACACTATCAGAATGGGTCAAATCTGTGAGGAAAATAGTTCGTGGCCGTATTGGTCGACTAAGATCACATGTTTGCAGAAGACCCTATTCTGTATTTAAAGATCCTGATGCTGTTAAGTGTTTGAATGATATCCATGACAAATATGTTGTCGTTCCTGCTGATAAAGCTGCCAATAACATTGTATTTGTCTGTAAGAAGTATTATTTTGAATGTCTTATAGACGAACTTGGTGTAACTAAGACCTCCACCAACTCCACTTACAGACAATCAATGTTCAGCAAATCTGAAATTTTGGCAAACCATAAGTCATTCATGGATAATTTTAATATTACAACAAAGGATGACCATAATAAGTTGCCTAGCTTATACTGGATACCAAAGCTCCACAAAACACCTTACAAAGCTAGGTTTATCGCAGGATCTTCAAAATGTTCAACAACAGAGTTATCGAAGATACTGACTTCTGTTCTTTGTACTGTTAAACGGGGACTTCAAGCATACTGTGATGTTGTCTTTTCTCGGAGTGGTATAAATCAAATGTGGATATTAAAAAATTCGAAGGAACTCTTGGAAAATTTGAAATCAAGATCTGTTTCAAAAATAACATCTATTAAAACTTTCGATTTTTCCACATTGTATACCACAATACCACATAATAAATTGAAAGAACGCTTGAAAAACATCATCAACCAAGCATTTTTCTACAAAAACGGTTCACGCCGTTACAAATATGTAGTATTAGGGTATAATTCTACATATTTTGTTAAAAATACTACTAATGCTAAAGTGTTTTATACCGAGAAAGACATTATCAGTATGCTTGATTTCCTCATCGACAACATATTTGTAGAATTTGGAGGCACATTTTCCAACAGTGTATAGGAATTCCTATGGGCACTAACTGTGCTCCCTTGCTTGCAGACTTATTTCTGTTCTCATTTGAGGCAGAATTTATCCAGAACTTAATTAAACAGAAAAAGGTCTCTGTAGCTCGAACTTTCAATCTAACATTCAGATACATAGACGATGTTATTTCTATTGAATAACTCTGAATTCAGTAAATATCTCGCTATGATTTATCCTCCAGAATTGGAGATTAAAGAAACTACAGAAACGGCCTCTTTCTGCTTCATATCTGGACATTTTACTTGAATTTGACTCTAATGGTCACCTTTCTACTAGGCTATATGACAAGAGAGATGATTTCAACTTAGTATCATCAATTTTCCACACCTCATAAGTAATATTCCACTCTCACCAGCTTATGGGGTATACATTTCCCAGCTTATTCGATATGCTAGAGCATGCAGTTCATATGGTGATTTTGTAGAGAGACATGGCCATCTCTCTTTACAAACTGTTAAATCAAGGTTACACCAGAGCAAGACTTGTCTCTACATTCAAACGCTTTTTTGGCAGGTATCGCAAGCTGGTAGATAAATACAATATCTCTCTTCGACAAATGATCACTGATGGCATCGGTGACATTGGGCCTTAGTTAGTGACCACTACCTATCTGACTTACAGATTGATATATGGCGGGTGCCACATGTGGGGCAGGATGCGCTTACTATTTTCGAAACACCTGACATCACTTCTTGGTCTTCTGGCCAGAGGTCCATATATCTTTCTTTCATGAATATGACTTTGTTTGTGTACCGTCTATTTACTGTCTGTTCTGTGCTGTTTTGTGTCTATGTTTACAACTATTGTCTTCCGAATTCCGACCTACTGTCATTGGATTATTGATTGGTATGATTGCGATTATATATGCAAATGGGAGATATTCGTATAAGGTGGCAAAATGGCGTCTGTGTGTATGTATGTAAGTACCGGTATGTATGTATGTCTGTTAGTCCGTCCACATCAAAAACACCTAAACCGCAGCACCTACTGTCTTAGTATTTTATGTACAGGTGCACCTAGGGGTGGAGATGTGAATTTGTTCAAATGAACATGTCAGTGCCAAAAATATGCAAATGAGGGGGAAAAAGGAAAAATCGTGCAAATGGCTAAAACTCAGTAAGCATTGGTCAGATTTGGTTGAAACTTGGTATGCAGATTTCTTTAGATATTCTAAATTATGTGTGCAAAAATTTGGATGAAATTTTCATGTTTGTATTTTTAGGGTATTTTTTCCGTTTTTAGTCAAAAAATCTTGTTCTCTGAAATCGCTCGTCTGATTGCTATGAAACTTAATATTCATGTTCCTCAGAATGACTTCAGTCATGCTTGTACAAATTGTATTGATATTGTCATATTTGTAATTTTGGGCAATTTTCCCAATTTTTGATAAAAAAATTTTTAATCCAAAAACTACTCATTTGATAGCTTTGATATTTGGTATACAGGTGTCTAAGATTAATCTCAATATAATGTATTGAAGCTATTTTGAAACTGGCAATTTTTTTTTAATTTTAGGGGAATTTTTGCCTTTTTGGTCAAAATTTTTTTCTCCTAAAACTACTGATCTGGTAGCTTTGATATCTAGTGTACAGGTTCCTAGGGTTTATGTTAATAAGATATATTTAAAATTAGGATGAAATCTGCAATTTTGTATTTTGGGGGCAATTTTTCTCATTTTTGGTCAAAAAATTTGTTTCTCGAAATTTACCAGTCTGATTGCTTTGATATTTAGTAAACCGGTTCTTAGGTTTTTTGTTAATAAGACATATTGAAATTAAGTTGAAATCCGGAATTTTGAATTTTTTGGGCAACTTTGCGAAACTTTCAGTTTTACTGGGATATCTTTCATTTTGTATTTTTGGTATTTTTATACCTACTGGAACTCAGTAAGAGTATATAATGTGGTGATTTAGTAAGCATTTGATATGGTAAACTGTATTTGGTGTTGAAATGCGGTAAAAAAATCCTGGCAGATTTTGAAAAAATTCCAAACAAATGCCAATAAAAAATTCAGCCAGAGAAGGTTTGACAAAAAGAAAAGGTGGGAGAGTGGGGAAAAAAGAATGTACAATGGATCGGATAAAAAAGATAATGTACCTCATCGATCTTCCAGACATCATCCCTTATCAAATGGTCCACCCCGATGTATTTTTGTGCACAATTAACCATGTAGTGTATTTTAGTTTAAGATGTCAAGTGAGGTAAGGATTTGAAAGGAATAGTCAAGTTCACCACAGTTTAACTTTATCTCTTGTGTCATCATCCTTGTGTAATTGGTTAAGTTTGTAAGTTGTTCCAGATGTGGATGCACCAGCTGTTCTGGAAGAAAACAGTGTTTACTTTTCCCTGTAGGGTTTCTGAGTTGATGATTGTATGTTGAAATTTCTCCATGTATCTGGTGTATGGGCAAAGTGTAAACATTGGTTGCATGTTATGTATTTCAATCTATGTCAAATATTGTAAATGAAAAATCAAGAACAGTTTACTGTACTGTGTGCTTGTAAAAGATAACATATTTGTCAATACATAAACTGCCTTGCAGATTGGTTGTCTTAAAGATTATCACAGAAGTAGAAAAGGAAAAGAAACTAATCAAACCGCTGTAACACATTCACTCTCAGTGCCTGTAGGCCTATACTTAACCATTTTATCATTACATTCAGCTGTTTGTTATATCTTTATCACTCTCCATGGGCCAAGGCACACTTGGGGTCAATGTCATCACTCTGTGCCAGTCTGTGTATGTCAGTCTGTCTGTATATGTATGTCCATGTTTCATACAATTGTTGACTTGTTTTGATAACTATATGGGAGCGAACAGTGATGTTGTCACAATTTTTATCTCTCTAATAGGCCGGTCGTTAATATTCAGTACAGCAACTGGAGTCAGCCGAAATGGCAGTATTGTTCTTAGCTCAGGAGATGTACCGCATCACTGGCTCATGGTAAAATCAGGTGTTTTTTCTCTACATGTTTACTTGTGTGACTCTACTGGGTAACCTATGCATGCTCTTTGCCAAATGAATCCCTTTATCCTCTAGTGTCATAAACGTTTGATCTGTCAATTCATCTGTTACCCTGTGCTATCATAGATGATCTCATAAAAACATTCTGATAACCAGTTCATAACATCAGCATAAACTCCCGTCTAGTTTGATGTTCTTATTTGATATTGCTGTTCCTAATTAAAGGTATACTGTCACCTGTTCCAATTTTGCCACAGTTACCATGGAAAGAGAAAATCTAACCAATCACATATTTTAAGCGGGTGGCCGCTTTTTAAAAACAGCGCCCTCACATGGACATTTTGAATACCAAGGAACACCCCTTTTACCATATATGGGCATATTTAGATTACAGTTGACTGTATACCTTTAACTCACTTTAGTTTGTTTCTTATCCTCAAGCTCCTTGGATCTTTCCACACATTCAGAGAAGTATTAAGTGACCTTCCCAGATTAGAAGAGGCTGTCTCTGCTCAACTTGGAGACATACAGATTATTCAACGTGAGAATGAGAGAGTCATGCTTGCAGAGGATTATCAGACGCTACTGATGCGACTTTTGAGATCAGTTGTCAACTACTACAGGCGTCGCAGTCATATCTTTGTCTCAGAGTACAGTAATTTACATTACGATGATGATGTTGAAGGTCCAGAAAAACCAGCCAGGGGCCTTCTGCAGGACTTACAAATGTTGGTAGAATGGTGAGTTATCAGATACCTGTTTAGGAGTTCTCATTTCTAAGTCAAGAAACAACATATCAAACATGTAAGGAATGGATACATGCAGAACTAGCAGTACTCCAAGATGTTTTTGATTGGGAGTAGATAAAGAAATTACTTGATAAATTGATAAGTAAAGAAATGAATAAGTTGTTAAAAGTTTACATGGGTTTACCGGTATATCAACCTTCCAACATAACATAAGTTGTTATGCTGCCAACAGCATTTCATTTCCTGCTGGTGTCATAATACTTTATGTTAAGAGTGCATGGGCATACTCTTCTTCACTTGAAACATATACATTTGACTTTTGGGAGAATGTGCTAGTCCTTGATTGGTTAGAGAACCGCTTCTTGTACTGGTAATGGTAACATCTTTTAACCCTTTCACGACCATGGTTTAGCCCAAACCCACTGTTAGCAATGGTGATTGTGGACCTGTTTACAGGGAATTGGGGGTGAACAGGTTAAAGATGCCATTTTATTCCAACTGTCAGTTATACATGGAATATTTTCTTTGAAGTGTACATTTTGCCATGAAGGCGCAACATTGCACATTAATACAATATCAGATACATATATATTGTCCAGTAGATAATATCGATATTATTAGGTATAGTATCTGATACTATAATGGTAGATACTAACGTTAATATCGTCTAATATCCTCTAGATTATTTGACTACAGACCCATGTCAGCCATGATGTGTTCATGAAGAAAAGTGTGACAGATACTATAGGATACTATTAATAGTATCGTCTAGTATCATCTAATTTATTTGACTAGAGACCCATGTGGGCCATGGCATGTTCACCAAGAAAAATATCTGATACTATTGACACTATCATCTAGTATCATGTAATTTTTTGACTGGAGACCTATGACAGCTATGATGTGTTCACCAAGAAAACTATCAGATATTATGGGATATTATTGATAGTATCGTCTATTATCCTCTCATTTATTTGACTAGAGACCTATGTCATCTACCGTATACTGTGTTAACTGAGAATAATATCCAGTACTATTGGATAGTATCATCTAATTTATTTGACTGAAGACATATGCCGGCTATCACATGTTCACTAAGAAAAATATCAGATACTATCGATAGTATTGTCTACCGGTAGTATCGTCTAAGTTATTCGACTAGAGACCCATGTCGCCTATGACATGTTCACCAAGAGAATTATCAGATACTATTAGGTACTGTTGATAAGCATCTGGTAACATCTAGTATATTTTATGTGTACGGGCGTCTATAAAAATATGCAACAATATTGGACACACACATGCACACAGTGTATCTCAGACAACAACCAAATAGCCACATTTAAAAACACAAACATGAATGCTAACATCAAGAATATTTCAAACTTCGTCCTTAATCACTCATTCATACCAATAAAGAAATCGTTGGTTTCAATGCTAAATTTTAATCACACAACTCCTTTACCAGTAGTTTTCAATTGTTTTTCACACATTTTACATCAGTTTTATCGATATCATTCCCATAATGTTATTGTTACATAGGAACAGTTATTACATTAATTGATTTATTGTGAGGCTCTTTGACAGACGCTTATTTCTCCGTTCAATTACAATGAAAAGAAATAAATAAATAAGCAAAATTTCCCTGTGAATAATGTACTGCTACATATTTGAAACGACTTAGCCATGAATAAGCCCGTTCTACACTTTCTGTATTTACACCCCTTATCTCTTGAAATGTGTCTAATGAGGGATGATACTTGCACAGTGGATTATCTGGTCGGAAACACTGTGGCTCTGTGTGCTTGTTACAGTGACATATGTCTACTAAAAACTTGATGTTTTCAAGGAGCACTTTAGCTGCTTCATTACCACGCTTGGCTAAATTGGCTGTGAATGGTTAAAGGTCACATAACCTGTCCTAACCGCAGTATTTAATTTTGTATCTGTTTCCTTCAACTAACAACCACATCAGAAAAAGAGAAGCTCGTATGTAAGATTCTTGTGTAAACATTTCTTGACAGTGAATGATAGATAATGCCACAGGGCTTCACCACTGCTTAAACACACCGGCTGTCTGATCTACAAACTTGTGTAGGTTTTTCGCCTTTTTACAACCTACAACTACTCGTTCATCAGGTAAATCTCCTTTGTTTAAAATGATAGGATTTGAAGGCCTTAAACTTAAGCAATTTAACTACACTAACAATTGGTGGGACCTTTCTGATGACTTCTCCATGCCTATTATCAACTACATGTATCAGGTACATGTATTCTGATCCTCATGGGTGGCACCTTTGTTTCATGATGTTCACAACCTGGTGCTCCGTTGTCTTTCAACTCTAAATAAGAATGACATGAGCAAAACTCTTTTGTCCCCCATGCTTGTTTCCAGCTGATGGACTTTCAGAACAGCACTATATCAATCTTGGCATTGACTTACCCACTTCCTTTGTGTCACAAACGTGATCGACCCATAGATTTCTTTTTTGAGTAATGTCTGTCATAACTTTTCTAATCAAAAGTTCTATGTTTTTTCTATGTCCTGCGGGTGCGCGATTATCAGAATTTGTGCTTAGGTTGATTGCCAACAACTGTTTTCCGTTTCTTCTGTACCAACCAACAATCTCCCATAGAAAGAATGCTTCTTCTGTCTAATCACTTGTCAATTTTCAAAAGTGTTGTCTTTCACCTGTCACTTAAATCTGAACCGCTTACTTAGTTGTTGCTGGTCCCTGTCGCCATGGTTGCAATTACTATTCTACTTCCGACGGTGCACATATTGATATCTGCTGTTTGAGATATCTTCTAAGAAGTTGGTTTAATATACTGTGCTCGACGAGATCTTAAAGAGGTTACTGCGTTGCTCTTCATTGTAATATTTCTCACCAAAGTCACTTTCATTGTAGCTGTGTTTGTATGACATGACATGACATCTCCCTGTTTAAAAATAATATAAAGAAAGTGCTTTAATTACCGGATAATTTTAACTCCACTTTCATTCCTGATTAAAGGTATACAGTCACCTGTAATCTAAATATGTCCATATATGGTCAAAGGGGCGTTCCTTGGTATTCAAAATGCCCATGTTAGGGCTCTGTTTTTAAAAAGTGGCCACCTGCTTAAAATCTCTGATTGGTTAGATTTTCTCTTTCCATGGTAACTGTGGCAAAATTGGAACAGGTGACAGTGTACCTTTAAAAGGAAAAGAATCTTTCAACAACTTTATGTAAATCTTTCAACAATTATATGTATATTGATGTTGACAGCCTTTACGTAATTGTGCTCAACCCTAATTCTAATTAAAATTAACAACACACAGTCTAAAATCTTATGGTTGACAATGATGCTTTATTAAACATTAGGTGTATATGTTCATGCTGTGTGGTCAACTTTATTAATCATCACCATATATATAATAGGTGTAACACGTGACATTTAGAGTGACCCTTGACTTTAAAGCAAAACTCCCACTGACGTATGTAGTTTCTGCGCATAGAATATTGTAACTTATGGGTGAGCAACCAATCAAAAGCATCTGTTTTTCATAAAATAACAAAAAAAACAGAAGTACAGATTTTACTAAACATCTTCGCAGCTTATAAAAACCTATGAGTCTTCAAGTTTTTACCACACCTAAGCGGTTTTAGTACGAGTGCTGCTTCTGACAAGATCCATTCTGCGTGACTGCAAAGAGCCTGGGAAACTCCTTCCTATTGGGAGGAGTTTGCATGTCCCGACATCCAACATATTGTGCAGGCCTACTCAAGAGCTCTGGGCATCCTAGACGAGGTTGTACTCATCCCGCAACTACCTGTTACAGTATCACTGACGGATTCCATTGCTGTCATCAAGTTTATGAAACATTGGTCTGAACCATGCATCATTTGGACAGTTGTGGCCGCAAGAAAGGAATAGAAAAAATCTGTAGCAGGAAAGACTGTGATAAGTGGCATCAAGGCGATGCAAAGACGTGTGCAACAAGAATTGAAGAAAGAGTCCAACAACCAAGACATTGTATCTAGGAAATGGCAAAGCTTGACAAAGAACCACAACAGTACACATCTGTGTTTTCATTCAAACAACTTCACCAAGTGCTTTTGGCGAACGATCACCAGATGCTATTTTTTTCTGATGAACTTTTGATATTATACAAGATCGTTGCTGCAAATAAAGCTGGTAGTTCACAGCTCAACAGAAACTTGTCTTAAGTTTATACAGTGGGTATGAATGGAACAGAGACTATATGACGAATGCAGGACTTCCATTGATGAATGAATCCAACCTTAATCTGACTGGTTACTTACAACCGATTTCGTTATCAAGAATGTCATACAGGATGATTCAGATGAGTTTTTCGACCGACAGCTCTTTTCCTGTCTGCCAGAAGTTGACCCCTTCATCGATGAAATGTCAGATGAGACTGATAGTACACCAACTTTCGGAGAAATACAGGCAGTGGTGGCAGCAATCCATGACACAACTCACCCAATCATTTACCAGTTTACAAAGGGAGGAAAGCGGAAACCATTGGACTACATATTAAATAGGCTGACTGCAAAGAGAGGTCAGATCGTCAATGATGAAAACCTCAGAGCGGTGCTCTCTGAAGCCTGCGGCGAATTCCTCCGCATTGCCACAGTGTTGCAGTGCCTGAGATGTACCATCGTTTGTTCATCTGAGTGGAAGAAGTCAGGCCTAGAATTGCTAGAAGAAAACCTGCTGCCAGACTCGTCCTTCCAAACCAACCTCATCGATGAAGATACAGTATCACCCTATCTGTCATGTACATGACTGATTATTTTGTTCATCATAAATTTGCACTCATGCCTGATGAAACTACATTCGCTGAAGCAAAGCAAGGAAGTATATGCTCAGCACAGTCAGATACTTCACCAAGTACAGTACCTACTCCAGTAAGCAGTAACGTCACTTCGGAAGACTTGTATGACTGTCAGTATCCAGATTTTCCATGAGGTGCCAAACACAACATCAAATCTCTACTCACCTACATGTATCGTTTGAATAAATTCCACTCAACAAAAGTCATGCAGACCCATTTGATGGCCCCATACTCAACACCGGGAAAGCATCAAAATAGGTATGTTTTCATACATAATTTTTCATGAAATAGTTTATAGTATCACCATAGCATCATGGAAAAAGGAGCTCCAGTCTTCATGCAAAGCAATAGTATGCATACCCAGAGACATCACCTATTGTAGCTAATTGTCGTTGCTAAACTCATGCCATACCTCCATACTCGTGCTAAGACCTTAAGACATATTTCTTTTTATTTCTCTTCAGATACACTATGACAGCCTGAAGACTCTTTTTTGAAAAAGATGGCAGCTACTGGATTTGGAGAAATTGACTACAGAAAGAAATCAATTGTTTTTAAGAAGAGGCCATACAAGGAACTCTGTTTGACATTGAAAGACATCCTTCAACTTTGCTAGATGACTGCAGCTGATTACAAGAGATGCTGTGTGGATGTAATTGATTTTCACGATGAACACTGAAACAATTAGAAACATTGCACTGGTGGGACATTGCTGTTGTATCGATCATGGCCTGCAAAAGTAGAAGCTGCAGGAGACCGGTACATTGTATGAAACCTAAACAACAAATTTCAGCGACTCCAAAGATCGTCTGTAATCTTGTTATTTGCGTTTTCTTGCAAAGGACTTTGTATCTTATACAGTTGCCAGTGGCTTCTTTTTGTTTTACTGTATGCCCATTAACACCTACATGTACGGTATGTAATATTTCTTCTGTCACCCTTGACTTTTCAACTGTTAGGGTGGCTATTCTTAGACTAATAATTTTAAGTGATTTTTATTTCCACCAAATTCTTTCATTAGATATCCACATTATGATGTATTCTGGTAACAACATATAATATTGTCATGTCTGTAATATTCTTTTCTTGTGATATGAAAATAAATGTTCCTATTTCAAAAGAAGCTTTACATTGTTTATGTGTGTCTCGGACAAAATGATCAATGACTATGCTAATCCCCATCTATAACCAACATATGCTGCAAATTTCAAGTTTTGATTTGCCGGTCGAATTATGTTGTTACTCCCCGTATTAACCACCCTACAGTTCTGATTCGTGATATTATGTAAAAGCACTCAGAGGGACTGTGGTAGAAGCCATAACCGTTCATCCTAATCTTTATTTGACCTGTGCCCTTTGGCAGCTTTTTTGCATAATCCAGGCCAAACACGACTTATTACGAAAACATTATGCAAATCGCTGTACATGGCTTCCACAAGTAATCAAAAACAGTTAAAGTACAGCAGGAACTGCCAATAATTTCAGAAAAGTACATTTTTTTATTACGTGGTGATGTGTTTTTCATAATGAGGGTCAGTATAAGCCCTACCGACATATACAAAATATTCAAAATTAACAAACACCATTTTTCTAAAATTAGTGGATGCTAAAGTATACTAATGATGGAACCGCAACTTTCATACACTTTTTTGCTGCAACATTGTCAGCGCCCACCGAAAGTTGTCATAAAATATCATCCAGTTGGAAGCCCTTGACGATACTAAACAATAAATCGATAGTAAGTATCCCATACTATCAGATATTCTTGTGGTGCTACATGGTCAGAACCTAGTCAAAGTTGTCGTAAAATATTGTTTAGTTTGAAGCCTTAGATGATAGATGAGACGATCTTTAGTATCCGATATTTTCAGATATGTTTGAGCTGCAACATGGTCGGAACCCAAGCAAAGTCATCATTAAATATCATCAAGTTTGAAGCTTTAGACGATAGATGAGACTATTGATAGCATTTGATACTATCAAATATTTTTGAGGTGCAATAGGTTAGAACTCGGTCAAAGTCATCATAAAATATTGTCTAGTTTGAAGCCTTAGATGATACTAAATGATAGTATTAATAGTATCCAAACTATTGCATTTTTAGCTCCGCTGTCAGCGACGCGGAGCTTATCAAATAGGTTGATTTTCCGTCGTCGTCGTCGTCGTCCGTCGTCCGTTGTCGTCCGTCAACAATTACCTTCTCCTCTGAAACCGCAAGTCCAATTGCTTTGAAATTTTATATGCAGTTCACTTGAGGTGACCTCACTTCAGTTTGTTCAAATCATGGTGAAATTTGCATATTTGTATTTTTGGGGCATTTCTTGGTGGTTTTGGTAAAAAAATCTTCTTCTCTGAAATAGCTTGTCCGATCGCTTTGAAATTTGATATGCAGTTTGCTTAGGGTGACTTCAGTCAGATTTGTTCAAATCGCGGTGAAATTTGGATATTTGTATTTTTAAGGCAATTTTTGTCATTTTTGGTAAAAAAATCTTTAAAAATCTTCTTCTTCAAAACTACCAGTCAGATAGCTTTGATATTTGGTACCTAGGTCCCTAGGGATGATCTATTTCAGATTTGTTCAAATTGTGCAGAAATATGCCAATTTGCATTTTTAAGGCAATTTTTGCCATTTTTGGTCAAAAAATGTATTTCTCAAAAAGTGCTGGTCTGATAGTTTTGAAATTTGGTATACAGGTTTCTATCGACAAACTAAGTAATATGTATTGAATTTCTGATGAAATCTGTAATTTTGTATTTTTGGGGCAATTTTTGCCATTTTTGGTCAAAAAATGTGTATTTCCAAAACTGCTCATCTGATAGCTTTGAAATTTGGTAAACAGGTTCCTACAGATTAACTAAATGATATTTGTTGAAATTATGATGAAATCTAGAATTTTGTAATTTTGGGGCAATTCTTACAATTTTTGGTCAAAAAAATGTTTCTCTCAAAAAGTACTGGTCTGATAGCTTTGAAATTTGATATACAGGTTTCTACAGATGAGCTAAGTAATATATATTGAATTTCTGATGAAATCTGTAATTTTGTATTTTTGGGGCAATTTTTGCCATTTTTGGTCAAAAAATGTGTATTTCCAAAACTACTCATCTGATAGCTTTGAAATTTGGTGTACAGGTTCCTACAGATTAACTAAATGATATTTGTTGAAACTATGACGAAATCTGCAATTTTGTAATTTTTGGGCAATTTATACCATTTTTTGGTCAAAACGTGTTTCTCAAAAAGTACTGGTCTGATAGCTTTGAAATTTGGTATACAGGTTTCTACAGATAAGCTAAGTAATATATATTGAATTTCTGATGAAATCTGTAATTTTGTATTTTTGGGGCAATTTTTGCCAATTTTTGGTCAAAAAATGTGTATATTCAAAACTACTCATCTGATAGCTTTGAAATTTGGTATACAGGTTTCCATAGATGAACTAAATGATATTTATTGAAATAATGATGAAAACTGCAATTTTGAATTTTTGGGGCAATTTTTCCTATTTTTGGTCAAAAAATGCGTGTCTCAAAAGTACTTGTTTAACAGCTTTGAAATTTTGTATACAGGTTTCTATAGATAACTAAATTTGGTCTTTTGAAATTATGTTGAAATCTGCAATTTTTATTTTTGGGGACATTTGTTGCCATTTTTGGTCAAAAAATTTATTCTCAAAAATTACTCATCAGATAACTTTGGTTGACATGTTCTTAGGGATGATCCGATGTGATATATTCAAAGTATGATGATATCTTCAATTGTGTATTTTTGCAGCTCATTTTAGCCACTTTTTTCTGGCCTCTGCATCAAGCTATCAAAGATTTCCACCTTCTTCATCAACATGTGTCAAAAATAGTTATTCTCTACATAAACACAGCGGAGCTATATCGGCCGCTAGGTCGCTTGTTTAGGTTTGACATCATCAGGACCCAGTCAAAGCCATTATAAAACATCGTCTACTATGAAGCCGTAGACGATACTAGATGATAGTATTGATAGTATCCAATATTAATTATGTATCACATTGTGTGAAGAGTTCAAAACAATATCACATGTAAAGCTGTACTTGACTCTGATATCGATATTTTCTAGTATCGATACTTGACCATATATATCTGATATTGTATAAATGTGCAGTGTCGCGCTGTCCTCCATTTTGCTGGCTGAGTAAATTTCAGTACCTAAGATTAAATGTTTGTCAATTGCACTTTTGTTAGCTAAGTTGCCAGGAGTTTGCACATATTCAAACACTTACCAGTATGTGTAAAGGGTATGTCATGTGCCATGGTGCATTATGGTTCTGTAGAAACCCGGTAGTACAATAATAGTGATAACACCTCTTTTGGCACATCCGAGTAATCTCAGGAATGATTGTGAAATATTGGATTCTGAATGTCATGCTATGAAGATACCGGGGTCATAAATTTCATGTGTTTCACCATTCATTGAACAGACAAATCTTGACTATTGATATTAAAATAAGATGTGTGAAAATGGTAAGAACAGACAATGTCACAGTGACATTGGTAACTTGACGCCACATGACATAAGCTGATGCCAATTGACATTGTTCACTGCCTTGAAAACACTTTTGAAATCCTGCATGTGTCAAACATGTCATGAATGTGACTAGTTCCTTATGTAGTGCTTCATGGAAATCATCACAGATAAATGTCTCCATTGCTATTTTCATGCAGTGATGCAGGCGATGTCAGATTGCTATCCAATGGCCAGTTCCATGTGCCAGCATCCTATCCTCCAGTTTTACTCTTGGAATATATCCTTTCCAAACAAAATGAAGCAAGGTTCCGACATCAAGAGTTTTTGAGGTAAGAAACAAGAGTCAGTAGAACACAGCAATATCTAGAACATTTTCAAGAAAAATGGACACACCTGAACAACACTGGGCTATATCTACCAAGTGATTAACTCAGTGTTTGTCTTGCGACACCTTTCACTATGAAATCCTGCATGTGTCAGATATGCCATACCGGTATGTCATGACCTTTCTCAATATACCGGTACTGGTACACTCTGAGATGATGCTAAAGTGTACTGCAGTTTAACATGGGCTCAATATTCTTTAGTATGACCTTTTCATGTTTTATAAACTGATTTTGACAATTATCTTGCATTAGTATACCTCATTTCTGAGCATACATTTACATTTTGACAATTATCTTGCATTAGTATACCTCATTTCTGAGCATACATTTACATTTTGACAATTATCATACAGTAGTACACCTCATTTCTGAGCATACATATACAACGTCATCGCGTACATTTGCTTGGTATTTTCTGTAAGCAATGGCTTTTGGAAAGTTTCAAAAAGTTAGCTTGATTTGAGTTTGACGACATTCAGTATGTTGTACAAGAAAGCTTAAACAACAGTGTCTTCACTTAGAGGTTAGGTTCAGTTGACCTTCAAAATCAACTTCATTCAGCATTGCCATCGAGCTAGAAATGGAACGTTTTACTATTGCAAGTCTTGACACCTTACTACATTTTGTGCAAAGTTTTGAAAACAAGAGTGTTTGTTCGTTGTAATAAAATCAATAACACAGGCTTGCATGGGCAAGATCAGGATTTGTTGCCTGCCCAAGGGATGGTGCTCATGGTGGTAATATTGATGATACCCTCGCCTTCGGCTTTAGCATCATCAATATTTAACCGTCATGGAGCTTGTGTCATGAGCACCAGCCCTTCGGCGGGCAACAAATTGTGATCTTTCCCTTGCTGGCATGTGTTCTTATTTAATTGTCGTCGATTCACCAAAATTATTAAAGCTGAAAGATTTTCCGGTTATGTGAGGCATGGAACATTGCAAATTCTGAGGTTTGAACATTCATATTTTTAAAAGTTTTTTTTTCAAATATCAATGTTGTCATTTATATTGTACTTCGTTCAGACGAGGACAATAATACAGAGGAAGCCGGCAGGGTTATTTCCATTTCAGTATTAGTAATTCTTATTCAATCTAGCTATCTAAAGTATTAGTTGAAGATGCGATGTTTATGTTTAACTGCATCTGATGCAACAAAATATCAGTTCAGAACAGGATGTTGGGCCAAAATAAGTAAATTCTATGTTTTACTTCCACTAAAATGCCGAAAGTTTGACCGACAAGCAGTTCAAACACACATACAAAATTTAGTACAAAATCAATTTTCATTGATTTGAAAGTGTCATTCAACGTGCACATTCTTTTAACCATAGGTATCTGGAGGATACCATTTTATGTCACTGGTTCAGTGGTTGTAATATAAATGCCATAAAGAAGTATTTTATTGCCATGAAAAAGTCATGGCTTGATTTTGTGACAGAATATTGCCAATGATGGAAAATTCAGCTTTTTCCCACAAAAAACTCAAAATACGTGACTCTTTCACAGACATACATCAAAGAACTTACTTTGCCCTTAACCAATTCACCACTAGAATCATACGAAATCAATAAATTGTTTTGTAAATTCAAGAACTGACTTTTTTACTGAGATTTATCTCCTGAAACTGGGTGAAAATGACATGTTTTGTAGGGCCCAATTCAAAGAAAGTATAATCTTTGTGTAAGACCATTATTGAACATCTACCAGTTTTATGTTGATGACTGCTATTGTTACAAAGTTAAGTTCACTTGGCACTCCTGTCAAATGTAGACATTTGCAGGTACGACCTCATTGCTCTGATGATGTTCAGCAAGTTCATATCTCATTAGATATTCAGCTCTCACCTCTTTTGGCAAGACAAATCAAAGTGTGAAATGAAGAAAAAAAAATGGGCTTAGACATAGCATTCCTTCCTTATCACAGGTCTGAAGAAAAACTCAGGGAAGTGGTCGAGAAGTGTAAGCGGGAATTTGATCTGGCTAAGCTAACAAAGGACGATGGTGTGTCTGCTGAACAGATGATAGCATGCTGTCACCGTCTCATTGAGAATCCCTATGAACCAGGTGCCAGTTTACAAGGGCTGAGTCTCAAGATTTCACAGTTTTATGCAGTATCACAGGATGGAGAAATTTCAATACCATGGGATTGGAAGATATAATTGAACTCGTCTATCAGGCATTAAAGAGAATATCTATGTACAGAAAGGAAATATTTCCAGTAAGGGAAGATTATTTTACCTTCATCATCAAATCAAAGTTTAGTACAAATGCATGTTCATTTTCCATTTCTTGGAATTTTCCTTTCATCTGAATTGAAGGCGTGATTTGAATATATACAGCATAGTTTGAATCCAAGGGTTGAACATAATTATACTGAAATAAGAATGTTAACAACGCACAAAACTGTGATTAGATAGTTTGATGGACAAACGAATGAATGTTTAAGGTGACACACTTTGACCAGTTCATATCACCTTGTGTAAGAAAAAGTTTTTATAAGTTTTTTACAGAGAAACTAAAGTTTAAATTTTCAAAGACTGCTCTCTTCAAGCCTCTCTTTAAAGAAATCTATCATGACAAGAGGTATGTTACTTTATGAAGTAACATTGCATGTATCAGCATACATTACGCCATGCTCTTTACTTTACAATGCTGGATATTTTGATGAGGAATGAATGAATTTTAAATAATATTTCTTGTGTACTATGATATGACATTTGTGAGAATAGAAGCTGAGACTGTCCATTTTCGTTGAACCCGGATGGTTTATCAGATACTCTGGATTTGTAGAAAAATAAGAAAACAAACATTTATTTTTCATCTTTCACTGTGTATTAAGGCAGAATGCGACTTGGGGACACAAATTTGGACTCTCAAACTTTTACAATTCTTTTCTGATATACAGCTTGTTGAGGTTCATTTTAAAGCTCTTGGTGTAAGAGAACTTTTCACCAGCTTGGTTTTTTGAAATTCGAAAATTATATTTTCCTCCATCGAGTTAACAGAGGGATGGTGGCCATTTTGAATTTTAAATATCAGTAAATCTTGAGTCATTTGTTTCCCCAGTACCAAAATTTAGTTTGAGCAAAATTTTAAGTCTTTCACTTTCGAGGCACAAATTACCTTAATGGTAGAGAAAGTAATAAATGATGAAACTTTTGACACATTGAAGAGTGGCAAAGTATCAAAGGGAATTTGGGAGGGGGTTTTGTCCCCTAAATTTGAGAGTCAACATTTTTTTACAGAGTACATGTTTGTGGAACTTTTGTAGTAGTGAAGAACCTAGTTAGTAGAATGTAAATCCAAGTACCGGTATACCTCTGAGAGCCAGTCGAGGTGCTATGGACTTGTTAGGTTCCAGAAAAAATTTTGAGTACATTGTATTATTTTTTTATCATCACACCCATACCCCGGTATAACACGGGGCCATGAAAGTCTTACTTTGATTTTGTCCACCCATTGATATCATGGTAATGGAAAAAGAGGATCGCCAAAACTCAATACTAAACAACATGACTTTTTTGCAGAAGTGGCAAATTTGCAGTGCCAGAACAAAGCTATGTGGTGGCTCTGATTAATCAACATGGCAGACAGTTGGCAAATACAGAAAGTCTTAGAGTGATTTTATAACCTCTGAGACCAGTCGAATAACAGCACTGAATCATAAAAATGTATTTGTTGTCCATTGGCTTTATTTATATCAGCACAGTGATATACTTATATGTTCACTTTTCAGTTATTATGTGAACATTGTGTGATGCCTTCCATTCTAAAAGATCTGTGCATAAATTATAGTCTGTATTTCGCAAATAAAACTCATCATATTCGACCACAAACCACCTCCCCTAAACAGACGTTTTGATGTGCAAAAATTAATGCAACAATAAAATTATGGTTTGAACTCCCTTAAAGGTAGAACATACCCTGGGGACAGATATTTGGACTTTCAAACTGTTACAATATACTTTAGTCCACCACTTGTTAGGGCTCAATTTTGAAGCTTATTGACTTTATAAAGTTTCACTGGCTATTTTTTATGAAAATCCTATATGGTATTTTTCCTCATAGGTTGACAGAGGGATAGCAGACATGTTGAATTTCAATTGTCTTTTATTATTTGGTAATCTCATACCAAATTTTGCGCAGCGACCTGTGATATTTTTATTTTTTATTTCAAAATGGACTAATTTAAAGTTTCTTTCAGGAAAGTTTGGGCAAAAGTATAAGTCTTGCAATTTTGAGGCACAGACTACCTCAAAACACTTTTCCTCTGCCGATCAAAATCTGAACAGTGATTGATTATTGTGCATGTGCTATGGTATTTGTTGAAATTTCAATATCATAATGGAAACAGAGTTCCCTTGAATGTGCTGAGTTTTGTTTGTGCCGTAAACATATTTTAATTATCAACAGCCCCTTTTCACTCTTTACTGTCCGGCTGACGCCGCGGGCTTCAGTTTTGCTGTAAGTCTACATCGTCTATACCCACAGAAATATTCTTGACTGACCTTTGGGGTCAAATACCATGAAAGACGTTGTCAGCATTGTTTTCCGCTTTGATTTCCTCATTGACCCTCAAACGAATCTATAGCTCCCCTAATATCAGTACATGTTGTATGTATTTCATCTGAAGGCGTGTTGCTTTCTTAGTTTTTGCACATGATTTTTGCCAGTTTTTTGTGTAAATCACTTTACCTTTTCACCAAGCTGAATGTCAAGGATATGGATTTTGCTCACGATAAATTTTTGATCCACACCAGCTTTGAAACAAAACATTATAATGTACTCTCTGCTTAAAACATACTGATGTGATATTTATTATGATTGACATTATTGTAAATAGGTGTACAAAAACGCGATTTTTCCTGATAATTTTTATCGTCTTATTTTTTCCAGGCATGCTGTTTCTGTGTATGAGCCTCAGCACATGATTTGAAATAAAGGCATATTTTCCTACAAAAAACTATCTTGACTGGACAAAATTTCCTTGTTTCTGATATCTTGGAGGTTTTTGTTTGCAGCTGAATAAAGAAAAATTGTGCTTGGAAAATGAAACTAATTGCGGTTTTCTTCAAACTCCCAGGTCATCCTTGAATCCAAACATTGAGGTGTGCGAAAAATGTAATTACGGATTCATGATCTTAACTTCCCTTCACATGATGAATTGAAGAACCTGGTTGCTGGGGAAGTTTAAACTGACAAGTGTTTTGAACAAAAAACATCTAAACATTATTTTCTCAGAGATCTGTGATTTATTTGACTGAACTGTGACAAGATGCTTGAGTAAGCACCTTTTACGGTATAGCCACTAAGTTTTAAAGTGTTTCTGATGAATAAGTACATAAAATTATACGCCTTTGTGGATGTGTAAGTTAACTTCATGCAGTTAGGTTTAATCAAAGGTAAAAAATGCATTATTGACTCTGAAAAAAACATGTTTTTACATAAATTTGCATTATGCTGATCACCTCCATAATCCAACTATTTTTTCTAATGTCAGCGTAGAACCATGGCTCAACGAAGAGTCACAGATGTTTGTTAATTTGTCACCCTTGCAAATGAAGTGTGATTACCTGTCTATTGTGAGCTAATTGTGCTTGTACCTCGCTGTATTTAAAGTCATATTGAAAGATTCAGGGTGTGAATAGTACTTAACTACAGCAGTGCATACTATAATTTTCTGAACAAGGATTTGTGCATTATTCTTATATATTGAGCTACCTGCATGTAGAGCATTCTTTGCAACTTTTGGTTGATATTGTATCAATACAGTATGTGATCAATTGCGTTCACATTGAGTAGTTAGTGCTAGCTCAGGTTTTCAGTCGACTTAAAATTGTCAACATTGCTGCACTTAAGGGCCAGGGTTGGTCTAGTTTGGACCAGGCAAGAAGGAGAGTCAAAGCCCGCCCCCCTAATTGGGTCAGGCAGGTCCAAAGTGCGCTGGTGTATGCATGCACTGGGCTGACCCTAACCCAGATGACACCCTCCAGTCTTTATCACATCCCATGTTCTCAAAATAATATCTTCCCCCAGGATTTGCTCAGCAAGTGAGACCACATCATCCAATTAACGTCACTTATATCTTAGGCACTATTGCCATGCACTCTGAGTCTGGTTATGCATGTTCAATTCTGTCATGTAAGTTATTCATCCAAGAGATACTGATTACCTGTTAGATTAGCTATTGTTGCATATAAAAACTGCAAGAAAATCAAAAACAGTTGAACATGTTCTGATATCGATGTTTGCCATTTTGATGTCTGAACAGGTCAAAGATCACGAGTGGCAATCCTGGAGCAGTTCTGTGAAATGTGGACACGGTCGAACCAAATCTTTTCCCCAAAGAGGATTATTTTAACTTGACCCATGGCCGACCTAAATTTTGTGAATGTGAACATAGTGTAAAACCCACAAAACTGGTCAATCGCAAGAGTTTATTTATGACTTGATTTTTTAAAAATCTCGACAGGTTTTTATAGATTTGACCAACAATCTGTTCCAATTGATTGAATTTATAACAATTTGTTCTTTCAAGATGGAAGTTCACAGAAAGTTGACTCTTCAAATTCATGCTTCAGGGTATCTTATTTACAAACTTATCCAGTTTATATTTCTTCAGGTTGCTGACGTGTTAAATTTAGCTAAACTCCACCCACTGTTTGAGCCCAAACCAATACAGGTAGTTAAAAATGGTCATGACCTGTTTTACAGGTAAATGGGGTGAATAATTTAATGAATAAAGGCTCGAACGACTAGGTATGATGTTGGGTGCGGAGAGTGTTTACAGTGGGAGGAAATTGAAAAGTTGACTAAAAATCCAGCTCATCCCATATGACCAAGAAAACCCTTCATCTTTCTGTATAGAATGTCAAAGAAGGATTGAGTGTCATGTACAGTCTACTGGTGTAAGACATGTGATTTACAAGGCATGTAATAATCATATACCTTTATGCAGATTACATTGAATATTGTTTCAGTATCACAATTTTTATGCTTTCAATGATTCTTTATGCGGAATATTCATGTACCTCGCATCTTATTGTACAAAGTAACGTACTTCATGAATTTTATTTTTGCAGCTATATTGACATCATATTATGTATGAAATACATTGTTTATAAACAAATTCTTAAGTTGCACAGGTTCGTGCAGTTCCTAATCCCCAACCTTTAAGAAACAAAGGATACTTTAGGGACTGGTCAGTTGCTTTGGCGTGGAGGGGTGGATAATTTTTTGCAGACACCAAAATGTGGCAGACTCCCTCACTTTTCCAACTTTCGAAAAGACCCTTTCCCCACCTTACCATTTCAAATTTCGAAAACAAGATGACCCCTTCTCCATTTATTCATTCTGTTCAGGGGAAATCATTGGCATGTCGGTTAAGTTTCTTAAATTTTCAATTTTAACGTGTGAATACAGTATATTGAATGAAGAAGTTTCACACTTTCTATGCATAACCACAGATGTCCAAAACTGTTTTACATAAATTGATGTCAATAATATTAAAGAGAGACCAACATTAAATCAAAAAATTCATTAGACTATTGTCAGCCATCCAATTACACGTCCTGAGAAGCCCTTGAGAGCTATTTTAAGAAGTTGTAATAATATTTAATATTTGGTTCTTATATAGCGCACTTATCCACAAGTACATGTGCTCAAGGCGCTTTACAATTATTATTACCCCTGGTCATTGGACCTAATATGATACCACTCAACTCCCTGGGGAGCAAACTACAGCTCACATGTGTAGCCGATAAGCGCAGCAGAGCTAGCTAACACACACATTACAACCACTGTCCTACCAGGTACCCATCACTCCTGGGTGGGGAGGAGCAATGAGGAATAAAGTGCCTTGCTCAAGGACACAACACCATGGCCATGCCGGAGCTCGAACTCACCATCCTGTGATCGTGAGTCCACTGCTCTAGCCACTGGCCCATGATGCCTCCCTGTAGCCAAACCTGATGTGCGTATTCTGTGTCTGAGACTACAGTGAAACATAAAGTCAAATAATTACAAAAACTGCCTTTTGTTAATCATTTTACGTATGAAAAAACAACTTTTATTCAGACACCTGTGACAGGAAAGAAAATTAAGTTACATCAATGAGAATGAAAAATATCTAGTTTTTAAATATTTCACTAGATCAATGTATTATGAAATATTTGTGCATGTTGCTCCTTCACACTGATTTTTCATAGAAAAAACAGAAAAGGATCAGGAATTTGTCATGCTTTTCATATGAACTTCAGATTCTATAATGATTTGTACACTTTACAAAACAGGCTTTTAATTTGCGAACATCCAGAGATATCTCTGATACATATCTATCATATATTAAAGTTCAGAGCCCAAAGGGCATGCCAAAAACCATAACTGAATGATGCAATTCATGGCTGGTATGATTTGCAAAACAAACTTTCAATTTGCAAATATCCAGATATCTCTGATATATTATAGGGTTACGTTAAATAAGAACGAGCCAAAAAATGCAACTGAATCATGACTATTGCAATTCTTGGCTGGTACAATGCATTTTATGCAAGTAATGAGCCTGTACATGTCATATTTCAAAACCACACTAACCCCCCCCCCCCCCCCCCCCAATCACCAAAGTAAAATGCATGGTGATGTCCCCTATGAATCCACCCCAACCCCCCAGCTGAAGAAACTGACCAGTCCCTTAAAAGAGCATCATAAACACTGTGCTTTAGGCTACTTTCACAAAAACAGTGAGGGAGCAGGAGGAATTCAGGGGGAATTCAAAAATTTTGAGGGTAGTAGTAGAGGGGGAACTTGCAAGTTTTGCTCTACCTAAAGTGGGGGGAGTGAAAATTTTTTGGTTCCTTTTTACTCTTTACATTTTTCAATTCCAAGGTTTGGTAGAATGAAAAACATTTTAATGTCATCCAATAGTTCTAATGTAAGTAATAATTAAACAAAATCTTAAACATTTTGTCTGATTTCATGACTTTTATCTCCAAAATATCTAAAAATGTATGATTTTTCATTAAAAAAAACAAACAAGTAGGCCTAGTCTTGGGGCAGAAGCTGCAACTGTTGATAATTTTTCAATTTCTATGATGAAGTACAGCATATGCTGAAACACGCAATATTCAGTTTGTCGAAATAGCCTGTACATATAAATATTGGGGGATAATTGAATTAGAGTACAGACTGACAGTCGTTTGTAAATGATACAAATGCATGGTACACATGCACAGGCTGCGTTAGAATACTTGAAAGCTAGTATAACATGCTGCAGGGAATAGAACTTCACAAGAATACAAATTATCAACAAATTATCAAAGTTAATACAGCTATTTACCTGCTACTGACATGCAGTGTCATTTGACAATTTTTTTTTGGGTAGGGGGATCTGTAAAAAAATACAATTTCAATCACGATATAATAATAGGGGAGGGGCTTGAAAATTTTTGATCATATAGGGGACTTGAAAATTGTTTTAGGGTATTGAGGGGGATCTGGAAAAAAATGATTTCAATCACGATACCTGCAACATCCCCCCTCCTGTTATTTGTTAACACAGCCTTAAACATACACATTGTCATGTGTGTATTAAGGGAAATTTTTGCTGACATAAGATACAAATATTGTCGTTTTCGAGATACCAAAAGCATTATTTGCTCATCCGTGCAACTGTGCATGCATTAATTTTGATTGTTAAACTTGATAGCACAGCACTGTTGTTTCCTCCATGTGTTTTACATGGAATAATGAAAAAAAATCTGTTCAGCTATGTGTGATGAAAACATTGATAATAAATCAATATTACTTATTTATGGCGTTGTTTTTGGATTTTAAACAGTTTTGAATTTATTAACATCGATTTGATACATATATCTATATAACGCACGACATTGAAAAGTTAACTACTAATTAAAAGCTTTGTTTACTTTATAATCAATATCTGTGTGATGCTTATCATAATGCTCATCTTAATTTTGCTCCTACTAGAGGTACCCGTTAGGCTGTGTAGAAACCTAGATATTTTAAAGTTTCAGTATTTGCACAGAAATCACAGTTGACCAACTTCCAAAATTACCCATAGTGCACCTGCAGCCGTAAATAGCACAGAGGCAAAATGGCGGAACAAACGGATACGCTCGTCAAGGCCTCGGAAAGCTTGAACCCGTTTTCAGAAGAGAGCAGAGTCAGCGATGCCTCCGATACCAGTGGCGGGGAGGTTAGTGCTATTGTATTTATTCAACCTTACGGGAATATGTTAGCCCTCTATAGTCGTGCGACAAACAGCATTATCGTGAATTGTTACCGCGCGTTATTTCGGCATGCACGGAGATACAGGCGCGGGGTAATTTGCATACACTCGTACATTATGATGATGAAGGTATAGTCGAAACGGGGAGTGGTGTTATGAGCGTCAGGTCTGCTTTTCGTATGCTGTAAGTATGAGCTCTTTATTATCAACTTGTGAACGATGACAACGTGTTTGACACTGTAGTTTGGGTTACTAAGAGTTCATGGCAAGATTTACCAACAGATTCAAATTCGTTTCCATGCAATTCTGCGAAGTCTTGCGGATTTCATGCGTAGAGAGTGTATGTGTTTACCACTTTACAAAAACTACTGAGCTGTCGACATTGCAGCGTTTGGTGTTATAATGCGAGCGTCGCAGCCCGATTCAACTACCGGTGGCTTGGTTCGAGCGCTTGAAGTTTTTTTATAGGAGATTGGTGCGTATGTGCAACGAAGCTTCTATGCCAATTCATACCGATACTGTAGGTCCTGACATGAGCAAACAAAACAGGGAAACGGGGTCATGGCACTGCACTGGTACAAGCCAGACTGGGAGGGGCACACAGCAGGTTGTTGAGGAAAAGCCATGCGTTCTATCAAAGGATGTAGAGCGGTAGCTGTCGTTTGTATAACCCATTTTGCACCTCAACAGCAACCCACTTGCACAGAATTCCAGTAATAAATAAGGCCTCTTTGTCGGAGCATGTAGGACCTTCAACACTTCATCTACAAATTTAAAAACAAGTATAATTATGTTTTACCCCTAATTATAATTACTGCCTAAATTCACGTTAGATGGTATTTGTCGGCTACATGAGATTTTTGCGTGTAATTTGTATTTTTGCGCAATTTTATCAATTCGCTATGTACACTGTTGTGTCGCAAGTTATAGCGATGACCGAAAATTACTGGTAAAAATGTATTTCTTGTAAAATTTCAAAAATATATTATTTTGGCACTTTTTTTTTCTTGTGGATATAAATTTTTCAAAGCGTAAGTTTATCGTTAATAATTAAGTCATTTTGGACCGTTACTGTGTACTATGTTATAGCATCAGTCAATTTGGGTGCTGCCTTTGGTGAACTGAAGTTCGACAAATTTTGTAATTTTGCTCAACAACATCTGGTAAGGCAATGTTGTGTGTCTGGGCCAGACAAGCAAGTCTGTCTCTTCTGGCAGGCTTTCATGTGTCTGCTACCGTGGCATGCTTGGGTTACATGATTAGACAGTGCCGATTGGTCAGTTCAGACCCAACTTTGCATACATTTAAATATGCGGATATTTCAGTTGACATGTGATCGCATGATAACACAAGAGAGCCTGACGTCATCACAAGGTTGCCGAGAGTGAGGAAATTTGTTTGTCCTAGTAGCGAATAACGTGTGACAGATGAGTTCTGAAAATAAAATGAAGGAGCTATGCATTATAATTTAAAAGTTTAAATTTTCTTTCTCCCGGCCTCGTCTCATAAACTGTATCGGTGTGGCATAGTTTGCGTTAAACAATACGTTGTTGCAATAGTAAAGTTGGTTGTTTTTTATATCATGACATGTGTATTTTCGTATTACGGATCTTGCGTTTTGTGGCAGTGTTCTGTAAATTTCACTGAATATGCCACCCTTAATATGTATTTTGTTCATATATGTTGCGTTTACGTAGGTGTGCAAGCGACACAGTTTATGGTGCAAAAAATAGCCATAATCGTTTACATGTAAGTGTTAGACCATAGATTTTTCTCGATGTTGCTGTGTAGCAACAATTTTTATATGTAACTTCAGTGCTACTAAAAACTGCAAATTTTAACCAACAAAATGTATTGCCGGAAATCTTTAATTTTCATACTACATTTGTAATAGATTAAAAATATTAATGTTTCTTTTATTTTACGAAAAAGTATTCAACAGAAATGGAGGCCATAGCATGGATGATCCTATTAATTTCAATACGCAAAATCTCCAAATATTGAAATTTATCCTCGGAAAAAATTATTTTATCCAGTCGAATGTTTAAAATGAATGGATAATTATATTGTTATCGGGAGTTCTCCTTCCTAAATCAATGCCATCACGTTTTAGGAAAGCTGAAATGCTATCATGGCTGTAAGTCATTTACAAATGTTCTCCAACTTTTGTAACAAAATTGTCATAATTTTTCACCTGTGCATTTTGTTTGATTTACGCAATAGTGAAAATTGTCCAGTAATTCCCCCCCTTCATGGATCTGTTTTATTTTAAACTTTATGTCAAGCGAATTAGAAACATGTATCAATCTCTCAAACATGGCAGTAAACAGTATACTATATTATTGTGTACCACGCTTATGTGTCAGCACGTAACGTATACCATCATGTTAATCATCCTGATGGTAGTATTGTGTATTGCACGTTAATTAATCGTTTATGCTATTAAGTTTGGTGTAGCCTGTATCTAGGATATTCTCACACACATTCAACAAGATTTTCAAATTACCTCGTTCTTTGTTTCAAATATTTTCCAGTCTCAGGTTTCACAAAGTTTTGAAATTTTTGTCTCCTTCACTGGCGCCAATTTTAGTTGACTCGTGCAAGCTGTTCAGTTCCTGAAATCGTAACAAATATGTCAGAGTGTAAGAGACAATTGTAGTCGCTCTCTTCCTGGTTTTATGTTCACAAAAACAAACCTTTGCCTTTTCAGGTAATTTAGTCCAAATGCATGCTTCATTTGACCTATAAAAATGTTATTCATATGTTTGATATGTACATGATCAGGATTATTAGTCTTCAGCCATGGGATTGAACTGTATCTACCGTATAACTGAGCTTTAACATACTTTAAGAGAAGAAGTAACCAAAAGGCGAGAACATTTACAATGTGTAGAATGTCTCCATATTTTTAATCATATAATCAGCATATTTTGGTAATTTTGCATGGGATTAGTGGTCTTTCAAAATTTTGCCATGAACTGGTATTTAAAGATGAAGTGCCAATCGTTGCAGAATATTGTCCTTGTATGAATTTCTCATCAATATTCCTCAATACAAGTTTGGCATATTGTTATAAGACTATTGCCTGTAACTGCATATATAGAAAGGTGAGTTTTGACTTGTATCAGAGACTAACTGACATGTTAATGAATGTGGGAAAGGGTGCAATTGTTTGCAAGAGAAAAGGGATTTCTAAAAAGTAAGAGAATGCATGGAAATTTACCTACATGTGATGTAGATATATCTTCACATTTTATCACAATCATTTTCTGCCTTGCTGTATCGATTCTCATGGCTGCTAAGCATGTGGCAAGGTAGCTATGCATGGCAGGGCTGTGTGTTACCGGCGTTATACAGCTTCCCACCGTGGGAGGCAGGTAACACACAGCCCTGCTATGCGGAGCTAGTGGCAAGGTACTGTGTGTGATTTGCAAATGCCACCATTGAGCAGTGTAGCATGAAAATACGATACCTGCATTCCTTATTCTCTATTTTTCACCGTAAAATCTATCAGCTACAATAGCAGATACATTCTAAAAAAATTATATTGAAAGACATCGATGATAGAGAGAAAGTACAATGAAGTTGTTACAAGAAGAGAAAAGTTTTACACTTAGCCATGTCATCTGCAACGTTATTGCATTGCGTGTGTCATGAACTTGTGAAATGTGTCTCATTGATGCACATTATCTTGTATGTTTATTTGCGAAGATGACAATACACGGCCATTTTTAAACCCTATATTGTACGACATGAACAGTTGTACTGGTAGGTCAGCGCTAACACTAACACTAACAGACGTCCCTCATCAATCAATCAATTGAAGGCAGCAGTCGCAGAGCGAAGAGTTCCCATTTATGAACCACCCTCCCTTGGAGGTTGTTGTTCATTGTACTTTATAATGATTACATAATCAATGTGCCACGATTTGTAGAGTGATGCCAAGTCAAGCAACTGCCAATCCATATCTACTTGATGACATTTCTGTGTTTAGATATGATACTTTGATTCATTATGATTGAAGTAGTGATAGGAGAATCCAATTTTTCCATATCTATGATGTACCACTACCAGTATGTAATATCACAAAGTTAGCTGAAAATGTATATTGAGCATGATGGACTCTGAAAATACATCTCACCATCGAGTTAGCCAACGTACTCTGCACTTGAACGATGATCAATGATGCACAAATTGACCTATGTTGTATTTTCCACCAAAACGAAATTATTTTAAAGTTGTATTACTTTGTCACTTGCAGATCTTCTTCACAGTAAAAAAATATTGAAGTTTTGGTGGTGGCATTTGCAATGCTTGATGACGCACTCCAAGCATTGTGGGATCGCATGAGTAGTGACTGTTTTGTCATGGAAAAATTCTCGTGGTACTGTAGTGATGTATGCATATCAATGAGCTGCTTGCTGCTGCCTTCGGCCGACTGCTGCACCAGCTGCACCAGCTCTTTCTCATTTGTCAAAATAATGACTATTTTAACTGTTAGTGTTAGTTGATATACCGGTATGGTTTTCTCTCAATACCACTTTATACTGACTTTGCAAATGAGCAAGTTATACTGTCTGGCAGGTTAAGGATCATCTGATTACCATATATACAATATTGATGAAATTTGAATAGTGAATATGAGTGAATTGGAAGACTGAAGTTTGTTATTGCAAATATTTTACTATTTCAGCTGACATACTGTTTTATTTTTACAAAAAAATTAGCATGGAAATATCTATATGTTGTCTTTAAGAGAAGGTTTTAGGCACAGGTCTAGTAATTTGGGCCAAGTTTTGCTTGTTAGTCTCTACCCAGACCGGCAAAGTCGGGTTGGGACTTATAGATTGAGTGGCATGTGTCCGTACGTCCACAGAGATATCCCAGACATATCTGGACTTATTTCTTTCAAACTTTGTACACGGTAATGCACTATGGTGGACATATGCAAGTCAAATTGAATTTGGATACGCAGTGTTCTCACCAGAAAAAAAAATTTGTGGGACATTTTGTCCCGCTGACCAAAAAAAAAAGCGGGACAACGGATGATTTTTGTGAGACAATATATAAATATGTTAAAAAAGTCAAACTGCAAATACGAACCTTATTCTATGCATGGAAAAAATAAAGGACTCAACAACTCATTCAACTTAACAACTTTTTTGTAAACATTCGGTGAAAATATCAACTGATATTGAATATCAGTGCCTTTTAATGAAAAGTCTATGGGACTTTCGTTCTATCCAGTGTGAAAGTCCATTTCGGGGCCCTCTACAATAACAGTAGTTGCTAGAGTGTCCAGTCGTTCAGCTCCCAGTTGATTCCTGTCATGAGTTATTTTTTTCGCACACTAAACCCCCTTTCACAACCAGCAGAAGGAACAGGCCAAGTCAGCATTTATTTAGATCAGGAAACATATCCCTATGATGTTTGTAAACAATCATCAACTTTTGACGTGAAATTTTGGTCGCCAGCCAAGGCTACAAATTTTGTCAATTGATTGAAGCATGGAAAAAAGACGCCCATGTTCTCACGTATAAGTTCGCCTGGAATAATATACTTATCACATGCGCAAGCCAAGAATTGATAATTGTTTGCATAATAAGAGAACTTTCCTCCAACTATTCCACATTTAAACCTCGGAACTACTTTTGGAATAATATCATCAATCGGCAGTGGGCCAGTTGTCGATCATTTCCAGTCGTAGGTACTAGGTCACGTGGGCGAGGAACGGAGCAAAAGCCTGATAACATCACACAACACGTATCTCCCGCGAAGTTTATACATGATTCCAAACATAGCAAAGACCTAAAAATTATCTCAGACAAAGTTGCGTTATTTTTCGAGAACAAAAATTCACTGAATCTCAACGGCACGAACACTATAACGTCGTTCCCGTCAAGACCCTGGTTGCCATGCGGAACTCACAGTATAATGTTACCAGCTTCGAGTTCGTTGTTTTCGAAAAATGTTCATGTAATGCCTTAGGGATATACAAGCTTTACATACTTGTGTTTTCGTAGTTCGGATTATCATTGTCGTAGCCTATGAAAATATTTATCGTGCCTATGACGCCTCCAGCTTCCGCGAATTCCGTGGACATGTACCGGTATGTAAGGCGAACACCACGTCCAGTGCGTCAGACTACCACAGTCTCGTGTGGTTCAATACACGACGGCCGCTGTGTGGTATACGTAATGATAATGCATCCACACATCGGCCATCATGTATCGAATCACAAGTGACTGTGGCTTAAGTACGCCCTCTGACGGGTATTGCCTCCAGATTGCCTCGGTTTCAACCAGGAAGTGTAATTACTCGCGTCAATCATTTACGTCCAAGGTGAGAAGTATTGGCTGTATGATACGGCCGGCCGCGCCGTACGGCTGGCATCACGAAAGTTTATAATTTCAAAGGCGCGCCACTATTGGCGCGCACGCCCAAGAAATCCGCGACAAAACAGAAAAATACGCGAGAATGTCGCGGAATCGCGGCCTGGTGAGAACGCTGGATACGATCCAATATGGCTGCCAGGCGGCCATTTGTTTCATGTCCATGGGCATTATGCAGCTTTAATATCAACCGATTTCATTCAAACTGAGAACAAGGACAATAAACTATAACTCAAACATGCACATAAAATTATTTTTTGACACAATCAAACATGGCTGTCTAGCGGCCATTTAGATCTAATTTTTGCATGTGCAGAGCTGTAACTCAACTTTCCTGCACAAATTTCTGTCAATCTTTACATAAAGGTAATACATACTGGTATACATATGCATGTCAATTTTTGTTGTGGTAAAGGAAGAGGTCATTTTCAAATAGGCGGTACCACCAATACCTCCCGCGGTATACCTTTAACCCTGGAGGGACCGGCGGTAAGGCAGTTCGCAGCTTTTAATGAGCTTGCATGCATAATGAGACTGCAGAAAACCGCGCTGCTTAGTACCTCATTAGTAAGCTATTGTTTTGAAGTCATCTGATTTTTGCAGTCAGCCATTTGGAAACTGAGTGAATGAAAGAGAATGGGCCTCATGCATGGTCACCTTGCAATGTCTGACTTGTAATCAGTATCGAAATCCCCAAGAGTGCTTTTGCCGTCGAACGACATTAGCTCAGAATTGGGTCATGGCCACAAGTTGCTTTGCAACCACAAAATTTTTTAGTTGTCCAGAAAATGCGAGTGTGTGAGCATGTTGTTGTGAGTCGGCACTTCTCAATCCAAATCTGTGCAAAAAGTTACGCGCACAGTTCGCAGAAGCCATTCTGCTTTGCGTTTTTGCTACAAGTGCAATCTTCTATCAGCAAGTTGACGTACTGGCGTAGGTAGCTAAAATCATGGACGTGAAAAATAGAGGCACGTCATTTCATTGCAGTATTGTTTATGGATATCCCCAAATTGCAGAGGAAATATGGTTGGATGTAGAAGATGGACGTCTTAACAGAGGGAGTGTACACGTAATGGTTAAATGATCTAGCATTGATGTTAGAGTGGTCATAAATTGCCGATATTTATTGAGTAAAGTTTCGGCAATTTCATGAACCCAGCGACGAGCGTGCCCAGATATGTGATGAGTCAGTAATAAAAAGTGTTCAGAAATGAAGTCACAAATTTCCGACATATATTGGTGATTTTACAGACCGAACATCACGTCAAGTATTGATTTTATGACAGAAATATGTGGGACATCAAAGCTGCATGCTGATATTCAAAATATATGTATGGTAAAGTCGCACTGTACTTTCATGGTCAATGCAATGTTGCTGACTTTCGAGCAGTTGGAGGTGGACATCAATTATGCAAATCAAATACATCACAGGGGTCACAAACTCGACGTCATCATCACATTCATAGAATCCCACGTCCAAAAAACGATCATCGCAGAGTGTCACGTTCAGCAAACGATTTCGGGACAATGTTTTTGATCAGGCAAAGTATAAACAGTGTTTCCGTTAACGCAAAATCCTGCGTATTTTACGCAAAATTGTTCGGAAATACGCAAAAAAAATCATGACTGCGTAAACAAATACGTGTTGAGAAATGCCGCCCAATGACACGACGTACTTGGCCCCACTACATTGCCTGAACGTGGTTCAATGCAGGACAAAAATAGAACATATGCACCTGCTTGCAAGTGACATTTATCATGATATTGCAACATTTTAGACTTTAGCAGACCGCAGCACCTTATGCAACATTGTATTTCATCATCACAAAACGTCATGTCAATCAGTTCTGTACAGACAATGGCACTACAGATGCAAAAAATTCGAGAATCGATCGAGTCTACGTTGTTGGTAACACAATACGCCGCATGTTATTTGGAAAGTGTTTACGGGTGACCATTCAGACTGTCGGGTTGCATTCTTGAGAGGTCCCGCTGGACTTTGAACAGTATCTGCTTTTTGTTGGCCCTTTGAAAACACTAATTTCGTAGTCAGAAGGTATTTTCTTTGAACATGAACTCATTGGGCTGCTCAACGATCATATACGGGACATGCATCACGGCATGGCAAACGTTCAGCTACACCTTGAAGCTCCCCAGGTTGTTGTTTTTTGTTAATAGAGCATGCGCATTACAGGAAACCCCCCAAGTTCTACAGAAAAAACTGCCCAACTCACTTCAGATACTGATTCCTACCGTACGCATTTTGAATACATTTTACGCAAATAAAAACTCAGTTGCGTAAAATCGTACGCAAGTTTTGAAATTGTAACAGAAACGCTGATAAATTGACCTTTCAACACCAAGAGTGTTTGGATAACAAGTCTGATTTATGTAGAATCTTATGTAGAATCATTATTGAATGTACGGAAGCTGTACGTCAGCCAAGTTTAGCCACGCTGACGGAACTTCAAACAAATCAAGTTCAGGGAATTTTAAGTGCTGCAGTGGGCTTAATTACGTACCACTATGGATATACAAAAGATGGTACCGGTGAGCGGCATCGTTTGACAAAACGTGGGCATTTTACTGTGCAGCTACAATAGTCCACAGACACATCCATTCAAAATCATCAAAATGCAGAGCGATTTTTATCTAGAGAAGCATGGTCCGTATCGGCACATACCTCGTCGTGGCTATGGTTATCGAAGCGTGCAGAGCCGTAAACTACGTCGATATGTCAGTCAATTTATATTTTTCTTCATTATTTCATAATGATCGCCCCAACTAGTATATCTCTGTCACTCTGTAAAAAACTACAATGCTATCAACACAAGACATAACATTGGTGTCGTGTGATAAGCACATAAACATTTCTAGTCTATTCCTTGCTTACATTCATCGTTCTGTTTGCTCAAAGTTCAAAGAATACCTACCACTCTGTAATCTTGAATGCAGAGCTTCGTACTTCAAAACAATTATACCAGCAGCGTATTTTATTGAACTGAACTTTATAGCAGAATGCTTTCTTTATTGAACGTGTTTATGAAGTTTATTAACATAAACATGTGATCGTAAACTTGCTTCAAGTCTGTAGGCGTATAAATATCAAAAGGGCATAAATTTAGGGAATAAACTTCGCCTGCCAGGTTCGCATGTCGGGTTGGTGATAGGCTGTTATGTAGTCGTGGGGTGAACGATGTGATGTTGACTCAAATGGCTAAAACGTCGCACCCCATCGTAGTAGTTCGCCGATTTTAACTGGTTATTTCAGTGCCTTCATTATTGAGTGCAAAGGCATTCATGCTGCTATCAAAAGACAGAAAATGGACAGGACAAATTGTCCCCAGACGCGATGTTGATATTTGCTATCATAGAATGGCTCTGCCGATGTAAGCTTAAGACCCGAGTTTTACTTCCCGATCTCGCACAAATTGAACAAAGTTTGGGTGTTGTAATCAACTTGAACTTTACAGTTTTTTGTGACATCGATTACACCTAAGACATGTAAGGGGGTGTTCATGAATTGCACCATTTGTTAGGTATTTAGTTTGCAATATTTTACAGACGGAAGTGAACATAAGCAACAGTGACAACGTACTACTTTATTTGACCAAGACGTATACACGCTCTCTCTCTCTCTCTCTCTCTCTCTCTCTCCTCTCAAAATAATACTGCAAACTGTAGCCGTTCTTCAGGCTATTTACCGCTGTGCCCGCGGTATACCGCGATCGTTAGTAGTAGAGGTGTGAATGTTTCACCTCCAGTCCGCAGTAATGACTTCCTCATGAATATTCACGGTCTCTGAGCGACAGTAATCCTGGCAGTAAGCAAGGCAGAGGTATACCGCGGGAGGGAGATATCTGGCGGTACCGCTTTTGAAAATGAGCTCTTCCCTAAGATTTAACAATTTTTTGAAATTCAATTTGAAAATTTCTGAATTGTAAAATAAATATGAATACGAAATATTTGGCGATGCGGTGGAGGGTGGAGTTGTGACTTTGTTGATTGAATGTGCGTCTGTCAAAAAAAAGCAAATGAGTTAAAAAAGGGGAAATTCATAGAATTGCCAAAACTCTGGATTCATAGGTCAGATTAGGTGTTTCGATGATGTGTGTTTTGATGGCGCTTTTCACAAGTCCTATTCAATAGGCCCTTTTCTGACGCAAACCAGAAGCTCCAATTTAGCGCCCTCTGGGGAACATTTCCCAGCACTAGGGTACAGTTAGACTGAAAGATTCCGTCGCGTGCGGGCGCTTCGGCGCATTGCGACCTACGACCCTTTACCACGTCTGAAGGCACACTGTTGAAATCCTGTTCTCCAACAAAATTTTGTTGGAACCAATCATATTGCAGAAACGAGTTAATTGACAGTATGTAGGGTAACAAGACCGCCCACATCGCTCACTCAGTGCCTGATCGTGATTAGCATATTCAAAACTATCGCCCGGCTTTTGTCCCGCCGTAGCTTATATCATGTCTCGTTTGTCAACAAACACAACGTGTTTTTTCAAACTCAAAGTATTGAAAATCAAACGACCGAAGCTATACCGGTACTCACGTTAATGTCTGTGTCTAGCGTTCCGATTTGATCATTATGGCCGATCCGAACAATCGCCGACTCGCATTGCCGAGGCAGTCAGTAAAATGTTCTGATGTATATTATAATATTATGTTGAAAACAGAGCAAAGAGACGCACTCAAAGAGTTTTTGCGGCGGCAGAGATGTGTTCGCCATTATACCAACAGGGCCCCACGGTATGGAAAATCTATGATTTACATGCTGGCACCCAAAGTTATGGACACACTTGAGAACCGTTCAGGATCGATCGTTCTGGGCATTTTGCCCCTGATTTCACTCATGAAAGATCAAGTGCAGAAGTACTGTGAAATTGGTGTGAAGGCGGCTTTGATCGGTTCAGATCTCCGAAACGACGTAGGCCTACGTACCAAGGAACAAATATTGTGCGTGGTAAATTCCAGGTTGTGTTCAGTTGACCAGAGGCTGTCATGACGAGAGAGTGGTGGAGATTACTCCGTTGTGATGTCTATCAAGAAAATCTTGTTGGAATTGCCATCGACGAAGCACACTGTGTTTATTTTTTTACAAAGGCAGGCTCCGCTGTGATGTCCAGACGTCAGTTCCACGGTAAAGAGTTGCTTCAGTTTCTCGGCGATATCGGTCGTTTTCGAAAAGATCGACCTTTTCTTCTGAGAGCCTACAGTCTCCCCGCAGACTGCACATTCTGCTGCGCTCAGCGAGAAAGACGCTATGGAGCTTTTTATAGGCGTCAATTGAGCCATACAGGCAACTGTATCTACATGTAAGTTTTTTCTCCGACATGCGGCTAGCGTGTCGTTGTTTTCATCTGCCGAGTACAGCGATTATGCAATGGCGGCGCTGCCGATGCAGTTGATTGACAATGTTGTCTTGACTACCGTGTGTCATTATGCCCGTAAACAGCCCACGTGAGCAATATTCAAATTACACTACCGTGATTTACATATTTTCAAAGTCTGTGAAGTCAGTTGTGGGCGGTACTTTTTTTCTTTGAGTTTGCCGCGGCCAAGTACAGTGTGCCTTCAGTCGTGGTAAAGGGTCGTAGGTCGCAGTGCACCGGAGCGCCCGCACGCGACGGAATCTTTCAGTCTAGGGTACAGTAGGGGGTAGGCACCTAAACACAGACATGGCATTGCAACCGACAATGCAATGACCCCATAAGATTGAAAAAGGCGATGTTCCTGGAGCGAAACTTATGTACAATGATCCCGACTGAAGCTCCAGTAGTCAAACTTATTATGATAAATAGGTGTTGGCTGTCATGTACAAGAGGCGCTTCCAGAACTACATGTACATTGAAAGTTACCAAGAACTATGGAGCTAGAAATGTTGCGAGCTCCGTGAAGAAACTAAATTCGTAGGACGCTAAATTATAAGTGGTTGCTCCAGTCCAACCTTTCACATGAATTCATTGACTATTTTATTAAACAAATCGTGAGAAACAACCAACATACATAAAAAATACAACAGGTTTTATACAGAAAATTGAATCAATCAAACTTCCGGCTAACACCACATTGCATTAGCAACTGGGATGTAGTGTCATGTACACCAATACACCACACTATGAAGCAATCGACTCAGTCATCAGAGCATTTAAGGTAATATGCGCCTCGAAAGTGAAAGACTCATAGACTTTTGCTCTAACTTTCCTCAAGGAATCTTTCAATCATTCTCTTTCAAAATCAAGAATAAAAATAGGGGGTCACCGTGCAAATTTTGGTACTAGAGAAACAAATAACCCAAAATTTACCGATATTAGAAATTCAAAATGGCCGCCATCCCTGTGTTAACTCTATGGTGGAAAATAAAAATTTCCGAATTTCAAAAGATTAAGCTGGTGAAAAGTTTTCTTTCACCAAGAGATTAAAAATGAACCCCCACATGTGGTATATCAGAAGAGAATTGTAAAAGTTTGAGAGTCCGAATGTCTGTCCCCGGGGTGCGTTCTACCTTAATCAGAAAAGATCATCAAACGACTGTAAAATCAAACAACCACCAACAAAATAGATGATAGCTATGCTAGAAATAATCTTAAAAAATAAAAGGTTTGAATTTAACAATGAATTTTACTGTCAGATATGCGAGTGCAGTAAATGATCTCCAGCGTCACATGATATTGCTGACATTACATTTCACAAGACGAATGGAGAATAATACAGAGACACAATGAACAAATATTGCTATGACTGAAATTCTTAGAGACTTTGTATTTCTGATTTTCATTAGAACTCAACACGAACTTTGAAATTTTCATTTGAAAAAACTTCTCAAGAAATCAGATATTTAAACCTAATTATCTATACAAAGCCCATCAATACAAGAAAGAGAACATTCTCAACATCAACATTGTCATACACAGACAAAACCAACAGATAGATACCAGTTCTTACAGAGAAATTCATGCCACCCCACTGCAACGTTCAAGGGGAAAAGGCGAAAACATTAAAACATAAAGGCACGACTGCAAAATTTTTTGTAATATCCGATAATAATCATCTAGCATTGAAGTCTGACATATCATGGCGCCTTCGGAACTGTAGGCCTAATATCGATACTAAACTGCCTGTCTAGATACGCAGAGTCTGTGAAATTGCCGATATTTACCCGATACTTAGTTATAGGCAATTTCAGAACTCTTAGGCCTATATCAATACAAGAGAATACTAGAATGACCTGCCTTGTGCCTTGGCACATCAGGTCTGTGAAATCGCTGATGCAGATCTGACCCAACCCAACTTTTGTAGTTGTACTAAAACAGCAATAGTAGATGATACTAAGCTTATCAAAACGCAGGTAAATATCCGATATAAGACTACTATCTCTAGATCTAGCTATGCGCATGCCCAACTTCCATAGTCTGTCTTTAACTTCGATACTAGATGATACTAGATTTGTGAAATCGCAGATAAATATCTGATACATATTGGAGATTTTGCAGGGCCCTCCTTTACAATACATTAGAACATGCAACAACAAAGCCGATTTTACACAGAAAACCACACAATACAAAAATACAAAAAATGAAATGGAACACATCATTGAAAAACAGAACATAAATAAAAAGATGAGCATACACAAACACAGTAAAATGAAACCATAGACATTCTAGCTTCCCTACTTGAACAATAAACTTCAGTGGAAGCAACATTTTAACACATACAATCAATCAATCATTCAACATATTTCACCTATCAAAAATTAATTTTAAGCGACTGATAAAGAAATTCTATTTTCAAAACATAGCATAAAGTGTCGAACGAAATGTCAAACAAGCAGCCAAACATAATATACACTTAAAATATACACAATATCATATACGAAATGCAAACAACTGAGATATGAATGATGTGTAGAGTTGCTTTCCGTTTATTATGCACATTTTAAGTATTTTCTGATGTATTAATTATGACATCGGGGTACACAGCAGTGCTTCATGCCTATGCTTAGAACTGTAAACTTCATGTATACCCCCGAAGGATGACCAGACGGAAATGCAGCGCCCTCACAGCAAAACAGAAAAGAGCCTGTTGTGTAACTTTTGTTTGGGATACCTTTAAGTTGGTATTTTTAGCTCACATTTGTATGTGAGGTCATTGTTTACATGTAAAGCTGAAGTTAGTGGCATCTGTATGTATGTATGTACGTACGGATAGTATCCGTCAACATCAAAAAGTCATGAACCGCTATACTTTTTAGTTCGGTATTTGGTGGTTGGATGCGTTCTAGGCTATAAAGAGGGATGTTATTAGATGACCACATTTCCCTGCCCCATCAAGACTAATACTCCTATTACAAGCGGGGACTATGTCATCATCAATGACTTGTAAAAATCTATTTTAAAATAGCTAAAGTGAATCTGCCAGCATATTTATTAGTTAGTGCTTCAGACCTACATTATTGTAAATAAAAGTGATGGAATTTGCTTGTCTCTTTTGTACACAGGTCAGCTACTGGACTGTATCTGGAAATGAGATCCTACAGATAGAGGGTGCTGAAGATTCCAGTGAGAAAGACACTGACAATACAAACATGGAAAAGGACAAGGAAACTAGTGATGCAGAAGGATCTTCAAAGGAAATTGTCTCTCCTAGTTCTCCTCCAGCAGATGACACTGATTCTGCAGTTGAAGGGGAAACTAAAGGTACTGATGGTCCAAGTGACTCTACAGATGTGTCAGTGGACAGTGTGCCACCGAGGCAATCAGCTGTTAGAAGCCTCCTGCCAAGAAAAGATCCTGTGATGAAAAATGTGAAGCAGTCGAGACTAGACGCCATCAGCCAAAGATTATCACTGCTTCAGGATAAGAGTAGGCAGAGCACCACTACTGTACCTTCACAGATTTCATTGAACTCAGATCCTTTGCCATCTGCTGACCAGGACACAGCTGCCAACCAGGTTGGTGCCACGAATGGCACTTTTGATGTACCCGATGATCTGCCTCCAGGAACAGTTGTGATTCAGCCATCTGACGTTCCATTGGATGATGAGGAGAGTGAAAAGCCTCAAGAAATGCAAGAAAGAGATGAGCGAACTGAGCAGCCAGATGTTGAGGCCATTCAGCAACCCTCGTCAAACAAAGAGGTCGACTCAAACAATGAAAATAAAACACAGACGGCAGAGAAATCTGTTGGCGAGAATGAAGAGAACAGTACTGTGGAAAAGAGACAAGAAGCTGATGACAGGTCACCATCACCCTCCAATGAGCAACCAGACAAAGCAGACACTGATGCTAGTGAAAAGGAAAGTCAAAAAGGTGCAGACAACAATGCGACAGCACAAGATCCCAGTGTTCCTAAAGGGAAAGAAAAGGATTGGTCAAGTATGGTTGGAGACTTCTCCGATCTTGCTGCTGCATATGGCCTGGGTAACGGTGCAGAGAGTGGACAAAAGGCAGAACATCATCATGACAAGGGATCATTACTAGCTGGCATGCAACAAATGACAAAAGATATCTCATGCAAAGTGGCACCCCGGGAGATGCCCCCGTTAAGACCACTATCAGTGCAAACAAATGTGCCACAAGGTTTGCAGCAGTCCGGCACAATAATGGCTCCGCAGATGAACGTTGTCAGTCCTCACCAAGTCACACCGAAACCTTTCCAAGCCTTTCCTGTCATGCTACAACAAGGACAGAATACTACCAGGCCAGACATTGGTATGGCTGCCCCAAAGGGACCACACCAAAACACAACATGGTCACAGTCATCATTCATGCAGTCACGCCAGCAGATACCAGCAAGTCAACAAGGTGCTACCATCATGTTTGGAACTGTCTCACCAGCTACAGCCGTCAGCCAAACAGCAGCAGCACCGCCACAGCCACCGCCACCACCACCACCAACTTCCACACAGCTGACTAGGCATCCTGCGGCAACGGCCTCACAGCCCCAACAGCCAGTCAAAGTAGTCCAGCAAGGAAATAATATTGTGATACCAATGCCACAGGTCAACCAGGGGCAGTCTGTTGTAATCAGGAATGGTAACACTGACATCATTATCCAGAATGGAAATATAATTGTACACAATAACAGTGCATCAAATGGCTCAAAAGCAGGAGTACAGGTAGTTACATCTCCACAGCAACAACAGTATCAGTCACAACAGCCTCACTTAATGACAACTCAGCAAGTTGCTAAACCATCTCCTCTGGTACAACAGCCACAGATTAATTTGCCACAAGGACAGCAACAAATGCAAATGCCAGTTATTTCAAATGTGACAAGCATCAACCCACATCAGTCTCCTGTACAGCCACAAATACAGGCCATCAAGACAAATTCTGGGTCTGTATTTGTGCCCACAGGCTCTATGCTACAGGCAAGTCCAACTAACATTCCCCAGCAAAGTCCACCTGCTGTTCTCCAGAAAAGCCATCAAGTCATTTTGCAAAACGGCCAACAAGCCACATCCAGACTCAGCCATCATGCTTTAGTTCCATCAAACCAAAGAACTCCAGTCCAGCAAGTCCCATCAAGTTCTGTGCTGACTCAACACAGTTCATCAATTTCCTCTCAAATAAGTGGACCATCACAAGTAAAGACATTGTTTCCGGTGACTATGCCATCAGCACCTCCAAACGCAATGCCCCAAGTTACAAGTTCACAGACCAGTAGCACTGCCTCCCCTTTTCCTGTAAACCAGTCCATCCCACTTCCATCAGCTACAACTCATGCCGACAACTCCAAGAACAGTTCCAGTTATATTGAACAGAGAAATGGTAGCCTGGTGGCTGACGAAAACAGTGCTCAAATCAGTCAAGTCCATTCCACATCAGCAACTGAGACAAGAAGTGTTGTAGGGAACAATCACAGAGAAAAGGCCGTAAGCCATGCTGGGAGAAGTTCAAATGTGTCTGAAAAGAGTGGAACATCAGATGCAGACCAAAGCAAAAACACAATAGAAAATACTCATCAACTCACCAAAGAGGACATCAGCAAGACGTCGAACACCATGTACAAATGTGAAAGTTGTTCACGTCTCTTTCGAACACCGGATGGCTTTAAGAATCACCTGCAAGGGTGTATTGGTACCAAGTCAAGCACAGATATCTACCCAAGACCCTACTCGTGCAGCACATGCAATGAAAAATTCATCTACAAGTCCTCACTGATCTTGCACGAACAGAGTGTCTGCAAGAAGAGCACACCCAAAGAGCATGAATCTGATGAAACCAGTACAACTCCGAAGGCCATGTTCATGTGTACACGGTGCTTCATACAGTTTGCTTCAGTCGATGAACTCAATGAACATTTCAAAGCAGTGCATGAGGAAAGATCTTCATTGTCAGAAAAGCCACCAATTACGGAAAAAGCTCAAAGTTCTGATGCTCCAAACACAAGACAAGAAAATGCAAAAGGGACTAAGACGGAGCGATCTGGTCCAGTTAGTGCTGCAAAATATGAGTGCTATCACTGTGGAAAGTCATTCAAGTACTACAGCTCATACAGGTCCCATGCAGTTGAATGCCAGGTGAAGGTCAAAGAACAGCAGAAGCGCAAATTGAAGGAATTCAAGAAAAGTAAGGCGTCAGAAAAAGTTAGGCAAAAACTGAAACAGAAAGTCAGTGGCTCATCATCTAAATCAAGACAGATCGCAAGACTGATAACAGATCGAACGTGTGATACTAAAGCTCTGCTGACAAAGCATGGAAAAGTAGACCGCAAAAGGCCAAGCCGACCTCATGCCTGCAAAATCTGTAATAAGAGTTACGCAAGTGAACATTGCCTGTATGAGCACATTAAGACTCATGTCAAGCCGTACAGATGCTCCCTGTGTGATTGGCGGTCATCAAGAAAAGATAATGTAGCTCGACACATTGAAATAAAGCACAATGGACCAAAATACTTGCCACGTGCACAAAGAGCTGCCCGGGGAAGGCACCGAAATGCAGATGGTGATTTTGAAGAGGAAGAAGGTGAAGATGAAACAGCAGAGCCTAACGACCTCCAGGATGAAGAACAAGACGTAGAGGAACATGCTGATGCAGATGAAGAAGATTGCAATGCAGGTGACAACGATGACGACGTTCACATTCGGAAGACCCTTGAAGTTCATTGTGACGATGTGGAGGCAAGCGTGGACAAAGATGGCGAAGGTTCTGATATGAACAAAAATAATCTGGATGAAAACTCCTCAGAGAAATATGACAAAGGTGAGGACAAGGAACCCCCTTCTATTGAGAGTGGCAATAAAGAGCAAAATGGTGATGAGAATCCCGGCAGTCCTCTGTCTGATGTTACTGAAACAAGCTCAATATTTGAGCATAAAATGGCAGAAGAGATGAAAAACGAGGATACGGAAATTGTTGGTCTGCCTGTCAATCAAAATGAAGAGTGTGTGAATCTAGGACTTCTCATACCGCCTGTTAAAAAGCCAACCAGGACCATGGATACAGACTTCACGGTGTCTGCTTACAGACCATACCCTTGCAAGCTTTGTGGCAAGGCTTTCAAGAGGAGAAACAATCTGCGAGATCACATCCTTAGTCACACTAGACCATTCCGCTGTTCAGAGTGCGACTGGGCCACCACTCGTAAGCAGTACTTATCTCGTCACTATGACGAGAAGCACGGCATGAGAAATGTACCTGCTTCATATTTACAACCAAATAGTGAAGTTGAAATGATTGAGCCCGTCAAGGTGAAGATATTCCCCGAAAATGATGCTCTTCACGACAAAGACATACAAGGCAGCAAACAGAGTGACTCAGAAAACTTAGTGGATTTTTACGGATCTACAGCCTCTGCCAGGCCTGTTAAACAGAAACAACGACCTGTGCAAGGCAGCAATAAAAGGAAATGCTACTCACCAATTCGAAACAGAAGTCCTAAAAGATACTTGACAGAAGAAGACATGAGGAATGCCCACATCAATATGAATGGCAACACCAACATTAATTCTACTGGGCTGAATGTGCATTCTTCTAGTGCGGCATATGAAGGTTCACTGCATGGGGATTCAAGTACTCTAAACCACAGTGCCATCATGGGGCATCATCAGCAAGATCAAGTTGCCTTTACTTCAGATGGTTCCATATTACATAGAATAATTACCGGAGGGGACAGTGGCATGGTACAGACTAATGATGGCAGTAATATTCACCCGGGGATGGCATCTGCCTCTGGCCCACCGCTGGTATTCAGGTCGCTGCCAAACAACCATCTAGGGCAACCTGTTCCGAATGCAATGCAGCCAACCATTCAGCAAGTGGTCGGTGGCATGTCTCCAACATCTCCTCGCACTTTCATGCCACAGGTTGTAAGCGGCCAGAATGCAACTGTCAGTCACGTATCACCGCCAGGATTTCCTTCCTCAACATGGGATAGTCAGGTTAATAATGCCTATGGTATTCAGGTCCAGGTCCATAATGAAGGACATCCAATCGCAAATAATCACACACCGGCCAATGTTATGGCGCCACCAGTTGAATATTCCAAAGACCCACCTGTTTCTCACCAATCGCATACCAGTACAGTAATGAATGAGTCGCCAAGCATGCATGCAACGGAGAACAACCATACACAAACCACAACTCAGAACTCTCTGAAAGCCACTGGTCCAGAACAGAATCGGACCATTTCCCACATACCGTTAGAGAATTACTACAAAAAACTTCCTGATCCGTTTGACCCCGAGACTGGACACATCAGACCTTATATGTGCACATACAACGACTGCAACAGACGCTTCAAAAACATGCACAACCTGCGAGAACACATATACACGCACATTCGCCCCTATGTCTGCGATGTGTGCGGGCTCCAGTTTGCCAGGACGGACTATCTTGGCATGCATATGATGAAAATGCACAAAGTACTTGTGTCAGATTATGACCTTTATCTCAAACGCAAGTTGGCAAATGACAAGGCTGTCAAGTATAAAAAAAGAGGTGAGAGCACAGATGGTTCGCGGGCAACATCAGATGTTGGAGGAGAAAATATAGTGACTATTGTGGCTGAATCGGACAATCCTCCGGTACCGGTAGTTGTGAAACAAGAACCTGTTGATCCTGGTTACCAGGTTTAGATGTATGGGGAATTTTAAGCATAAAATTCAGTATAGTCCAATTATATTTTTTTCCGACATTTTTAGTTTCATATATATAGAATCATTGTGCTTGCTTTGCAAACGGATCTTGAAGTATATCTACAAGTAATATGACTGTTAAACACACAGCACTGAAGCTTGACGTGGTGAAAATAGGAAAAAAGGTTGATCAAATTTTTCTTGTAGCATCGACTTGCACGGTTAGCAAATTGCATGTAATACGCATTATTCAAAGTGGACATCTGCAGTTGTGGCTCTCATTAATCCTGAGGCTCCATTTTTCCACTCAAAGAACTTGTTGCCACTTTAAGTGAATTTTGAACTTTCCTTAATTGCAAAGGCGCATCCTATATGAACTGACAGCTGTAGATATTACTACTCTACCCACCGGCACATAGTACTCTAAGGTTGTGCTTGTTTTGCAAGACAAACAACCTTGAAGGTGCTAGTTATTTAATAACTCATGTAGTTTGGTGTCATTGCATACAGCATAAGAAAAAAAAGGAAAAACATGTCGTACATCTTGGTGTCAATGTTTATCAGTTTCCGTACAAAACTTGATATGGTGATGGTAGCTTGTTTCTAGACCAGAGTCCTCTTTGACCAGAGTCCACTATGAAGTACATGTAGAAAGTTGAAGACAAAACACGTTTTGCACCTTTTTCTTGAAACCGCAAAGCACAGGAGCATAACTAATTCTCATGTAAAACAAAAGTACAATGTAAACTTTGAATTAGCTGCATGCTTTTTTAGCGATTTTGGATTGTATTTCAATCAGTGGGTTTTTGATTTAGCTGAAAAGATATCTTGACCATAGTAAATATGGGGAAAAGTTTAAATTAACAGCATTCTAAATTATCAAATTTAAATACTTAGCTAAATTAGCTGAAAAGGACGCTAGCTTAAAAGACTTGTTTTACAGTATTTGAAAGGTCATAAATGTACATATGGATGGAGTACAACACCACAGTATCAGTGTCTTGGTCATGTAAGTGAAATTTAAAGCTAAGAATACATTGTTCAATTAATGAAAACAGACTACTTGGTTTTATGACTATACTGGTATGTTTAAAAACTCACCCAAAAAATATTGCATATATTTAACGACTTCAAAAGAGGAAAATTTTAACAGAATATTCATGTTCCAAAAACTGCAATGCTATGTGCGCAAAAACTTCTATATTTTAATAGTTAAAATGTTGCAATTTGATTAAATCAACAAATACATTGTAAAAACAAGACAGCCGTTGCAGAGTGAAAGCTTTGATATAACTTTCTATATTGTCTCCATACCCAATTGGTGCTGACATCAATTTTTTTCAGTAAATGCAGAGTTCAGTTATTGCTCTGAGTGTAGAATATACAATGCATAGTTACTGGACTGTCGTTGCCCTGACAACTTTGATGTTGTCGTGTACATTTTTCATACTGTATAGATTTCCATGTTGCACAACGCCATGTGTCAAATAGGTAGTTCTTCAACTTCTTGCTTTTCCAGTTTTTACGTCAAGTGAAACTTGAGTTTTTGTTCCAGTATAATATATATATATACAGAATTTGGGTTTGAATTTTTCAAGGAGCTGCCAAAAGTGTTCTACCGTATTTTCATGGCAGGGCTTGATTTTATGAGAATGTTGTAAAGCACCGTACAAGATATACTTTGCAGACTGTGTTTTGTAAATATCTGTGAAGCAGTCTGTTGTTACACCTGGTGTGAGGCAAGAGTCAACCGCTGTGTGTTGTATTTTAATGGACATACATGTACAGTGTGAAACCTATCTATAAAAACAACCCTTTGAAAATAGCAAAGATTTTGTAACAGAACATTGTCCTTAATGTACAGGTAAAATTTTATTTGATCCTCTTTCCCCAAGTGGTATTTATTTCTCTATGGTTTGTCTATGGAGCCTGGTAGAAAGAGGATTAAGTTAAGGTACAAAAAGTTTGTCTGCGATAAAGGTACACCTTGAAATCAGTGGGCCCATTCTTGTAATGGTGTTATTTAAGGCTTGTCTGAGGGTGCCTGTTGTGATGAATAAATGTAAACGACCCCTTAGGAAAGTCTTGATTCTGTTGTAGCTCGTCATCATCCGATGTTCTGTAATCTTGCGTAGAAGGGTTCTTATTATGGAGGTGTCCATGAGGCTAGGTTTCACTGTAACTGCTTAAAAGGCCAGTAGCTGCAACTTTTGGTGATTTTTTCACTCATTTCATTTTTGATGGTGCCCAAGTAGTTTCTTGTTCTACTCCTTTATCCATGTTGAGATGTACTGTGTTCAGCTTGTCAATTCGCCGTGTATGTGTGTAGATTGCATTGTCATTGTTTGCAAGTGAATTCTTTAGTCAGGATTAGAAATCAAATATAAACTATAAAGTGCATTTTTACATGTGTAGACTCTGTTGATAAACAAAATACCGGTAGTGGGTATTTCAACATGCTTTGACAAATAGAGGAACTTGCGATTGACATACTGAACACAAACATAAACTCATCAAAAGTTGCACATGCTGGCCCTTTAACAATCAGAACTCATGCATGTATGAAACTGACATTGTCTTTTTGTAAAATCTTTGATCATGCTATTTTAGTACAAGTGGCCGATATTTTACCTTGCCCTTTTGTGCAGATGTCATAAAATTGAAATAAAGGAAAGGAGTGTTTTGATAAGTTTGCATTTCATTTACCCACTGAATATAAAGTCTGTTGATCAAACACACATCACTGGCACTTTTTCAAATCTGATCCAAGGAGTACTGATGCAGTGGACATATGATATTGCACACTGCAGTGTTGTCTGCTTTGTATAGACTCCCTAGAATTGTGTCAATCAGTACTACTGTTACAGACGTCGTTCAGAGTGCATTCAATCAGAATCTGTAACAATCGTGAGAGATATGATAATGATGCTTGTTCCTTGAAACCATCCTTTCTTTATCAATTTCACATGATCTGCCAATCATTTCAGGGTCAAGTATTGGCTGTTGGTGTCAACACATGAAATACAAGAAAGATTTTGCCAAAAGACAATGCCACTTTAAAATTGATATTCAACAATTCAATTGAAAACGCACCAATAGTTTTAAAAACAATTAAATAATTGAATTTCCGTAGACATATTTTGTAAAGAAACCATCATGAATCATGAAAGTAAACTTTGACATGTCAGTGAGTTACACCTCACGTGTACCAGTCATTGTTGGGAAATTACTATTGAAATTTTTGGGACAGAAACTGTAACTTGAAATTACTGACTGGTAAATGCTGTGTTTTTTAAACTACAGCTTTTCTGAGCTCAGATGAAAGTGTATCATGCATTAAAATTACCGACAAATTATTTTTAAGGCCGAAATCATTTTGATACTGTATTCATCATAATCTATTCAGTTTTTGCTGGTATATGTATGACATCACGATAGCCAATAGTGCTCATTTCTTCAAAAAGTAAGAGCAGTGTATTTTGTCAACCTCATACATTGGTAAAGCAGTTACAGTTACTGTTCCTTTTAAAATACAGGGTATATAACATGAAGGCAGATCTATTTTGTAAGTAGTAACCATGGCAGTGCACACAGCTCTCAATGTGGCTGCCTTGATATGTAGAGTTAGTGAAAGTAATCTTGAAGGGGTAGAAGAGTTTGCATTATCCACAGAAAAAAATGTTCAGTATTCTTTCATAAATCCAGAGATGGTATATGTGATGTCATTTATCTGCTGATTTTGCAATTTTGCTCAAGTACACAAGAATGCTAGATTTAGAATCGTGACTTGCTCACTACCACCTTTCAGTTCAATGTATAGTTATCTTTTGTAGGGTTAGGAAATGCCAATACCAGTTAATAGTGTATGAATTCCTTAATTTCAGACCTATAACCAGTCTTTACCAACTCCATTCTAACCTTACTGACTCAAAATACACACCTTGTCACTATTCAAGTTCTTTTCAAGTGTTTTTTATCAAAGGGAAATGTAGGAGGATCAATGCAAAAATTTTTGTAAAAAATTCTTGCAAGATGAGGAGATGATTATGGAATATAGTACTGTACGGCACCTGTCTGGTCATAATTAATGTTTATTGTCATGTGATACCATGTAAAAAGATTTATGGTTTTCAAACGACCCCAAAACATGAATAGATTTCTTGATATAAAGATCAGAAAAATGTTATTCAAAAGGTGTGAAATCCACTGTATGATATACCTCTTAATTTCCAGTATTATGGGATCTTCACAGCTAATTTGTCTGTATTCATGTTTTTAATTTTTTGGGGAGTCATATGTGATCTATATTTTGCAACCTTTGCTATACTTTTTTGAAGCAACATGAATGTCTTTCTTCAAACTTTGGTGTCGTCTGTGTAATTATTTCTGACAGCAATCTCCATCTTCAACCATTGTTCTTTGAGAAAAAAGCTCATAATATTAACTGCAACGGTTAATGACAATAACTCTGATTTAGGAAAAAATAATGACAAACCAAAAAAGTAGGCTGGTTTCTCAATCTAGGGCTCTTACAAAAATGATGTGGCAAGACTGTGTTTTATTTTACTGAATATTTTAGCCTACGGTATCCAACTACTGACACAAACAACAAATCAAAATTTGTCCCCTGTACGACCATTTGACCCCTCTTTGCATATGTCATGAAAGTGCCCATCAGGACTATTCAAATTTATCGTATGGTCAAAGCAAAGCTGTGAGAATTCAAAAACTCCCGCTCGGTGTATGAAAATGGCTGTGTTATCGGAAATCCCCCTATTGTGCGCCCATAGTCCTGTAGCTTCCCGTTTAACCCTTTGAGTGCTGTAATTGTTCCCACCAAAATTTTAGTGCAATATTTTTACCAATTTTTATGAATTTTTCTGCAAATTTTTGATAATTTTGGATCAAATGGACATTAACATTTGATTGGCTACAGTTTGTTTTCAAAATTTTGACAAAAATCGGGAAAAAAATTGACCGAAGTATATTTTCTAAAGGAGACAAATATTGACTTTGGCCCTCAAACTGTTAGGACAATATCATGTGTTTGTGGATGTTAGGGGTCGCAGATGACATTGTGTGTATTTATTGGGGGTTTCTGTTAACCCATGGTTTCAAATAGGTTATGTCCATCTGAATTAGACAACATCTGTATGATCAGTGTGGTGAAGCCATAGAAAAGGCAAAACCAAAAAGGCATTCTCAAAGAGCTTCCTCTCCTAGCAAATTGCTAGTAGAGCAAAAGGCCTGATGTCAAAGGAACATTCCACAAAGTATGCACTAACAACAGACTGATGTCAGTGTTTCCCCCATGTGCCTTTCCGATGTGTCTGTAGCTGTTTGGCTGTGAGTGTGAATATTTGGATATAGAGGTATTTCATTATGCTGAAAGTTTTGTAGGGGGCTATCGACACTTTCACAAACTCATCATGGACAGTGCCCTTGCAAGTCCAGGCAGACTCTCTTATACCTTTCCCAGTACAACCAACATTCTATATTGTGTTGGGGGTCTACTTTCTGAGGAAAGGATACAAAAGCTGTATCTGTGCATATGAGATAGACAATATATAGTATACTAGTCTCTGATGAGATAAATATATTTTTGGTATGGTCCCTAGGCAAATGACTGTACTACATTTTTAACAGAAAAAGCAATCTATTTTCTCTACCTTGTTCTATCACAATTGAAAGTTTTAGTTTGTGAATAAGCATGTTTTTTACTTTCAGGTAAAAATGAAATAACATAATGGTACAAAATTATTCTGAACAAAGCTGAAGAATTGTTATAGTCTGTTGTTCTTTGACACTGTATAAGGGAAGAGAAATCATAACATTCAGCTGGGTGTTCTCTTCATTGACTTAATGATGTGTACCAATAAACGATGCAAAAATTTGGCAGATGGTATGAGTATACTAGACAATAATGCTGATCATGTTTTGACCCTTGATATTTTTACAAGTATGTTTTGGGCACTTTGGACACCATTGAGGACTGACTACACCAGATGATCCATTAAAATTGATAATATTGACCATCAGAGTGCATGTGTCGATTTCATGTGCCGGTACACTCCAAATTAAGAAAGTTCAGACAAAATTATCTAATAAACATCGCACCATCATTGCAAAAGGCGGTATAGCAATGCACTACCAGTAACTGCAGATTGACAGAGACAAAATAGTCAACTGTTTGGATCAACAATGGAAAGACTTGAAGATGTATCTGGGAAATAAAAAATCATGGCGTGATTGCGAAGTTGTGATTTTGAATTATTTATGGTAAAAAAAAGAGGCAGTTTTGACCGGGTGGTAAAATTACTGTACACAATCCTGGATATACACATCCAACAACCTAATCACTGTAATTCCAACACTAGTCCTTTATATGACACAAATGTACAGCATACTCTCTGGTCATTCACTGGCACAACTGAAGCATACATTATTGACGAATCTTTACTCTACCAGTATATACTTGGATGCACCATATACCAATTGACAGTGGTATAATACAAGTATGAGAAAGTTTTAATTACAAGTATCAATGCCAAAAGCTAGATGAACAGGCATCATATCAGCATTTTCCTGAATTCAAGAGGGGCAGAGGTTTAGACACGGTACAGCAATACATATTATTGCCTGAATACATGGGTTTATGTGCCCGAGAGCAGGTGACAATTTGCCCGACGCCAGGAGGGCAAATTGTCTCCTGCTGCGAGGGCACATTAACCCATGTATTCAGGCAATAATATTTTATTACATGCCATTATTATTATTTAATAAGGGACTGGTCAGTTTCTTCGGCCTGGGGGGGGGCCGGTGGATTATTTTTGCCAACGTCAAAAAGTGGCTGACCCCCCCTATTCCAAATTTTGAAAACAGGGTGACCCCCCCTATTCCAAATTTCGAAAACAGGGTGATCCCCCCCCCCCCCCCCCGCACGCGACAACTGTAATATGTTATAATATAATACTGTAATATATATATATATTATATATATATATATATATATATATATATATATATATATATGTTATATTTTACATACATTTATATTTTAAGTCATTCTGTGTTTTAATGAAATTGTTGGCATGTCAGTTGTAAGATGGGAATTGCAAAGTGTCAATCTTAAAGTTTGAATACAGTACATTTTGAATGAGCTGTGAATGTATTTCACACTTTCTATGCTTAACCAGATGTCCTGAACTGTAGTACAGAAATGGATGTCAATCATTAATATCAAACAGGAAAAAGCAGTAATCAAAAATTTGATGGGTGTTAAGACTTGCCAGCCATCCAATTAATCTCCTGAGAACAATAGAGAGGCATTTAGCCAAATCTGATGTGTGCAGAGTCTGAGATGACCTTTTCTTGTAACATTGATATTTGTGCATGTTGCTTTCTCATACTGAATTCTCATAGAGAGAACAGAAAAGTATCAGGAATTTGTCATGCTTTTCATATGAAATGCAAATTTCATAATAGTACACTTTCACTTAGCAAACATCAAGATATCTCTGGCATATATCTCTGATTTATTAAAGTATGGCACCCGAAGGGCGCGGAGAAAAATATGAAACATCCTGATATCTCTGATATATATGTCTTGTATATTAAAGTAATGCACAGGAAGGGTGTGCTGAAATATGTCTGATATATTAAAGTAATGCGCTTGAAGAGCACGCTGAAAAATATTGAACATACATATATCTCTGATATATGTACGCCTGATATGTTAAAGTTCGGCGTGCTGAAAAATATGCGTGATTATTAATGTTACGCGCCCGAAGGGCGCGCCGAAAAATGCAACTGGATGTAATTTGTGGCTGACACGATGCATTTTAGGCAATGATGAGCCTGTGTCGAAATTCAAAAACACACTGACCCCCCCTATTGGGCATTTCAAAAACATGGTGACCCCCCTATCACCAAAGTCAAAAACAGGGTGACCCCCCCCATGAATCCACCGGCCCCCCCCAGGCCGAAGAAACTGACCAGTCCCTAATGCCATAATATCGACCAGCATCAAACAGATTTTAACAAAATTCAAAATAGCAGTGTGCGCATGGATATTTTACATCTAGCGTTAAGCGTCTACTTTGACGTTGTCAAAGGGCTTCACTGGACCGGGCCTATTCAAATCAATGCACTAATTTGCACTCACATCGAGGCATGTAATAAATATTACACTTAAAGGTATACTGTCACCTGTTCCAATTTTGCCAGTTATCATGGAAAGAGAAAATCTAAGCAATCACAGATTTTAAGCGGTGGCCACTTTTTAAAAACAGCGCCCTTACATGGATGGCCATTTTGAATACCAAGGAACCATATATGGGCATATTTAGATTACAGGTGACTGTACATCTTTAAAGCCAAAATAGGTGCAAATTTATGTATTATTTTCATAATTCTATATTCAAACCAAAGTTTGTTCATTTAAATGTGCTAACTGAAGGGCATGTATGGAAGTATCACTGCTTTCTGATTGGAAACATAAACGGGTGTCACACTCATAAAATGCCATCCGCACAGAAAAGTAAAAAAATCCAGTATTTTGTGCACATTCACATCATGATCATCCAAGGAACAAGCATGACAACATTTACTTGAATGCACAACGCATGATGGCCGACATTTTTAACGTAATCTTTGTTTTCTCTGTCATGTGATTAGTTTTTTAAAGTGGCAGGAAATAAAAAATGATATTTAAACTTTTGAATTTACAAGCCACTTTCAATACTTATGACTGTGTTATACTTTTTCAGTCTTAACGGATCTTATTTGAAGCAAACTCTTGGAAAACAAGATATTTTGAGATATTTTTTTACACATCTGCAGCTATTCATTGTACTTTGGCTTAAGTTCATTGATGGCTGTTACAGGGATACCGTCATCTGAACTGCACTCAAAAGGTCGTATGGGACCGATACGACCAATGTTAACACTTTATCCAAAGTATGATAGTGTTTGAGGAAAATTAAAACGTCTATAATCTACATCCTATGATTTACAAATGTTGCAGCGATGATGATGGGGTGCATCTAGATATCATGCACAAAATACATTGTTTGTAAACAAGATTATACTCGCTCAGGCGCTGTTCCGATGACGATCCCTTTAAATCTATTAAAGAAGGAAAATTGGAGACCGGGTACGGTATCAAAATGGGGAGAATTATCTGCACTGATCCAAGAAAAGATCAAAAAACAATATTCATAGGATAATATCTGTGCTTTATTTGACAAGTTACTATGGTTCAGATTATTGTGATGTCAACACAGTAAGCTTGGCAAAACACTTGAATTCAAGTCTAGTAAAAAAAGCAGCACCCAAACTATTGCACACCATTTCACATGAAAGTTCTTCACAGGTTCTTCTGTTATCCTTGCTACCTTCTTGACGTAATCTATACATATATACGCAAATCTACACCTATCTACCTGATTGCCAGGTTTGCATAAGCTGATAAGTTACAGAAAGAAAAATTAATCTGATTATAATCATGCTTGGTTGTTGAGGTAAAGATTCAAAATCCTGTAAATATCTCTGCTTTCATTTCATAGTTGATCCTGTACATATTTGTATTAGGGAATATTTTTTCTGCCATACTAAAACAAATATTTACTTTATGAAGCACCATACAGTGGTGTGTATTTATGCAAAGTGTATATAAATGATTAATATAGCAAAGATCACAAACCACAAATGCAATGTCTGAGAGTATATGCTGAATACAAGTAAATTGTACATACACCCTTGTGACAACACCACATCCATTTGTTCTACATACCTGGTATACTTTTCATATCCTATGAACCGTGGGTGTGCCCTTACATACGGGTAATTATTTTGACATAAGCTGGGGAGTTTCAAATTCACATGAGAAGTCACTAACTGTACACATGCACTTGAAAATGTTACGTTGCCGATTTGCTTATTCAGTTCAAGCCAAAATAAGCAAGCTGCTAACAAAATGTCTCTGATCAATGCCTATTTAGATACTAGTAAATAAACAAAGTGAGAATAGAGTGTTAAGAAAAGAGGACAGTAAACAAAAAGGAACAAATATTCTACTCTATGTAAAAAGTACCAAAGATATTTCATTCTAAATGGTAATACAAAACCATACAAACTTTGATATATATCATTAAATTAATTGTAAATGGATATTGAGTGGTATTGATCGTGAAATTCAAGCGCAATCAAAATGTTTTGATGTGTCAGCTTCATTTGCATAGCACTGGCATAGTATTTTATAGTAATGTTGTATACATGCCAGTGAATTCTACATCATACTGAGGTTAAATATACAAAATGCAGCGGCCATATATATCATGCAGATTTTTATCGTAATGCCCTATAAATCCCTACATTGTGGTTTGAACTCCACGGTTTCACATAAATGTTGGATCTGCCTACATGGAGGGGTGAGCTGCGACAGAGATTCAGTGGCGGTGCTATCAACCTAATCTTGGAAAGATGCATTTTCAATTGCCATTACTGAGCGACAAAATATTGAATTGAAGTTCTAAAGTATATAATTGAAAAAATGGCGAAGAAATGACAATTAATAGACTAGCCATAGTAATGCAAATTATGTCAAGAGAATAAACTTAATAAAATCTTGAAAATGATACCAATAAGGCAAGTAATATATATATGACACCAACAATCGTAAATTTCTTTCTCTGTACGTTCATGGCTGTGTTCTTTTCCACACCAAACTCTGCTGATTCATTCTGAGCTGCTTTGTTTTGCATTTATACATATGACATTGGATAAACTTGTAAGGTACAACTTCACAGAAACTTGAATGTCATTTTTTTAAAATTGAGAGGTTAATTCTCTCTCTAAATCATGTTGCCGTACGGCGTCTTTGAATCTTTGCTCCACTGTCTCATGTTGACCAATGCCTTGTTCAGCTTATCTACCCACACAATTCTTTCCTCTTTAGTATCAGCTGATATCCACCACCTGTGAATGAGAGACAACCAAACAAAGAAGATTACATCCTGGACTGGGTAAAATGTAAATCTGGCATAAACTTTGATTGGTTCAGGGCTTATGCATCCTGAGCTGCTGAAATTTAAGAGACTTTCCAGGGGTTCTGGGTAGAATTCAGGATTGAAAAATACCATTCTCCAAGAGTGTTTGCATGCAACATACAATATATATAATAATGGTAAGTTTTTACACTACGGTATATATATTTTTCAGTACACTCAAATTGTTGAAAAAGGCTTAAAATTTCAGTACTTTAATTAGTGAACAAACTCTGTTTATTCCATTCATACAATAACGTTCAGGCTAGATGTGACTCTGTGAAATGAATATTGGAAAACTTACAATGCAATGTGCACTTAGCAATTATCATTTTTAAACATGAAACTGGGTATTGCCAGAAAAAAAGAAATACACAAAGTTTCGTTGTGTTTGCTGATGTATCTGATACACATAGCACATTAGGTGGAATCCTGAAATTCAAATGGACCGAAAGGCAGAAACACATACGTATATCACTGCGCACGTTTCTCCACAGGTATTTATTTGTACCGCTCTATAGCATGACGCCTTCATCATCTGTTATTTATAGAACACTGTAGTACCCTGATAGTCTAACAGTGCAACATTTATTCCCAAGTATAGGGCTATTGTCAGCACATAAAATGGTGGAAAAAGCCACTACTGATAGATATGTCAGAAAAGCCGATTATTGACTCCATTTGTCTTTGTGTAAGGCATACATAGCTGTAAGAAGTTTCTAGCTATCAGAGCTTCACCACATTTTGACACCCCTTCACATCTTCTGTGGGGCACTGATATGCACTGAACTTTGTTTAGCTATCCCAGCAAATTACTCACTTGATGTGGGTGACTGTGCCCTCTACACTGATAATCAAATTATCCTCGTCAGTGTCATTGGCTGGCCTGCTTGTAACAAGCTCAAAGGTATTTGGTCTGGCACAGAACTCCCTAGCAACTGTTGTGATGTGCTTTGTAATGCATTCCTTCAGAGAAATACTTCCAATTGGTGCCTGTTCAAAAAACATAAAAACTCATTTATTCTCTCATGCAACAAGGTACACATTTTGCTCCTTGAAATTAACATGAACACTGAAGTAGGCATTTTCATTTCCTTTAGAGCAGTCCATCAAAATCACTGTAATCTCTGGTAATACACCTGTTTCTTTCAACACTACAAGATTAGGTGTGTCTACTGGAACAGGTACACCCGAGGAACACTTGACCAAATCTCCATATTGAAAACACTAATTCCCTAGGAAATTGGTGGTGTTGTCTGGTATCTTTTTCAAACAACTTGAACACATAGAATTATGTTCATTCATAAAGTTATTCAATGTAAGCACGATCTTTCGTCCTGGTTACTTACCTTTCGTCTCTCATCATCTGGGTATTTCCAGTAAGAGATGTAACCATTAGACAAGACACACCATCTACGGTGCCAGGCACCAAAGCCCTTGACATCATCAAACATTGTGAGGAAACCCCTCTCCTGTACTTGTGCATCCATGTGGCATGAGACAGTCATGTGGATGTTGCCTTCCAGGGGACAAAGGAAGGGCACCTGGAAGCCAACAAATGGAATTTTGTGAATAAAATAATGTTAAAAATACTGGTCGCAGTGATTATATATTTTAGGGTACTCTTTGTGAGCATATCAATTCAGAAGTAATAGAACTAGTTTGCCATGACATCTGAATGGTGAAGTTGGAATAACATTAAAAAGCTGAAGTACTTAGAATGATGTATAGTCTTTAATGGAAGGAGGAAAAATGCTTCTTTCATGAAATTCAAGAGGATATGCTACCGAGTTGAACTTCAAGACTTTATTGATGAAGTAAGTTGTCAAGTTTTGGTCAAGTCCTACCTTTGAAAGGGTGAACTTATTGTTGTTGCTGTTGGAGAGTACAACTCTGGTGGAACCAACCACTTTGAAATGGCTACTTCTGACAGCACTGGGACCGCCAGGACTTGATACACCAGGTGCTTGGCCACCTCTCTGTGCAGGAAGGAAAATAGACAGAATCATTACAGTTATGTACTACACAACACTTTATATATGGAATTTTGTCTCAAAATATTAGAAAAGCTCTGCATGGCTTTCAGTGATTATCGCCTCCACCTGTAACTTTTTTGATAGAATTACCAAATAACTCTGTACAGGAAATCTGATATATACAACACCAAGTCCCAAGTTTCTGTGTTAACACATTGGTCATTAACCGACTATTTTCACCAATGAGGAACAATACACAAAGTGCAGAGTCTTTGAAAGTTGTGTTTGGGATCACTTTATTCATAGAGGACTGAACTCTCTTACATCACTGAGGTTTGTCTTGTGATTTCAAGATCATGTCCTCATGGTGTCAACAGCAAAACACGGATACTACATGAATTTTGTTGTCATATATTTCAACCTAAGCTACTCTTCTGCCATGACATGCTAGTGTTTAATGGATACAAGTATCAAACATATTACTCTGCTGGTAGAAAAGTTGACATATAGTTACATGTCATTATATTTGTGGTATGTTAAGTTAAAAATCCTTTTTGAAGGAGACAAATGCAACAACTGACCTTGCTTTTCCTCGTGTGATATTCCTCAGTAGATTGCCCTTCTTATCCTTGACTGCTTGCCGCTTGGTCTGCATGCTGTACACTTCAACATCAAGGTAGAAATCACTGCCAAGCTCATTCCTGAAAAGAAAACATGCACTTTGGTGACACAGTTTCAAAAAATGCCGAGGTTTCATTTAAAGTGACAAAGATACAGTAGGGAATTTGCAATACTTTTCCACATGTACCATGAAGTGGGTTTTACTTGTAAAAATGTTACACCAGTGGAGAACATAGTGTCTCTCATTCCTGAATGTCTGTAGCACAAATATCTTTGGTACAAAAGTAAAGTTAACAAAGTGAATGACCAGACCAAATGTAATCAATATCAGAAAATCATAACACAATAGTGATCATGAATGCATTTGGTTGGTACAAAACAAACTGAAATAATCAACAATTGGATATATGGCTCAATGCATGATAATAAATTTAAAACAGAACTTACAAACCCGAAATCAGCAGACTTACATTTTTATCATATTGGTAAATGGTAAACAGTCGCCAGAGATGCCATCAAGAGTTGAGAGTAGGTGAGTAGCAATGATATGTGCTCCGTTTCTGACCAACACCAGGAAGTGGTGGATTTGCTGATCTGAAACACACAAATTTAGGAGAACAGAAAATTACATTTTGTCCACACGGTTGAGAAAATATGACTTTATACTGAATCTATTGGCATATTGGTGAGAATACGGCAGAAAATTTGCTTTATGATCAATGGTTCTACTCCGGAATAAAAGGACGCGATGCGTACGCCGTTCTACATACTCAGTACGCCCAAATAATCACGTGATGCCGGTACAAACAAACCCACATGTGTACTGAACGCGTATGGAAATACATGTACGTCTGTGCGCGTTTGCGCACATGGCTTTGTTTGTACCGTGGTCGATTCGAATTCCGGGTTTGGCCTATTGATCATTAAGCTTTTCATTTTCTGCAGGACGAATAAGAGTACACGATAAGCTGTCCGGTTTTGCAGGATGGAGAAATAAAATCTTTACAATGAATGCTACATGGAACCCTTGTAGGATACCAATCTACAAACTCCACATAAATGTTGACTTGACTGTGATAGAAAGACAGCTTTCTACTTTACGGGAAAGTTTGAATGAACTAATGCAAATGCTATGTTGTATATAGGTTTATACACACACCTTGTTTAGATCCCATTGAGAAAATATACTCAGTCTTGAAAGGAAGCCTGATATCTCTGATGGTAACTGAACCCCGACTTGGTCTACCACCACTGTATTGTCGACCACGCCCACTCTGATGTTCTTGTTTCAGTCTCTGCACTTCTGCTAGACAAGCCAGACGTCTTTGGGCTGTGGGTAAAAATATGAGTTGCAGGTGAAGATTACTGCACACGCTTTGTGTGTATGCGTTTATGTATGGCTTTGAAAAATGATACCAATTTCACATGCAGGCAAGACCATTTACCATGGCTTTTCATACACTGTAAGCATAACTAGTCAAGGTTTGCGTTTCCATGAACACATTCTAGAGTTGAAACTTTTTCATTACAGTAGTTGGATCCACCAGTCTATTTTATGGGTTACAGTAAAAATGTAAAATTAAAAATAGCCAGATGCCTGCTGTAGTAACTGTTGAAAGAAGTAGTGATCCAGCATTTAGGATTTCCATTACACACAATCCACTTGAAGAAATGTGAATCCAGTTACACTCTTTTGCATCTATCATCAAACGCTCAACTTCATGTGAATATTGATACATCTCATGAATTCATCAGTGTGTTTCCTTTGAAACTTCATGAGTTGATAAGGAACTTCCTCAAAGAGTTTGCCGCTTCAACCATGTAATAATATATATAGCTACGAACACCAGACAAAACGGCACCGACAAATAAAACTTGCTGGGGCACACAACACGGGTGCACCACATTTATTTTCGCTTACATAGAATGCACAGTGGTCGCGGGAACGCTCGATGCTTTAGACTTAATTGGTTTGTACATAGACAATCTACGGTTTGTACATGGTATCAATGAGTGTTGTACGTGAAAATGCCATCGGAATTTGTGTTTAATGTTCACTTCCAATACTATGGTGCACAAAGATCTTTGTATCTGGTAAACAATATCAAATCAAATCAAAGATTGGACACTTCTCGACCATCAGAAATCTCGTCTTCACGATCATCAGAAATCTCGTCTTCACGATCAACAAATGTCAACTTTGAGTCCAGTTCTACTGCTATTTTTAGCCATGCTGAAAGAAAAGTTTACATCTGGTAACCAAGCAACTGCCGAAGGTCGCGTGCCTAAATATCATGCTCTGCACTGAGCTGTGCAGTCATGGCCGACAAAGAAATGCTTTAAAATGTGTGAAATTGGAAACTAAGATTCACATTTCCAGAGAGAAACACGAATTGTAGTCCAACTTTCACTTTGAGAGTCAACATCGCGCTGGTTCATTTTGAAAGTCAACATCGCGCTGGTTCATTTCCTCACGCCGGCACAAATGTACATGCGTAACTTATCGTGACGATTATGAATGATGATGGTCCAAAATGAAACCACTTTCTTTCACAAAGAAACGACAAGCACCAGGAGTAATGTTTGCAATGGCATTAGCGGTCGCTAGTTCAGTGAACCTGTAAACAAATCTTGATTAGATATAAGCCTACTCTTTATATAGTTGAAACACGGCTCGCAAGCGTTGAACTGGGTGGTAAAGCAGTCGAACCCTTTTTTGTTCAACATATCGCGAGTGGTGGAAACCGCAATTATCCATATTCACACAGTTACCGACGGCCAAACACGGATTTCCAAAATTATCCGTAACTTGAACAGCCTCATCAAAAAGTTCAGTAAACTCCAACCCGTTTGATGGGCCAACGATCACATCGGAATAATTGACACCTGTAGCACTGACAAGGAGGTTGATCGTGTATGTAGCATTCGATGCATGCCGTTGTATTTCAACTGCCGGTGTTCCGATTTCTGCGTGTCCAAAATGACGATTGCCTGAAGTTCGGATCACTGAAGACTCATCAAACCAATGAATTTGATTCATATTGTAGTCAGAAACAGTTTCTATGAACTCCAGTGTATATTGTTCGATAGCTGGAGTCATTGATTCGGTGGCAAGACTTGATATTTTCTTTCGACTCATGCTCAGGTATTTGGTTATCGCTCGGTGGATTGTCGCCAGCGATGGCACGTTTTAATTATCAAGAAGTTTTCTTCTGATTTCGTGTATACTTGGCTGCCGCCTTTTGTAGAACTCGATATTTTGGAGAACGTTGTCCATAACTCTGGTGCATTCTCGCACTGGTCTATCACCGGCTGCGTTCAGGGAGCCTGTTCTCTCGTACTTACAGCAGATACTGTTCACAGTATCTATGTTTACATAAAGTTGTCGCCAGCGCGGCGGCGTCTGGAACTTCTTACAAAGTTCCTTATCAACTCATGAAGTTTCAAAGGAAACACACTGATGAATTCATGAGATGTATCAATATTCACATGAAGTTGAGCGTTCGATGATAGATGCAAAAGAGCGTAAGCTCTAACCCGACAGACATACTTGTAGATAACTCACAACACCATGTAATACTCACTGGCAATTAAAAGTAATCTCTCTGCCTCCACCTCCTCAATGGTACCTTTCAATGCATTTCCATTAGCCTCAATCAAATTGAGTGCTTGGCTGGTCTGGTGTATGATGGACTGCTGTTGTGAGATGTCTTCCATTAACGTCTGTAAGGTTACAGCAAAAACAGAGTGTTGAAGAAAAAAGGCAAGGAATAGACATGCATACATACTGTCTCTAGTCATATGTCAGCTAAACTCTAAGTAAGAAGAAAAGGTATGGCCGTTTTTCACATAGGGTTGACATTTTTGGCAACAATACTCAAAGGCAAACTTTTGTGAAAATAGAGAAATTTTCCAGCCACTGCAATATGGCTGATGCATGATCAACCTACTAACTTAAATATCCTCCACAAAAAATATACAGAGCACAATCTGCGCTATGTCAGTATGCACTGTTGATAATGATTCATTCTTGTAAGATTTGCTTATCCTCAGGCAATACTTTGCATACATTAATGTATAAATTGAGAGCTTTTTGGGTAGGTAGCTGGTGATCCATGAAAATATAACCGGTAGGTGGGCCATCTGTGCAGAAGTTCATGTTCAAAAAGACTGCTGGATGCACAATATCTCACAAGAAAACACTGATTTACCTGGATTTTTTCTTTGACTGACATGTGTGTCATGATCCTGGATTCCTGTCTTTCAATGTTAGTTTTCTGTGCTTCTCGTTTGATGACTTGCTTTGCAGGTGGTCTATGGCTGATCTTTCTCTGAGATCTGTAGCATTCAACACTGTACATCATGGGTGCATTACTCTCTCCCTGCACAGCAGAGTTGATATCATCAGCAGAGTTGGATTTGTGCACTTTGCCACCATTGTTTACTGAATTCTTTCTGGGCCTTGGTGGTGCCTTAAATAGATAAATGAATACATAAATAAATTATAAGTAATCTAAAAAATAAAAAGAACAACACAATTTACTGTGTACTGAATTTTACGAAGTTTTTGCAGTTGTACAGTTGTCCCTTTCTGCATATAGATACAAGGTCTTAATCTCAGAGCTTGTTTTGTTTTCTCTGAATTTGTACTGGTACATCACTGAGACATGAATTGCGTACTCTCATCCAAGCTGCCTCTACTTAGGTCAAGTATCAGTGACACCAGATAGTATAAGACAGAGATACTAGCAGTTTCAAATTTATAGAGTGCACACCAATGTGTGATTCAAGGCACTTTCAATTTCTGTAAATTACTCTGCATTCGCTGTATTGAACCATGATGCAATGTCTTATTTGTCAGTCTATGGTAGGATAATCAAATATCTCAAAATTAATAGCTACAGAATTGTTACAAACTTCATCAGTGTGTCAGTGTGTTGATAATTTTATATTTTCACTGATAGAAACATCTGCTAAAGAATTCACTCTGTTAGAGGGAATCACATACACACTGAAGAATAACCATTCTCGTTGTTGATGGCTTACCCTGGGTTCCTCTGCAAACTTGACACTCTGTTGTTTTCTTTTTTGTTGCTCTTCTTGACGTCTCTTTTCCTCAGCTTCTTTCTGCTTCTTCTCCTCCTCTTCTTCTTTAGCCAAAGCCTCGTCCAACAAGTCATCCAATTCTCCCATGATGTCCAATTCATTGTCTTCATCTTCACCATCATCATCATCATCATCATCTTGATTACGTTTTTCTTCATCATCATCGTCATCATCATCATCAACATATTTGATATCCTCAACGACTCTTTTCTGTTCTTCTCTCCTAGGTTCCTCCCTTTGTTCAGTTTTCTTTGGCATCACTGGCTCTTTGCGCTCAGTATTTTGCCTGTAGACCTCTTGCTTCTTCTGGTGCTGGACTTCATTCTGTGGAGGTACAGCTGAGGGAATGGAGGGAGAGGGAACATTCACTACGAAGGCTTACCTCATAAGTGCCAATACAATTTTTTGTATTTTGCTTTTATGCTAGGTTGTCTCTCTGATCACTGTAGACCAAGAAAAATAACTGACAGTTTACTTATCAATCAAACTGCCCGCCGCATAACCAAGCAATCACACTTTACATACAATATCTGAGTAAGCAAACCCATTTTGTTTGACAGTCCCTAGGAACAGCTGGAGGTTGTGCTCCAACACAGTGGCAGTACAAGTGCACCTGGCCTTTATCATAAAAGATCATTGTACTCCTGGTCCAGTGCGACTCAGGAATTGCAATCCTCAAAAACAAGTCTAATAACTTAATATACTGGATTTGCTTACCCCATGGTATGTGTAGTGTATACTGTCAGTAAAATGTCAAGAACTATCACCTTTGTGTGATAAAGAAGTGACATCATAGAGGTTGGAAATGTATGTTGCAACATACTTGTGCACATATTGTTAGGGAAAGTGTAGAGAGTGACATAATCCTACCATTAGGAAAACTGTTTAGCTGAGTTGAGAACAAAGCAGTACAGAAATAATCAAGGTGCAGAGTTTTGAAGATGGCACTTGTTAGTTGTTTGAATAAAAAAAACTGGTCTCAAGTGCATGTGTGTGTGACAGTATAGATTCCCTTTTCTAAGTATAAAGGAGACAGGCCAAGCAGTCGAGACAGATTAAGCTCTACAGAGAGAAATCCAAAAGTTTCATTTGAGGATTTGATTCAGATGTATCCATCGGGTGTTTGGCCTTATATTTGATTTGTAACTTCCCTAGGCAAGTATCCAAACAATCAACCAATGTAACATTTTCATTAGGATTTGATGCAAATGAACTACAATCCTGTAATGTCACATGACTGATCATTATTTAAGATAGTTGCCTATGCTAAATTACTGTTGGGTAAACACTTAGCAAATTTCAATCATAAATTTGATCATGAGATACCTAAATACCAAACCTAATGTAATACCAATTATCTACATTGTATTCTACGTTTGCTTCAAACATGACAAGTAGCATCCTCTCAAAGGTAAAAATAAGAAATACTGCAGATAAAATGTTTATATGCTAAGCAGTCCCCTGGCTTTGAAAGTGCCTGTGTGATTGGTTATGAACTGCCAGACTAATTTCAGTTATCCTGTACATGGCAATTGCTGGGGTGAAAGACAGGCATGTGATACATACCATGTGCCGTATTTGCCATTTCCTTGGGAAATCTGCTGATACCAAGCAATATTTGAAGCAACGTCAGTACATTAGGAAATGAAGTAGACAGCATCACAGAGGTTAGGTAAGGAATTTAGGTATTAAATTGTCAGATCTACATCAAAACTAGCTGTGAAACATCTGAATCAAACATACTCTAAGTGTTTTGGATTTATACTGCAGCCTGGTGCTGATCTTTTAACAACGTTACTTTTTTCTTACCCTGTCGTTTCATATACTCAGCTATGGCCTGTGCCCTGTTTGGTCTGGGCTCGTTTTTGTTTGCCCTAGGTGGACGTGCTGGACCTGGTACCACACCTAACTGTGCTGTGGCCGGATTGTATTTCTTGTATTTGCTAGAACCCGGGTATGAACTGTGAGGGTGGGAGGGGATTTGGGGGCCAGTACCTGTGTTCTGAATTACATTGTTACCGCCACCACTGTTTGTGGTCGCAGGGGGCTGTGGGGCCTTCCTCTTCAGGTTAGGCACTTCTGTTCTGTCGGATGTCGGCTTGGCAGGGGCAGCATTGTTGGAGCTCTTTGGTTGCTGATGATAATAAGGTACTGTACGACTTGGAGGTACATCCTATTGAGAAACATTAATAATGATTTGTTCAATTACCTTCCCTGAAAAACTGACTAATAAGCCATGTAATGATATCCTTAAAATTGTATGTGTCCTCCTCTATGTCTTAATAATTTAAAATTACTGCTAAATAGAGATTTAGGTTGTTGACCTGCACAAGGACAGCATATACTTTACTGCATATTGTGTGAAAAATCAATACATGCCTGTTCAAACCCTGATGTCAAAAATTCATATACAATTTCAAGGTTCTCTAGGTTTGACCTTTATCAGTAGCATTACTACAATATCTAGGTTTCCTTTATAAAAAGACTCATTTGTAAGAATGTGGAAAGCTTTCTCAGAAATACAATGAAATTACTGGCATGAGTACACAACATATAAAATTGTCTTTCAGTCAACATGACAAATTATTGACAAGGACCAATGGCAGTTTACTGTAAATTGTTATATGTTACTTATACACCATCATACATATCTTTCCAATAAATTGCATTACAGAATCCTTAAGAGGCTCCTCTTTTTCTAAGATTTTTGAACTTATTTATCTTCATATCAATCATCAATATTTGACCTTACGATAATGCACAGATAGGCAAATTAAGAGGAAGACATGATTTAAGGGTGCAACCCTCAGAATCCAATCTTTCACATCATTTCTGATTTTGAGCAGACAGCCATCAAGGAAAGTTGTTATTGTTCTGGTTTAAACTATTTAACGGAGTCTTTGAGAAACACGGGATGGGCCATAACACTACCCTGCCGTACACTACTTTTTGAACATATCAAAACCACTACATTGTAGTTCAGAATTCAAGAGTACCAGTGACATATGTTCAATCTTCAGAAATTAAATTTCCTGGGCTCTTGAATTTAATAACTTCTCTGAAAAAATCATAGCCTTTGTATTGATTATACAGGATTTGTGCAAAATTGCAACATGTTCAGAGATGTTTGAACAAGACAATGCTACTTGACGTTTTTTTCGTTTTTTGTCAGAAAACTAACCTCTTTGATAATTTCTTCAATAGGTGTTTTCTGTTTCTTGGGAGGAGATGGAACCTCCTCCTCTTCCTCTTCTTCTTCTTCTTCTTCGTCTGTTGGTTTTGGCAGTTCTGGATTCACCTTCCATCGATTTCTGAGCATCTCTAGTTCAGCATTTCTCTCTTTCTGTTGGTCAGGAGAATAACAAAGTTCAGACAAAAGGACAGGCTAGCAACTTGTTCTTTTGTTGCATAAAATTTTAAACATGTATATACAGAAAAATGCAAAGAAATCTGACTTAACAGAATTAATGCTTTTCAGCCATGACTTTCATATTTGTGCTTGAGATAAGATCAGTAGATTACAATTGTTTGTGTGAATACATGATGATGTGGATAATAATTGCACGCCTTGTTATTTCAGCCTACTAATAATCTTGACCAAAGCATGGAGTTACTGATGCATTCACAGCTAAAAAATTGCAAACCAATCACAGGAAACACCTTAAACTAAAAGGCTATCTGATTCACCATAGTGACATGTTTTGTTGAATACTAACTAAGTACAGAGTTACTTTGTTGCCCATATAACAAGATACATTTACTAATGAATATCAATTTCTGCTTTATGGAAACAGGGGTGACTTACTTGGACCTTTGCATTGATTTCATTTGTCTGCCATCCTCCTCGTTGCTGTTTTAACAGTTGTTGCTGTATGCTCTTGGCCTTGGCACTGACAGACTGGGGAGACAGCTCTTGACTCTGCTTGGAAATTTGCTCAGCGAATGTCTTCACTCGGCTGCTCTGATGGGCTGCAGCTCCTGGCCTGGCAGCTGACACAGAGTTGGCTACGGTCTTCTGCTGTATGCTTTGCTCCTGTGAAGGTTGCCTGGTGCGTTTAGATGGCACAGGTTGCTGTGCTTCATGGTTGGGTTCAGTCTTGTTGATGACTCTTTTCACTGGTGTTGGCTCCTTAAGGTGAAGTACGACGAATTACGTCAAAATTAAGCTGTGGTGTCATTTTCTTGAAACTTTGCACAAATATTGTTGGAAGTTGTGCAAGTGCAAAATAAAATAAAAAATGGGGGTCACCACGCTCGTTTCCATGGAAACGGACTTTAAAATGGCGTCGTTAGAAATATATAAAAATGATATAATTCACTTAAACTAAAGAAAGCAATTATAAAAAGCTTAGCAAATGAGTTATTTTAATAAATACCAAGATTCAAGATCCATATATATCGAATGTATAGTTTTCATGATGTTTGTAAAGAAATTTTTACATAAGTATCGATTACAAAATGACGATATCGAAATTATATCACTACATAATTTTCGAACTTTCTTCCTGTCGCTTTGAATGGTGTCATTTTGACCAAACTTGGCGAATGAAATCCTGACATAATGCCATTTAGTTTACACTTTTAATAAAGGGTGTCACCACGCTACTTTTAACAATATCTCCAAGTGAATGGTAATATGCGCCATATAAATGGGAGAGAAATGTGAATTTTTCGCTCATATTGAATAAAAACCAGCTTCCTAGGGGTCAAAATATGACAAGGTTATAGGTCACATGTATTTCTAAGAGACTGGGTCAAAAAATTAGGTAAAAGCGCAATTTCAACAATGACAGGTGATGTTAAATACATGCGCTACAAAGTAACCCATTTGCGACAGGCTGGAGTTAAATCTGCGCAGAAACGTTCTAAAGCGTGTGCGCGTCCGAATTCGTCGCCCTTTACCTTAACCACTGTTGCTGGGTTTCTTCTTGTCTGCATGGGTTGCGTGACTCTATTTGCTTCCTGTCGGTTTGCAGTTGGTCTGACGGCAGCTTGCAGTTGCTGCTGCTGTGTTGATTTGGCATTGGGGCTAGCTGGTGCTTTCACAGGCTGCCAAGAGTTCTTAACCGGCGATTGGTATTTGGCAGCACTGCTAGCTTCTGGTGCTTGTCTTTCCCGTCCAGGGTTGGTGGTCATAGACTTGGCAGTAGATGTATTGGCCCGGCTTGGTTTAACTGGGCTGTTGACATTCTGTACAGGGTTGCTCCGTGGTGTGGCGGTGGGCTGCTTGTTTTCTGTGGTAGGTACAGGCGGCTTCCAAATCCTCGCTGGCTTCTTTTCAGGCTCTGGTTTGTGCATTGGATGGTTTGTATCATCTTCCCAGTTGTTAATGTTGGCGGCCAAAGCAGCAAATCTTGACTTTCTGGTCTTTGGTTGCGGTGGTGTGATTTCTGTTTTGGGCTCTATTGTTTTGTCTTCAGTACGTCTTGGACTTGGTACATACTCATCCTGAAGCATGGCATGGCTATCACCTGAAAATGCCATTATAAGAGAGAATTTTTGATCGACATACATGTATAGTTGAGCAACTAAAATAACAGTTGTTCTTTCAATAATGATGTTAGCACTGAGATTACGTGGCTAACAGTAACTGTGAAAATAACTTGAAAACCTTAGTAACTGTGCTTGATTCACAAGCTGTAAATAAACCCCTGGCTGATGAAATATACTCTTTAGATTCAACTACCGGTATGTTGCCACATGTTTCTTTTCGAGGTTATTTTCCTGCAAGAGTTGACATGATGCATTTGCTGACTGATGTTCCTTGTATATGTACCAATTTGACACTACTGACTGAAGAGTCTTTTCTTTTACATCCTTCATGTACAGAAGTCTTCACAGGTGTGGGCACACTGATGTTGGAATTTGAAAAGAATATAAGGAAGTAAAACCCAAGAATTGTAAGCTTGATGTAGCGGGTACAACATGATTGTAAAGTAACCTTTGCCTGCTACGTCAATTTTCTGATGAGAGATGGTGAACATCAAAATCAGAATATGAAATATGCTGATATTGGATCAAAGCATGTCACACTTCTAGTGCAATCAACAGTTATTCAAAATGTCTATCCAGTGGCTACCATACTGAGAGTAAAGTAGCCATGACCTTGTATAACACTCACTTGGACAGTCACAGTCATCCCATCCAGCGCGTTGATTTGATAGGTTACGCATCCTGGACTGGACAGACTTTCACTGCTGGTGTATCTGGTTTGATTTCATTTTCTACTGCTCTGTGACCAGGGTTTGTGTTGGTTATTCTCTTAGCTGGAGAAACTGCAATAAGAAATTGTAATTGAGAGGTTTAGGTACATGTAATTAAGCCTATGTCTGACAGCTGCATTATGCATGCATGTAACATGTGTCCTTTGTGCGTTTCTGATGATTTTGCTAAAAAATATCAGAAACACGAAATTTGAGCAATCTTCATATAAATTTAATTCCTTTATGTGAAAACATTTCTCCAAACTTACATGTACATGTAAACCACCCTTGCATTAAATTAGCTGATTTATTTATTATGACATCATTGTGGAAGTATCCACTCAAAAGTGGAATGCGACTATAATTTTTCCTCCATTTCCAGAAAATCATAGCAAATACTTGTAAGTGCTAGTGTAATTTTACTAAATGTGCAGATATCAATAAGGCCAAAGTAATTAAATTCTTTGTTTTGCGTCCCCACCCGCTTAGGTTTTTTAAGGTTTTCATGAAAAAACACACACAGTGTATTTGAATAGGAAATTTTAGGACATAACCACTTAGCTTTTCTGAACTAAAAATTTTGTTACAATTTTTTATTTGCTGCAATCAAATTACATTGTGTTAATTTTCTTGTGTGTGTTTTTCAGCCGCTTAGACGCGTACCTTTTCCCACTTAGAGTGGACGCAAAACAAAGAATTTAATTACTTTGGCCTAAGTTGGCAACTATTTACAATGATTACAAGCCTTTTCACCTAATTTAACTGAAAATCTAAGGAAAATATTACATGTGGTTATGACTACATGTACATGTACCGGTAGTGTCATTGATATTCCAAATTGCTGTGCTATAAGTATTTGACATCTGGTTATCGCATGGCAAATGCGTTAAAAAAATATAAACTTAAAAAAATATAACATTCTAGCTCAAAATAACAAAAATCAGGGTTTATGACATTGAAAAGTAACTCATCAAGTGTGGTGACCTTGTGGGCAGAAAAAAGATTAAAAATTGTAAATATTGCTTTCTTTCGATTAATGAGTTTAGTGCTTGGGGGTAGGCTCATCTTTTCTCTTAGTTTCTCTAATCTTCCAACTGTTAAACTATTAATAGAAACTTACATTCTCTACGGAAGCTCAAGAATGTGGAGCATTTTAGTACAATGGCATCAGATTGCTGAAGAATTTGTGAGATTATCCAAATGGCTTTCAGATGGACATAGGATTTTCTTTTGTTTCCTATTCACAGAGCAAACATAATAGACACACTGTTGGCAGCCACAGCAAAGTTTTACTGAACAGCCAAGAAACTCCAGAGATGATTGAGAATATTTCTATACAACTATACCTTGTTTTTCCCTATTAACATTATTATCATCTGCCAGTGGTGTCCTCCGTTTTCTTGGAGAAATGTTAGAATCGTTCATCTTCTTCTGAAGATTTTCTCTTCTCAGACGAGTCCTCTCAAGAAGTTTCTGATGACAAAGAAGAGCATTCAAAGTTTTGGAATGAGAAATATATTGTATTGATAAAAATGGACTAAGTCATGTGATTAACCAACAGGCAATTCCAATGACCAGTTGGGTTACCATTTTCATCATTACAAATGATTTGTTTACCATTTTAAAACCTGAGGATACATAACACACTAAACAGCTCATACTTTTCACTTAATCATTATGTTAACAATCATCTCTAACAATAAAAGTTCTCCTTGTCAGAGTGTTTTTATGAACTTGTGGAAATTGTTGTCAAACTGTTTCACAAAATCAGCAGTCAACTGCCGAGAGCAAGCATACTATTCTGTGACATGGGGAAAGATGCAAAACGCAAACATTTGGAAGAGGCTTGGTAATTACATACAGACTGTACAGCTATTGCAAGCATAAAATTTTAAAAGTACTTCTGCTTATGACAATTTAAGATACTGAATTTACAGAAAATGTGACAAGTACTCCAACGATAAAAGGAATCAGGCCCAAATAGACTGTATATAATCAGTTTCCACATGTGGGTAGGTTGTTAATTTAATCCGTTAACTTTAAAACTGGTGGTATTTATTCTTATACAGAACATCTTCTTGAGTTGTCCAATAGAGTTGATCGTAAATGACTCTACTGTTTATCATTCATCATACCAACATAACTCAACGTTATATTTGAATTCTTCTGGAAATGGGACTTCACATAGAGAAATTAAAAATCACAACTTTACCAATGAAAAGTAAAATGCACAATTTAAAATATTACGTGTGCTTTTATTATTTTTTTATTGTACATGTTAACTTTATGCCTAAGTTCAAATCATCTGTTGTTGATGTAACTGTTCACTCGTCAACTGGCGTGAAGAAGTTGTTTAAAGTTTCGCTTAATTTGCATATCAATAGGTATAAATTAATCATGAAAATAACAGAAATGACAACAGTAATATTGAAAATGCGAAAGTTTTCGCAACGAAGTTCAGCCGTTCATTAAACAAATAAACTATTTTGTAAAACAATATCCGGAATTGTACCAAAATCTTTCCAACGGCTACCACATTCCTTTGGTGTCACATGATCGTCGCCGTCGCCCTGAGAGTAAAGACAAGCCCACGTTGAAAACCGTCAGAGACCGATGACGATCATGTGTAGAAAAATGGGTTTCAGTGAGAGCAATATTTAGCTAGTGCTTTCTAAAATGCGGACTTTCATCTCACATACGGTTAACAGAATAGTTCTTTCCAATTGCACCCTGAAACTAGGATGTTTCCGCCCCAGTCCTTCCTCTCTCAGTCTGTGCTCCATGATAATGGCTTCTTCAATTTGAAACATTGTGTAGCTGAAATCACACAAAACTAGACGAACGAAACGCAAACGTTATAACTAGCAAGTAATACTTACTTCCGTAAAGGGGTCCATTTCATCTGCTCTGTGCCTCTCTTGAGTGTTATAATTTTCCTAAATTGTTAAAGTCCAACGAGAACGAAGACTTTGTTTACGACTGCACACTTTTCGGTTGTCGTCTAATTTGAAATTGCCTCTGGACGTTGGAATCATGGGGAAAAGGCCCTCTAGGACACTCTGATAGTGTGTACTTTAATACACGGGCAACATTATGCCCTGTCATTAGAACAGGTTTATCTACTATTTAAAACCACCATATTGACATTGTATTTAAACTTAAAAATTTAGTTTCAACCTAGGAAGAGGGTTTACCTACTGGTCACTGAAATATATGATGCGATCGATTACAGAGGCACACTTTTTATAAAACAATAATAACCTAGAGGGTCTCAACATAACCTCGCTTTGAGAAACTCCCGCGAAACCACTTTCCGATTCTGGACACAGACATACATACTGTGAAGATGGCTCGATGATAACCAGCTATGGATCCGTCTGAAGTTGAATTTTTAGCGGAAAAACAGTCGATCGTGATAATTCCAAATTTTTCACAAGAAAAAGTTTACCTAATAAGCGTAAGTTGCATGATATTTTTACCTATCATTGTCGATGCTACTAGTACTAGCACAGTGTAGGAACTCTGAGGGCGTGTGTGACAATTTTCCATCGCCAATAGAGTGACCGGACGTTGTTATATGGCACTGTAGTGTGTGATTTCATTGATAGGAACACTTTACTGTTGTATGGCTTCATTGACTAGAACACCATAACATTAACATTCAAATACACCCTTTACAAAAGACTTTAGGATCTTGCTATCGAAAGGATGGATTAAATTTGAGTGATTATGATCCCTCAATGCATATACTGCAACATACAATTATGCTCAGCGGAAAGTAGACGATGAGATTAAATGATACCTTACTCAATTACTAATTTACATCAGACACTTTATTTCTAAAACTACACTAGTACCTCACAATATTGCTTGCCAGCGGCAAGTTCTCAAAGACAAGAATAACAAATACCAGACCTAAATGATTCCTTAACATAACAGTCGCTTGCCTGCTTCTCTGCCGACATGAGTGCCTTATCTCTTTCCACTGGTTTATTGCCGTAATCTTATACCACGATACTAATTACACAGCGACAAAAAGACAACTGTAGTTCTTGCTGAAATGAACGTCATCGCCGGGGTAGACCGGCCGACATTGTTGAGACACTGCTCAGTAAGTGTCAAGTAGATTGGATTTTTCAATCTTTAAAATCATGACTTCTGCTTTTGCCAATTTTCATTTTCTTTGACACTAAAATGCCTTAAAACAGATTACCCCTAATTCTTTGTATGAAAATGCCTCGACCTAACCCCCCTAATTCTTTGTAAAACAGGTCCACACTTACGATTGAACAATGGGTATTTTGCCAAACCATGGTGGTGAAAATGTTACAATCAACTGCCACTCTGTAACTTGTGCTAGAGTGAAGATAAGTGTGGACAAAAACATTTGGATAAAACTGACTTAATTTGGCAATGTTATCACGCATGGGGGGTCTCTATATAGCTATGTACCATATCGCCAACTTTACAATTACCTACGCTACTGATGATTAATGTGAAATACTGTCTATGTGTCCACTGTTCTGTGTATCTCTTCTAGCAGTCAAACAGTGGTGCAACTATTCTCATGCATACTCTTCCAAGTACATTTGATTGGGATGTTTAACGTTTTGTGTTTATTATATCCAATCAAATGAGACTTTGTCTATCTGTTATTCAATGGCTCAAAATTGATGAGGTCAATTACAGATTTGTATAATCCTCTACAAGATTTACTCGCCAAACCAGAGAAACCATATAATTATTGTCTGTCTCAAGATATCTTTGCAAGAGCTTTTCAGACAAAACGTTTGATTCATGAATGATGAAGATGTTTCATTATTTGCCTTTTATATATCTCTTTGAGAGGCATATATGTTACTTCATGCTTCAGCCAACTTACAGTTGTCTTTTTGTCACTGTGTAATTAGTATCGTGGTATAAGATTACGGCAATAAACCAGTGGAAAGAGATAAGGCACTCATGTCGGCAGAGAAGCAGGCAAGCGACTGTTATGTTAAGGAATCATTTAGGTCTGGTATTTGTTATTCTTGTCTTTGAGAACTTGCCGCTCGCAAGCAATATTGTGAGGTACTAGTGTAGTTTTAGAAATAAAGTGTCTGATGTAAATTAGTAATTGAGTAAGGTATCATTTAATCTCATCGTCTACTTTCCGTTGAGCATAACTGTAACACTTACACCTGGGCAGGTGTTGATTTGACACACTTTAGAAATTTGTATTTTATATGTAGCAGGATCACCATGTGTAATTCTACAAAGGGTATTCAGCAATAGCTCTGACTTGCTTTTAAAAAGATACTAGTATTATGTTTGGTGCTTAGAAAAGAATAAAATGTCTGACTTCAGTTCAGTCTGCATATCTTTTCTGTATTAGTACGTGCCTTATATCGAAATGCTCCATAAGATTCAATGATAACTTGTTGATGACATCGCAGGCCACCTAGTCATCATAGACTGAAACTTTACCAGAACTATTTTCAACTTGACAACTTTGGGATTTAAAAATGTTCAACATGCATGTTTAACATAGAAAATCCGTTTTTTTTTTTAAATTATGCATGGAAAATCAATAAACAGCATAACAGTGATTTAAATATATCAATGCACAATTTGACAATGAAATCGTTCTATTTTTTTTTACTGATTTTCATCTAATGTGGACATAAAGCATACAACTGTCATTTGCAAATATTTGGAGTGAAAATTATGTAAGAGAGACGTAATAAAAACAAGGGACATTATACCCTTGAGGCAGGAGATCATTTGCCCTGCCCTCCTGACGTCCGGCAAATGGTCACCTACCCTCAGGCACATTGTACCTTGTTTTGGCTGTAATATGTAAAATCTTACTTTCATTGGTAGGGCGATGTTGGACCATTCAATCCTGGATTGCCTGTTGAAGTACCATTGTGGATGGCAGTAAATCTGAAACAAAGACAGAAATGTAGGATACAAACTCCAGAATGGATGGATGTTGGTAAGATCTAAGCCTTATACTTCCATATTTTCAAATAGATAAGAATAAGTCAACTTGAAATACCAAAATATGTTTGACATTGATTGTGTGCACGCTCTTCCACTTTGACAGTAATTCAAATAGAAGACACTGCACATCTCAGGCACTAAAAGATTTCCGTATACTAGTATTTCACAGTGACTTGAAAAAAAAATTGAATTTCTGGTTGCTTCAAGTAGGTCCAATTTTTTAATGGACTTCTACAAATATGAAAGAATGATCAGACATTTAATACTGGTAACATTTTTAGCAAACACTGTCCAGCGGCTTTTGTCCATCAATCTGAACTTTACCAAGACAATTGAGCAGGTGAAATAATAATATAATAATGATAATTTTTGAAAATATCTCTATGTTCTAACAAGTCAACAGGTATTAGCCAGGAAAGGAGAAATATGGAGATGGAATATCTATGAAAGCCATCAATGTTTTCTCCGTTTAGATCCCCAGTAATGCTAACTTTTGATGATAATTTCACCATTTTATTTTGAATGTAAACCCTAATTCCTTGTTCGTCTCCCCCAAAAATGTTGATATACACAGTATCCAGCTTGTCAACTCAGATCATATGTGTGTAAACTGCATTGTTATTGTTGAAAAGTGACTGCTGGTCCGGACTACAATTCAAATGTAAACAATAAAAATGCATTTTACACATATGAACCATAAGTTGACAAGCTAAATATAGGTGTTTCAACATTCTTTTGAGAGTAGAATTAGAAGTTGCAATTGATTTGAAAAACAAAAATAATGAGAAAATCATCCAAAGTTAGCATTACTGGGACTTCCGCATAAGGTATCGAAGATCAAAAGTAGGCGAATCAAAAATTATGTAAACTAACTCTGAATGAAAAATGTTGCAATTAGCTCTGAATTTATGAAACCTGCCTGGAATACTTGAGCAGAATATTTTTAATGATGATTGTTTTCTTATGTTTTGTTTTGAAGAAACTTTGGAGGCTAAGAAGCAGGAAGAGCTAGATTCACCAATCTTCCAACCAATGTTAAATGAACATTACATGGAAGTTGCACAGTTGCTGCTTAGTTGGTGAGTTGTTTCATCTCTTATTAGTAAATGATTTCACGACTTCAAGTGTATAAAATGGATGCAACACTTCAAACACTTCTGCATGCAATTATTTATTAATTTGTTTGTTTCACAAGGAACAACAAGCTTGTGCCCAATTACATTGTATCAAGAAATTTCATCATTAGGGGAAGGCTCCATTAACTTTGATGGTACCTGTAACCCGAGTTGCTGCCTGCCAACTCGGGTGACAATCAGAAGACTTTTAATCCCCAAGGTGTTATTTTCCATTGTTGCGATTATCTTATCGAGCTGGTGCTATGATAGGAACGTCAGGGCTGTAACGACTCACTCAATACCACGGGCACACACATATGCTTGCACATGGAACTATGTTGACAGGAAAAAGTGAACTGCCCTTTTTTCAATGCAAGTAATCTAGTTTATTCTTTAATTTAGGCTCTAAACTAAGTTTTAGAAATATGGTTAAACAAAATATCGTTCTTTGTTCATTTTAATTCAAGTTTCCTATTTTCGGACGCTTCACTTCAGTAACGCGCATTGATCATATATACAAATGTGATCAGAACAGCATGGAACGTTCTTTCCACGTGGCGAGATTTTCTTGCACTTGCAAACAACGTAACGAGTGAGTAAGGACTCAAAGAGCTGCGCGTATCCTGTGACATTACATCTCCGATAGAGCGAATTTAAGTCAATGAATTGCTAGCCGGATCCGTCTGTAAACAGTATGGCCACTCGTACATATTATAAGAAAGGAGAAATAGTAGAGGCAGTTAACGAGGCCGGTCGGCGGACGGCACAATTTTCAGTGATTTAATATACGGTATTAATTAGTCCCCACGGACACCGTCCGGGGGGACTTATAGGTTTGGTCATGTCCGTGCGTGCGTGCGTGCGTCCGTCCGTCCGTTCACACAGATATCTCAAGGTGCAAGAAGCGATTTCATTCAAACTTGGTACAAGGATTACTTCATATGTCATACAGATGCACGTCGATTTGTTTTGGGATACGATCCAATATGGCCGCCAGGCGGCCATTTTATTACGATTTTTTCATGTACAGAGCCATAACTCAGACATGTTTAAACCAATTTTATTCAAAGTTGGTACAAGGACATTGACCAATGTCATAGATATGCACGTCAATTTTTTTTGTGATACGATCCAATATGGCCGCCAGGCGGCCATTTTATTACGATTTTTTCATGTACAGAGCCATAACTCAGACATGTTTCAACCGATTTTATTCAACGTTGGTACAAGGACATTGACCACTTTCATAGATATGCACGTCGATTTGTTTTGTGATAAAATCCAATATGGCCGCTAGGCGGCCATTTTATTACAATTTTTTCATATACAGAGGCATAACTCAGGCATATCTCAACCGATTTTATTCAAAGTTGGTACAAGGACATTGACCAATGTCATAGATATGCACGTCAATTTGTTTTGTGATACGATCCAATATGGCTGCTGTGTGGCCATTTTGTTACGATTTTTTCATATACAGAGGCATAACTCAGGCATATCTCAACCGATTTTATTCAAAGTTGGTACAAGGACATTGACCTATGTCATACATATCTACGTCGATTTTTTTATGTGATACGATCCAATATGGTCGCTAGGCAGCCATTTTATTACAATGTTTTCATGTACAGAGCCATAACTCAGACATATTTCCACCAGTATCATACAAAGTTGACATTGACCTATTTCATACATATGCTCGTCAATTTGTTTCACGTCATGTAGCAGTAACATGTCAATTATTGAAGTTTCGTAAGTAGGCTGATATGTCAAGAAATATGTACTGCATCAAATTCATGAAACTTTATACAGATGTTAACTGATGTTAAGCTCACATTGCTTTAACATTGAAAAAGACATTTATCAGTGTCATTTTAATTAATTTGTAATTGCATAAGTAATGAACTTTCCTAATTAGGGTGATATAGCCACAAATTAATACAACGTCAAATGTGATGAAACTTGATACAGATGTTGATCGTATAGTGTTGTAAATACTGCATCAAACTTTATGAAATATGGTACCAGTGATAATCTGTTAAGTGTTAGAATTGTATGCAAAAATGTTTTGCAACATCCTGTTGATGATTTCCTAGTTGACTCATTTTATGAACTTTAGGATGGTGGCCTACATTGGTTCTATGTTTTCATCACCATGGAACTCATTCTTGGCCATTGAGCGCCATGTGTATCAAAGTATTTTTATCACAGACCTTATTAATGAAGAGGACTCTATCCTCTCTGAGGACATGTAATCAAAGTACCCTTATTAACAAGTGGGGACTGTGTCATCAACGATGACTTGTTTCACAATAAAACAAATTCGCGACCTTACCATTGATTTTTGGTGATGTTGAATATAATTGAAAAAGAGAGCTAAATTCCAGTGTTCATGTTCGATAAAATTCCAAATTGACGACACCCAACGTCACCTGTACGACACTGTATGTATACAAAACACCTGCAGTCGATTAGTCGATTGTGACACAGTAAGATTACACATAATGCAATATCGGTCGACCCACAGTCCCTCTGTCCATGCATTTCTGCAGTTGTCTTTTCTATTCTGCTAACAGACATGATTTCACAGAATATTACACAGAAAACATATTTCATCATATTTTGAGGCACTGAATACGAGCATTGCAAGAGAAAGCGACGACAAATTTTCCGGTTTGATTCCAGCCGTTGCTTGTGCTACGTCAACACACTCGCAGCGATCAACCCCAGAAATTATAGCACACTATCATCATTTACGATGGGAGAAGGATCACGAAAAACAAACACCAGTTTCAGGATATGATGATTTCTGTCTTCGTGTCGTAGTTAGACGAAGAGAACACTTAATAGAGCCAAAAACAGCGAAATTCGAGAAAAGCGTACACACAATCGGGGACTGTGGCATGCAGGACAAACCCAAGCTACGCATTATCACGTGACTGCCCCTCGTATCGCGGTTTGGCTGTGCGGTCCAGGTGATTGACACCTTTTACAATAGGCGTTTCCAGACCGGTGGATAGAGGGACTGTGGTCGACCTGAAATTTGACACTGTGATCGACGTAGCGTTTCAAAAGTACGAAAAATGAGACCAAGTAATTGTTTGTTTATTTAGATTTGATCTAAAACCTCCGGCAACCAACAGACAAAGTCCTACTCTTACGCAGAAAATCAACGTTTTCAAGCGTAGACTCCCGCTAAGACTTTCCTTACCACGGCCCCTCCACAAAACGCGATGTAGATCTATGATCGACTATGGATGGATTGACGTGGCGTTTCAAAGTATGAAAAATGAGACTCAGTAACTTTGGTTGCTTTACATTTGATCAAAAACCTACCCATCAGACAAGGCCCAACTCTTACGCAGAAAACAAAGCTCTGAAGCGTTTTGTTTTTTTGTTTTTGTTTTTTTTTTCTTCCGCGTTTGAGACTTTCTTCTCTTTCGCATTTGAGAGAAACAAACGTCGGCTTTATTCGGAAATGGCCGCCTATTGGTGGGCGTAACGTCAGTCCAATGGTAAGCTGCACCCGATGTGAACGTCGGAATAATTCGGGCTGTAGTCGGGAAAGCAAGGATGACCTCGAGAGCGATTCCCAGTTCAGTACACGTTCGCAGATCGCGGTACTACAGGCTGATACTAGATAGCAACAAGTTCACTGCGTAAATTGCTAGATTACATATAGCCACATAGGCATTTCTGAAATGTTATCTCCGGCTTGCAAGACAACATATATCAAAATATTATTATCAAAACCAGAATTTCGGTGCTAGAGAGCGAAACATTGCTGAAAAGTAGCCGGCCAAAATACGGAAGAAGCCGGTCAATTTGGCCGGCATCCGGCTAAAAATGAACACCTGCTGTTGAAACAGAGAGACTTGTTGCGATGGACAAGTAGCCTTTGGCTTTTGACCAGAAAAATAAGTGAGTGTTCATTGATAATTCAAAGACTGGATCCGTTGACACCAAAGTTTGCTCGTGACTTTCATTGCATTGCATGCACCTTTCCGCAATGTGAGTCTGAACTGAAAATGAAAGAGTACGTTTTAGTAAAAGTCCTGTTTTGTTGTGCTGAAGTCCTGTTTTGTTGTGCTGATTTTCGCTACCGTACTTTCTTTTATAGGGTAAACATTCATACAAAAATAGCTTTTCATATGCAAACTTAGCGTACGTTAATTAACTGCTAGTATTGTTTAAACAGCATTTTATTTGAAAGGGATTCTATAGTACCATCGTTTTTGTAAACTCTTCATGCAATTTTATGAACTAAATGATGACCTCAAAGTAACAGCAAGTGCTGGACGGCACTTTTAACGCTGGTTGGAAATCCTGAGTGCCGCACAGGGGGGCCATCATCAAATCAGGCGCCGACTGGCATTGGCCATGCTAAAAGTAGTTCCGGCAGTGCTAATGTTTCGTTTACACTAAAAGATAATCTGTTCGCATATGTTGACATAGAGATTAATCCTCTGATAACCAACTCGGGTTTACTCGGGTACGTCTAAGTTAATGGAGCGTTCCCCTCATGTGGATCGTTGTATTGCAAACGAGTTCTCATTATTCTTTGAGTCTGTAGGTTTGAAATGCTGTACAGAGCGTTTATAGAACAGGAAGGTACATTAAAACATGTATTGCTAAAATTTCAGTAAAATTATAAAGAGAAAAGATACATTTGTAAAAGAAAGTCATATCTAAAAAATGTCTATGCCCCAGTAATCATGTTGTAAGGTTTTACGGTATCGTAAGTCAGTTTCAATGCAGTTCAAACATGTTACAAAATCTTCATAATGGTGCTTTGCTTGTGCCTGTGATACTGTTTCTAATTGTGAATGCTTCCTCAGCAGTGGCCAAGAGAAAATACAGACTATGTTAGTCTTGTGTAACTGTTACTGAGAGACAGACCTATATTTGTTCTTCCTGATTACAGTGCAACAAATGATATTCCAAGAGCTGATGAAGTTCGCACTCTCATAAAGGATATATGGGACGTCAGAATTGCCAAGCTGAGAAGCAGTATTGATAATTTGTCAGTGACCAAGAAACACATGCTAAGGTATAAAAGTGACTTGTTTCGATGTGCCAACTGTATGCAGATGATAGCCATAGTTCATAATTCAGTTGAAATTGACTATAACTGGGTTTTTTGTGCCTTTTACATCTCAAAATCTCTCTGTTCCAGTTCAAATAGCAACAAAAATCACTGTTGGTATACTTTGAAGAGATAACTGAAAATGTTAGAGGAATTCTGCAAGGGAGAATGTGTGGCCATTCTCTTGGTAATCTAGCACATTTTTTTACAAAATTAGTAAGGGACTACCTCAGATTGTCGCATACGTTCCAAAGGGAAAATTTTTCATTCAGGGGAGGTTTGACCTTAGTTCCATCAGTTAACTTTACTTTCACACTTTTAATGATTGCATTTTTTTCTTTTCAATACTTTCCTTTTTGTTTATCAATTACACCACAGTCCATGCAACTGCAATCAGAGCTTAATGGTTACACTTAATACTTGATGATGCCACATGACCAGAGGCATATTATTGGATTTAGATTTTACTCTTTGGACGAGATCAGCACTTGTCATTTTAAAGTTTCACTTAGGGGAGGGGCTTTTGATCTGAGCAATGAAATTGCATGACAATTTGCAAAGGTTCTTGAGGAAAGAATACCCAAAAGGATGAAAATAATTTATGACATTCCAAAACAAATCTTACACTAACTTATATTTATGTTTGTTTGTTTTTTTAGCTTGATAATCTATCATTGATGGAAATCAACACCATACGTCCATTTCTGACCCAAGCATTGGATCACATGCATACACTTCGGACAAACACGCAGTTAGGAAGTAGAGCAGCAGCTACACAGGACTGAATGTACATCAGAACTTTGCCTGGTCAATACATATCATGTAAAACAATCTGAACACTGACCACATCCAAGCATACCTCACTTGAACTTTTTGTCAACTGCATATGAGGAAAAAGACATTCTCCCTTGTGTCATTTCAACATATGTACAGAGTTTTTTCATAGATACCGACCATATGTAGTAAAAACATCTGCTGTAAGATGGATGTCACAGTACGCGTAAAAGTGCAATTTGGCCAGGAAAATATGATAGACTGAAGGACCGACAGAGTAAAGGCATACGGAAAAAGTCAACACCCTTTTCCTACGGAACAATAAGAACTGGCCGTGATTTTTCTTGCCTTTGGGTACGGGTACTCCTAGGTTTCACTGAAAGTGTAACATACACTGCAAGTCAGGAGAGGTCCTGGACAAGGTAATCCTCTCATGGCGGCAGACAGACTCAGATTGCAAGTCAAGAAAGCAGTCAAGTCCATTATTTTCAGATTTTGGAAAGAAGGGTCACGTGTTATCATGTGACAATTTTCCTACATGTCGACATGTTCTGGAAGCTCCCATCATGTCTTTATCTTCATCAGGGAAATGCATAGTGGAGACTGTATTCCATTATTTTACGATAGGTAGAAGTAGATCAGTTTTAAAATATTCACTGGACACTTTAGCAATTTTAGGTTGAAGGCAAATCACTCATTTTGTGCGGCATTGTCTGAATTGCATACCGCAAATGCATTTTAATATATCACAGAATCATTCTTGTTCAAACACTGTACAAACGAAGGGGCAACTGTGAGCCCTGCAGATCTGACATAGACACAAGGAAGCGGAACAGAAAAGTACATTTCTGTTGAAAGTTTCTATCACCTACAGTGCCAGTCTCACAGGAACTTACACAAATAAAAAAACTTTTACAGTAAGTTTGGTGCTATAGGTATTTTTAATGGAAAATCACATCAAGGTAACATGGTTAATTCATCTACAGTTCAAACAAAATGAAACACTTGTGTCCTTCAATCATCAAACATGACTGAGTGAGCAATCTTTTTGTAATTAAATGACGCTCACAGACTTCAACAAATATTCAAGGGTACCTCTCGCATCAATAAATAAGACTTTGTGACAAATCTACAAAACCTTCTTTGTTACATATATACATACACATGGCTTATGAACACAAATTAATGTACTATAACCAAACAAGAGTGCATCGTTTCTGTTTGGTTTTACTACCCAAGTGTCATTTTCCAAATTTAAGTGAAGTCAAATGCAATTTAATTTCAAAAAGGTAGAATAATGCGTTTACAGTTTAATATTATTGGGAGTAAAGCAATTAAAAATCGGCACAGAAATGAAGATGCCCACAAGACTACTCTAAAACATTTGCTGAGGCATACACTATCATGTCCTATCTGTAAAATTTGTGGCGTCTATGTTCATTCTAACACAAATCCATAAAGTAATACATGATTTATGGGTCCTCAGAATGGTTGTACATGCTATGCTCTACTGCTTGTAAATAACTTGACCTGATGATGGCAATAGATCAACCTGGCAGGAAGAGTGGTAACATATGATATCTCAAGACTAACTGCCTTCTCAACTTATGGTAGTGTGGCAAAAAGTGAACTCTCTGGGAAAAGATTACTCCAAGTTGTGATAGCACTTTGGCAGATTCATCCCATTTTCCTACATACAGGTCTGACTTTACCAATGAATAGATGGAAAAATGGGGATTGGTATTTCATCCTGGTTGCGGGATTGCTAGATTCCTGCAATTTGGCCAGCAATGCCCTGCCTGTCAATCAGTGATGGTGGATTTAGTCATGCAGATACCTAATCCTACCACTTCCTGTTACCTTCTTACAACCAGGCATCAATGTAACAAGTACATTTAATAACTCTCTACCAAAAGTAACCATTTGGCATGTAATTTGATTTTGTAACTTTTCATGAAACACCTATTCAAAAGACTTCTGATACTAATTGCAAGAGACATAGTATTCATAACTATATTGTAACATTTTGTATATTGTATATTGTAACTATATTGTAACATTTTGTAGTGGTAAACATAACAGGTCTTATTAAAGATTGAAAACACAGCTACCACTACTTATGCTGAGCAATGAGCAATGGCAGTCAGTCAATGAAAGTTCACTGAAAATATGAAACAGGTCAAGATGAAATGAAGAATTTCTGTGAAAGCCATAGTTTTCAACCGCATTGTGTAATTTCAAATTCTGGCTTGTAATTGTAGCAAAAAGGCATTACTCTCCCTTACAGTACCGGTAGCATCTTGGATAAAACACTGCAGGCTGTGTCATTCAATTTGTGACACAGTATTGAAAGAATATTTCCATGATACCCTGATTAGATTGAATGCCCATATTTGACTAAAATGTAACTGTAGCAAATATTAATTTTAATATAAAAGACTGTTCACTGAGAGAAGGTTGAAACATTCTAAAACCAAATACAGTTCATTTGGCCATATCAGATTAGCTTCTGAGATTATGGAATTTTACTAAATTTTTCATGATTTTATGGCAAAATAATACACCATTTTATCAATAACGTGTTCAAAATTGACAACAAACTACCCCTATTTTTATGGTACATGTGTCGTATCAGTACAGTATAAGTTCACCTCAATACACACTTGCTAATACAGGGCTCCTTGTTCACAATGGAAGGGCCATACACAGTGAAAAGCATGGCAACTCTTAAAGCAAAGCTGAATGAAAGTGAAACTTCCAGCAAGTTTGTCATGTTGTCAACGTAAAAAAACCAAGCACACTGTCGACCTCATTGTGACTAGGATTATAGAGACAGGATATCAAACCAAACATCTACAGCAGCCAATGTGTCATAAAACTTCACATTATAATATGAAATAAAATATTAACAAATCGTAGTCTTAAGCTATATTAAATCTTTGATCTCAATCTTCGGTGAGCAAACTGCAATTTTCCTTGGCCGCATGTTGAGGTTTGATTCCGTTCATGTTGGAATTTTTTATGCTCTTGTGTCAAAATGCACTAAAATAAAAAAAATACACACTCTAATATCGTCATATGTGACCTATACTATGAGGAAAGATATTCCAATATGGCAGTTAAAACACCTGAATGAAAATGCCCTATTATTTTGTTGAATAGTATTGCAGCACTTCTCATGTTGTAGTACCAAAGATATCATTGGTTTGGATGGTGACTCGGATGAAAGTTGTCCTGCGGCTAAGTTCTTTGAGCTTCGCAGCCCCAACGTATGTACAGGTAGAGCGCACACCACCTAGATATCCAGAACGGTAGCTTCTACATCACCACGGTATGGAACCTCAACAGTTTTGCCTTCTGAAGCCCTGTAAATAGTGAGAAAAAAGAAGATAATAAAACATCTGGTATTTTGGCAGAAAAGTTGCAAACCATCAAAAACCAACACTCCTAGCAGTAGTTTTTAAAATTTCTTCTGGTCAATGTAGGAATTTCTTCAAATTTCCTTGAGTCCCTTGCCTATGTATAGATTTAATATGTTAAATTTTCTTTAATGATTCCTGTATTTGATCAAGTCCATAATGCTGTGTAAGCATGAAAGGAATAAGTATAATGTCATTTCCAGTGACATGTTTGAGAACCACAAAATATTCAGTTTAAGTTACTGACAATGTGTGAAAATAAACATTGTTTTCGAGTTCAGGGAAGTTTTTGAATCAAAGTAAAATGTATGACCAATTTATGCAGATGTAGTATGTAGATGGCACTTTGAGAATGTCATGAAAATCCATTTTCACAATACCGTACCAGAATGCAAAACAATATAATTAGAATTTGATGATAGTGTAAAAGACTATCCTTACACATGCTGTAGTATGGAGATCAGATTGAGAAAACCACCACTGGGTGGGATGTGAAAGCTCAAGAGCCAAGACACTGATGTATTTCACACAAGACCACAGATATTTGAAGCAGTCCGTCACTGGAATCGCAGAAAGTTGACGGTGGTTCTCGATAACAGCAATCTAATATCACTGCCATGTTTCTCAGCACAGTGAGTATGTGGTGTGCTCTGTAAAAAGATGCTGTTTGACACCATTGATCAGTCATCTCACCTATACTCAGCTACTCCACCAGCATGTTTCTTCATGGCAGTCGATGAACTCATCCCATAGAACAGCTTTATCTTCTTGCCATTTTTCTCAATTGTCTCGCCTCCAGACTGGTCATGTCCAGCAAACATACCACCAAGCATGACAAAGTCAGCACCTGCACCTAGAATTCATGAATGGAAAGGAAGCTATGGAGATTTAACTTGAAACAGTATGTTTTGCTTTGGATTACTGATTATTTACTGGCTAGTGTCTGGAGCCTGGTACTATTGTTGAGTGAAAGTCATTGAGGCATGTTACTGCACAATGCAAATCGATATGTCAAATGTTACTTGATCTCTTATTGTTTAACTCTTTAAAAAATCAAAATATTTTTAACTTGTGACAATTCTTTCAACAAACCAACCCTATGCACTGATCTGGTCAGTCAGTAAGGTTGGTTTGTACCTGTGTGATAACTTTAGCAAGGCTGGACTACCTTGGTAGAAACTGGAAGAGCACATGTGAAATAAATACACATACATCTCTTGTGCAAGGAAATCATGAAAGGACCATTCAATTAGTTCATTGCTAATTGACTTGACATGTAGCAGAAGATTAAAAAGGCTGGATGGTAGTGTTAGCAGGAAGTGTATGGCAGAATATTGTACGGACATCTTACCGAAAGCTTTCGAAACATCACCAGGACAAGTGCAGCCACCATCCTATATAAAATACACACAAACGTACAATGTGACAGTGAAAACATATAATAATGGAAATCAAAGAGTCTTATGGTTGATTTGCAAAAAAGGCTGCTGAACCATTTCATTTTTTTCAACTCCATCCAAGGGTTGAAATCTGAAGCATACTAGTACACAGTAACAGATAGTTCGTGAGTTAAATTACATATAATACTAACTTGATTGTCTTCGGGTTGAAAATGAAGTAGTTTGCACAAATGGGAACAAGGTTACTTTGCCATTCAGTCACTGAAATGGTTGCAATTACAACTGTCCAATTTCAGTTGCCAACTCTAAAGGACAACGTTGATCTAAATCACACTTATTGGGTTGGTTACTCTCAAAGTCTACTAAACATTCAAAATGATCTCCGAGTTTTTCAACAATTCTTTAAATGAGAGTTTGAAGAGATGGTAAAATGTGCCTCAAGGACAAAAATATGGATGCTCAAATTTTTACAATACTCTTCTCGTTTACCACTTTGGGGGTCATTGTTAAGCTCTTGGAGTGAGAAAGATTTTCACAGTCTTAGTTTTTTTCAAAATCAAAAATTCCATTTGTCCCCAGGGTTGGCAGCCATTTCGAATTTCAAATATCAGTAAATGTTACACAATTTGTTTCTCTAGTGCAAAATTTTGCACTATGACCCTTGATTTTTATCACTGAGTCCATAAGAGAATAGTTGAAAGTTGCATTGAGCAAAGTTTGAGCATAAGTTGAAGTCATTTGCTTTCAAAGTGTGTATTTCCTTAAATGTAAACCTTTTCATTGGTTATTGTATGATCATGGAAGACTCTAAATGTCATATAATTAACAGTATTTTATGATTGTTCCGGCAATTTTCACAAATCACTGATGAAAAAATCAATTTTCTCAGTGAACTAAATTTTACTGTGCAAACACCACAAATGTGTACTGTATGAAATGTTACTGATGACAAATGAGATATAGTGGGAGACAGAATTTAATTGTCAATAATAAAACATTGGACATTATACTGCTACTTATAGCAGTTGTGTTGAACAAGGTATTTCAACACTCACTATAAGGCAAGTACAAAAAAACCACAGTTTTCAAACAAAACGAAAATAACGGGGAAAACTGGTAGATTGAAAATTACATGCAATTGAGCTTAAAGCTTACAGAGATAATGTGACCACCAAGTCCATGGGCAGCATCAGCACACTCAATGACAGCACTGAGCTGTGGATAGCCAACACCAGTCTTTTTCCGTGTTGTACACACTGAACCTGGACCAATGCCAACCTTGATGATGTCAGCACCAGACAAGATCAACTCTTCAACCATTTCTCCTGTCACAACATTGCCAGCCTGAAACAGGGCATTTTTTTTGTTTTCATTGTGTCTGGTACATTGTAAAAAATATTGATTATGAAAAGCCGTCGGGTAAATCGATGGTAACAAAACTGAGCAGTAATACTTGACAAAAAAGACTTTCTTTCTCAAGGAAAATGTCCACCTCAATACTACTTCCTAGAAATCTGAATAATCTTATCCTGAACAGTAGAGGAAGCTCTCAATTCTTTTATTTGAGGATGGAGAAGCTTTAGCTGGAAAAATGTTTCACTGAGAATGAAGCCCCCTTACGGCAAGTGATAGGAGTGAAGAATGCTACCACTAAAATAGCTCCTGACAGCTTTCTGACATTGAATAACCCCTAATTTTACTCCGGAATCTGTGCATTTTGGCAATATCAAAGAATTAACATGAAGACACAGCTTTACTGGTAATCAACAATACAATGGACCATGTTCCGAACCGTGCGAGACATTCCGAGATATCGCGAGAATATGTGGTTCGCAGTGGACGTGTTCTCGCAACACAGGACAAACTGCGTAAAACAGGACAAGTCGCTAATTACGTTTAACACTGCATAAAATATATGAAGTTGCGATCTTTGCTCAGTTCTGCACTTGTTCTAGTTCCATACAAAATTTGACTTGTATTACTAAGCTGGAAACCTGTTTCTACGAGCATGTATTAAAGTCTCGCGAGATCTCGCAATCAGCGGAACATCGTCTATTCCACCTTGTCTCAGTGGATGTGATTCTAAACATTTACAGGAAAGGCATCCTAAATACAGGCAGATTTCTACAGTAAGAGTACATGACACATTGCATCAGTCAGCTGAGCAAAATCGGTGTGCACTTTTCAGATACTGAATAATTTCGCTACACTTTATTCACAGTATCCATTTCCCTGAGTCTGTTTAGAACACCGAGTACACTAACTTACCATGATTGTGTGCTTGGGGTACCTTTTCCTCACACCTTTGACAAACTGAACAAAATGTTCAGAGTACCCATTGGCCACGTCCAGACAAATAAACTCTATTTCCGGAACAGCTTCCAAGATGGCAGTCAGTTTCTCCATGTCTGATTGACCAGACCCAGAACTGCAAGCAATGTACTGAAAGAAAAATAAAAAAATGTGTTACCCGTAGTTTAGAATTTTAAAGCAAAAGAAAAAAAAGAATGGTGAAGTCTGATGCTACATGTGTATTTTCTCAAGGTCTGAAGACACTCAAACGAAAGAAGATGTGCAGACACACATTCATCAGTCTGGTGAAGTGTTCCTTAACAGCTACATTCTGAGTTGTTATGAAAACACTGAAAAATTGATGATCATATATTCTGGAATAATGTAATTAGAATGGATGAATATGACAATAGAGCCTAATAGTAATACCTATGTAAACAAGAATGTTTTAATTGTTGACATACTTACTTTTAGAATATCTGGGTTATTTTCGGCAAATTCCTTCCAGGCTTGCACTGAGTAGTGTTTGTGGATGGTAGTAAACATAGAATGCTGTAAAATCAGGAGGAATTTCATAATGTGACAATGATACTGAACATTATAATACAGCTTGTCATTTTCAAAAACTATTATTGCTCTGTCCAATGACCTACAATTGACAGAAAAAATTCACTTTCTTTTATAATTGCTTACCTGTTGCAGTAACCTTTACATTTGTATTGTACAACCAGCTACTATTACTTTTACACAATATGCATGCAAATAGGAGTGTGGAGTCCCGCACACATCACATGTCAATTCAGCAGTGCAGTCGAAGTTTGACCTGCAATCTCCCCATGTAAACAATCATCTTTCACTGCACCTTACAGAAACTTCAAGAAGGTTTACGAAAGGTTAAACAAGTGCAGTTTTTAAAAATTTGATGGTGCTCAATGCTTATGGGAGCCACTGTTAGAATTCCTTATAGTATAAAAAATAAAATGTAAATCGTAATTCTTGTCATCATTTCAATTGATTGGAAGAGATTGAGCCAATCTGCAACAGTTGATATCTAATATTCGGTTTAGTCTCATTGTTCTTACTGAATTATTTCTGAACAACTGCGTACCAAATAGAGAATAGCCCAAGTATCAGACTCCCTAAGTTGCTGTAAATAATGACAATCTACCAATCAGATGTAACTTTGTGAGCTGCTGCACACTGCAAGCAGAGATTTACCAAGAGATTGATTTTCTCTGTAAGACTGAGTGATACTACAAAGTATGTCATTACCTTTGCCAAAGCTTTTGCCATTTCAAATGTTCCAACGGTGTCCATATTTGCAGCAATGATTGGGATTCCATTATACTCTTTTCCTGAGTTCCTGAATGTAAATGTCCGATGCAAATCAACCTGGTGAGAATAACAAAGGTGCAACCAACAAACATCAGTCATAAATTGTCATTTGAGATCATTATCAGAACTACAGTACAATGTTCTGACCAAATGTTATTCAGTCACATTACTATGAAACTCAACATTACAATTTAAACAAGTCTCACAAAAAAAAGATACAGTTGGTAGAACTGCTTCCATAGACATAGAATATCTTAACCAAATCTGAATTTTAGGTCAGCAGAATCTGTACTGATTATTCATTATATCCAGATGAGCTAGCTAATTATAGCTATAAAGCCCGGTGCGGACTTAATCCAAAAATCTAGGAACATATTTATATAAAGATTGCAATTTCAAAGGAGAACAAAAGATAGAAACACTTCATAATCTTCTTAACACCATAGTTAATCTCGATCCCGGGCCTTTTCGAGCCGGGCTTTAAGCTTATCTAGTATTCCTGACTTCATTTATCAAGGTAATAGAGTTTGTTGACAGAATACTTCAACACCAACATTGTTTGTTACAATCAATTTTACAGCTTGAAGTTCTGGAACTGCAATCAGGAATAACCTTTCATTCACTGCCATTACTGTATAACACATTTCATTGTGCAACCCTTAAAGGTATGGAAATCGATCCCAGGGCCTAGGAGTGGCACATGTAAAACAGTGTGTATCTTTGCGTCAGAGGCGGAATAAATCTATTTATCCAGGAAATCTTAATCCCGACTGCTATGTTTGTACGCACATAGAGCCAGTCGACGTTAGGGACACAAAAAAACAATACGAGGAACAAACAGGCAGTGGTTTTGAACAAAATCAATGTACCCGGTACTTCACCGATGTCTGTAACTCAGTACATGAAAATATTCGTAGCTTGACGCACTTTGAACATAGCTCGTAACAAGGGACAGTGGAAAGCCCACAGAACTACGTGTACAACTATAACAGCCACTCATGTAGTGTGTGAACAGTGAAGATTTTTCCGATCAACAACTTTGACGGATGATGGACTGACCTTTTCTTCCGCAATTGTTATCTCTCTCTCGATTCAGCACAAAATTTTCGTATGGACTGTTGATGCGGTGTTTACAGTTGTTACGTGGTGGTAAATCCTAGTCGTATTTACGACTGCTGCGTAAACAGTCACTGAATAAATTTTGCACGCATTTACGAGCACTGGATATTACTACATACGTTTTTAATCGAAAACCGTCCGTATACGCGTATGACGGTTGTGACAAAAACAACACAAAGAATCTGGCGTACATTGTTACTGCATTACTTTGACCAAAAAATCACCCAAATGCCGAACGGTGATCATACAGAACTCTGCTGCAGGTTTCTGGACTAAACGACCCCAAACCGACCGGGTCCCAGTCAACTGTGCCGGGCTCGACGTCTACTCTATCAGCGTCAACTCAAACTTTCACTCCAGAAAACTTTACCCCACAAACTGGGAATATACTAAATTTACCTTGAAAAAATTTCAAACTGTGTATCGTATTGAAAAAATCTTACCGGGGCCACGGAGCAAATTAAAAAACCAACAACCCCAATTGAAACAGTGGAATTATCATTAGTGTGCAAGGTCGCTGTATTATATGTCAGGGTGAAAAAATTTAGCTTTGAAATTTCTGGACGGTACAAACGGCGGGGCAGAATTAGACAAGATTACGACCAATGTGTTACCGCCGATGGTACATAACGTACTGTTGATAGCAGATAGTTCGGTGTCCAGTGAGAACACGATTCCGAATATATCACGGCTGTTGATTTGAGCTGCCTCCGATCGAAAATTTTTTAACACAAAGACATGATATCAATAATTTTGAGAGAATATAAGTACCCGCTGTCTTCTCGCCAAATAGCTGCGATCAAGATCATTATGATAGAAGCAATTGACCGCCGAACACCTGCTTGCTGTTCTTATACACAACGTTCCTGCTGAGAAATACGACAGCAAATATTGCAATGTGAATTTCTTACTATCTTCCTCGCAATGGTTTTGCATCTGTGTTTATTTTTTCACAGTCACTGGACCATTTCTGACGATTTTACTACCAAAGATCAGTTCACACTCATCGTGGGAACACATTGCAAAGACGTTCACAAAATTTTCATCACATTCATCACATTACCGTAATCCCCGTTTCAAAGACGTAGGAAATGTATAATGATTTGTTTATCTTGAAAAATCCCGAACTGAAGCCTCTAAATACAAAATGATTTTTCTTCTGAACAACTTCCGACAACTTTACAATCACACTCTGGTCATCACATGGCGGTTGTAACCGTACATGTGCTGCTGCCAATGGAGAATCAAAAGACTTCAAATCAACAGTCAAAACGTACGAAAAATATCAATATCCAAGCAATGTAAAACAGAGTAATTTTGATAAGGTCAATTTATTGTATATTATAAAAAATCTCCAGACCACTCGGAACAGCGTAAGATTATGATCTCACTCATTCGAATATACTACACTCGCACGGTAGGGTAAAAATATGGGAACTCAGATCGTTATATACTGTTTCCGTCAAACGAGTCCGCTTATCTAAAGACGGCAAAAATGGTAAAAAAGACGGTAAAATGACCGTAATTATTATTGCTTGTCTCTGTAAATTTTGCCGACTATTCGTTAGTAGTTGTCGAATTTCTTGAGTTTGTCCGAAAACTATTTCAGTGAATGACGTAAGTTTCAAGACACCCGAGTGCGAACGCAATATCGATATTGGGATAGCAAAATCAGTCACAGACAATCGAGGAAGAACATAAGAGTCTATTAATCTGCGATTTAATTCATCCTAGGTTACCATGAAAGTAAAAAAGGTAATGTTGTGCCCTGGTTGGGAAAGAAAAGTTGATTAAGTTTTCAAAAAAACGTCAGCTAATACTCGAACAATTTAGTAAAAAACTAGCTCAGAAAAACGTATAGAGAAGAAAGACATCACCGATCACGGCGATCTTCAGACCTTTTATCATGTTTCAGTCTGAACGGTCAACATTTGATGCTATAATCTATGTCAAGTGTCTCTTTTTGGTCAAATCCGACAGAGATGAATCAATCACGATTTAGTTTCATCGCCCCGACCCGACAGGAAATAATGAAGCTCATGGGCACCTGTATACATGTAATCGTGACATGAACGTATCCAATGCATATTCCCGTCCACTGCATGAGCCATTGACGTGCATCGCGAGCAAACAACGGTTTTGGACGTAACGTCACGAGAGCATTTTTTTCGCAGTCTGTGAGCGGTTGAGTGGTTTGGGAAGGCTGCATACATGTAGATCGGAATCGAGTTGATTTCGGCCGAATACAGTTAGAAAATAGTTTTTCGTGCTCCGTCCAAATTGGATCCGCATGTTGCCGGTTTTGTCCATGGTAATCAGCAGAGCTGTGGTGGGGGGGGGGGGGGGGGGCGTATAACGCCGGGAACACACGGCATCGTACGCAGGGCTAGGCCACAACATACTTCCAAAAGCGATCTATCGTAAAATATCGTACTGCAGGTCAACACACACATCACCCATTCATAGGCCTACAGGTACACATATCAACGAACAAAAAGGGAGAGGCAATCTGCTTGAAACCATGAAGTAGTCCGTTTGTGTCTGAATTCATTGAGGCGCGTGTTCAGTAACCGTTGGTCAAGTTTTTTTGTTCAGTAGTAAGAATCGTTTATTCATTATTGACATCGTAATCGATCCGATGTACACAACAAATGTTTGATCGTTTGCACCTTTGCGCGTCCCCTCGTGATTGGCAGCTGTTTGAATGCTTTCATCTATTGTTTGTTGGACGCTTCGAACACAGCATCGAAGCAGTTTTGGCATAAAAAATCAACTTAAAATGAAAAAATGAGAGAATTTCGCCAACAGGATGATGCCACAAGTATTCACAAAACGTAATATGTTGGAACAATGCTTTAATTTACACCATGGTTGTTGAAAGATCCAGATTTTCGGGAGCATTCGTTGACGTTGTTACAATGTGCCACTCATGTTGGATTATGAATCCCCAGGGAGATAGGGGGTATTTTATAGGCTCCCCCTGCCTTAAAAAGATCTACCCTGACTGGACGTAGCATTTACTTTACATACCAACAGATCCATTACTAGTTTAAATCAGCTGTATATAATTATCTGAACAGACCCATACAGACCTTAATTTGATCATAATGGTATCACATTCTTACAGCATGAGTATTTGCAATTGTTATGACATGCCTGTTACAATATCTGAATTTCTTGAATATGTATGGTACTTTAAATCCAATAATTGTGCGTTTTGAATGAAAAGGTGATAATACACACTTAGCTGGAAACTGTTAAAATGGCTTTTGTTCGATCTCAGTGAATATGAAAGAATAAAGTCCACCTTCTTTGAGCTAACATAATCATAAAATTAAATTAACCATTGTGTCTAGGGTAAAGGAATCTGAAGTATATTCTTTATTAATTTCCTTGAATTAAAGTTTGGTTGTTTCATTTGTATGAAAATTATGCTTGGAAAAACAACAACAAAAACAGATTATGAGAAAAGAGTACTATAATTATAAGCAATTATCTCGGTAATATTTTATTTTGAATAGCAGCAATGCCTGTGAAATCTGGTGATAATTATATACTTGTACGTCTCTGTTATGCACTGTTAACTTCCATTGATTTTTATTTTAATATCAATACACATGTTACAGCACAACTGTGAGAATAGAAAGTGAGAGCAGAAAGTGTGACAACAAGGCGATATTAAATATTAATTACCCTCAAGTGCAAAAGAAACTTGTTATTTTACATTTTATCGATATCATTCGCTGATTTACAGCATCTAAATTTCAATAAATGCAATTGTGAATAAAGAAACAAGTAATATTTTAATGCCATTGAAGAGTGCGAAGACATTGGAAAAGTACACTTTCGATTTTGTGGGAAGAAAATAAATTCTCTAGCTGAATCGTGTCGGCAACAGATAAAGGCTTCAGGCAAATTTCTGTGCAAGAAGACCGAGTACTCGATCGAGCACGATGAAGAATACGACCTAAGAATATGAATGCCGTCAATATCTGATTATCTCTTTGGCCAAATCGTCGCGGTTTCGAACGTCCTGCATCCTAGACGCCATGGCTATTTACGACTAACAGAAAAATGGACAAAACACTTTTTATGGAATGCAATTGGTCGTCCGAACCAGGATTCCATTCATGTCATCGGCTTCACCACATTCGACAACTTGTCGACGAGATCCCGTAGCTGCCCGCGGTTAATAGTATGATTCTTAGCTTAAATCTGTACCTACCTCTGATCTGCTCTTCAGTGTGCTTCTTTTCGGACGGAAAAGAACATCTTTGAAGTCCAACTTCAAGTCGTTGTCGATTCTTGGCATTTTGAAACACTCAGCAGTTCTGTACTCTCTGCCACATACAAATCAGTCAAACACAATACACATGTACAGCATTCTCAGGGAATCCCGCGCCTTGACGCAATAGGAAGTGAAACCTTTGACCTTTCCTTTTACGGATAGCCGGCTTACTGTTCCTCACGCGTCAAACGCTATCTCTTATTGGCCAGTAAGTTGTCAACAATACACCAACCCGTCTGTATTTTCGGCGATTTTACGTGCACAATGTTTTCGTATCAAATATGAAGTATTTTAAGACGATTTCTCATATTCAATAATTACAGTTAATGCCCATTAGGAACTTGTGTTAACATTTTGTTAGCTGCGCCGGTGGAGGGGAATTGAGCTGAAGAAACCAATCACAACTCAGGTAACATATATCGTGTAGGCACTGGAACTGACTTATCAGAGAAAGACATATACTCTGGCACTATGCTGATCAAAGTGAAGGTAAGATCAGCTACTTTGAAGTAATATCTATCGTTTTTAAGGTGTTCGCAGAGAAACTTGTGTCATTATGTCCTCCGTAACTCCACGGGTAAGATTAAACACCAGTAACATAAAATGCTGTTTGGTTTTCTTTTCATATTTCTGGGTCGTGATTCGTCGCATGCTGATCTGATTCAACAACTTGGAATGGACGCTTGTAAACTGTCAGACGCTGACGGGAAAAGAGGTAAGCTGCCAACAATAGCCAAGCAATAATTTTTGCAAATATTTATTTTACAACAGTTTACTGATTGTCTTCCTCAGTGCTATTGAAACTTTAACGTTTAGCAACGGAATCTTATGCATGCCTATAATTAGAAACCGGAAGCAGTCCCAGCGTATTTTGCGTTGTCATTATGCATGTGCTACACGCACGGTTTGACATTGCTGCAGTACTGTAGCTCGAGGTTTTCCTGGGTATTTGGGTATTTGCCGTCCGACTCATTTACCCGAGCAAAACCTCGAGCTACTGAACTACACGCACGGTTTGACATTGAGAATTAGGTGTCGAGTATGAAGACATTTTGCTGTCATTCACACACACAGTTTCGGTTCATATCAATCCCTATCAATACCGAAACCAAATTCGATCCCCATGATTTCAAGCGACCCTCATACGGACCCTGGACTCAGTTCGACCCCTTTCACCGAACATTGCTTAGGGACTGGTCAGTTTCTTCGGCCGGGGGGGGGAGTCATCCTGTTTTTGACTTTTGTGATAGGGGGGTCACCATGTTTTTGAAATGCCCAATAGGGGGGGGGGGGGGGGTCAGTGTGTGTTTGAATTTCGATACAGGCTCATCATTGCCTAAAATGCATCGTGTCAGCCATAAATTTCATCATTCAGTTGCATTTTTCGGCGCGCCCTTTGGGCGCATAACTTTAATAATCAGACATATTTTTCAGCACGCCCAACTTTAATATATCAGGCATACATATATCAGAGATATCTGTGTGTTCAATATTTTTCAGCGTGCTCTTCGAGCGCATTACTTTAATATATCAGACATTTTTCAGCACGCCCTTCCAGTGCATGACTTTAATATACAAGACATATATATCAGAGATATCAGGATGTTTCATATTTTTCTCCGCGCCCTTTGGGCGCCATACTTTAATAAATCAGAGATATATGCCAGAGATATCTTGATGTTTGCTAAGTGAAAGTGTATCGTTATGAAATCTGCATTTCATATGAAAAGCATGACAAATTCCTGATACTTTTCTGTTCTCTCTATGAGAATTCAGTATGAGAAAGCAACATGCACAAATATTTCACAATGTATATTGGTGCAGTGACTTATTTAAGAGATAGAAAAATGACAAGATATCTTTCGTTCTCATTGATGCAACTGTTTTCCTTTGTGTCTCAGGTTTTCTGTAGAATGATGCTTTTTTATGACCAAAATAACAGTTTAAAAAGGCAGTTTTTGTCATTATTAGCTGTGCTTTTATGGTTTCAATGTTACAAGAAATGGTCATCTCAGACATTTTTCAGCACGCCCTTCCTGTGCATAACTTTAATATACAAGACATAAATATCAGAGATATCAGGATGTTTCATATTTTTCTCCCCACCCTTCGGGCACCATACTTTAATAAATCAGATATATATGGCAGAGATATCTTGATGTTTGCTAAGTGAAAGTGTATCGTTATGAAATCTGCATTTCATTTGAAAAGCATGACAAGTTCCTGATACTTTTCTGTTCTCTCTATGAGAATTCAGTATGAGAAAGCAACATGCACAAATATTTCACAATATATATTTGGTACAGTGACTTATTTAAGAGATTGAAAAATGACAAGATATTTTTCGTTCTCATTGATGCAACTGTTTTCCTGTGTGTCTCAGGTTTCTGTAGAATGATGCTTTTTTATGACCAAAATAACAGTTTAAAAAGGCAGTTTTTGTCATTATTAGCTGTGCTTTTATGGTTTCAATGTTACAAGAAATGGTCATCCAGTGTTTCATCTAGGCTGCGCGATTGCGCGATTCCCCCTCTTTTGTGTGCTGCGCGCCGCCAATCACAGGTAGAAGGGGCGACCCATCGCGCACTGCACTGAGCTGGCTGGAATGGCTGCTATCATGGGTGTCACCTGTGGTAATAGGCATTGTATAGTGTTGCAAGAACATTTACATGGAAGGGACTAATTTTAGTTCGATTTTGATACTTTTTGAACTGCTTCAATAAATTGCTGTTGAAACAGTAAATTTCCGTAAGCTTATTTTGCATATGAAAGCCTGTCAGCCAGTTGAGAGTTACGTTCACAAAAGTTCATTGCCCTAGCCCGATAAGGTTTCTGTGTCACATTATCTCTGTACGATTGAGAAAAGGACACAAACTGAAGTTTTTATGTATCGTATGGATGTCCATAACACTCTGAAAATAATTCCGATAGCAAAATGACACAAAAATTTGGACTTTTACTGTCACAGAAACGTGTTCAGTGCAGACTGCATGCAATGAAAGTCACAAGCATGCTGTGGTGTCAATGGGTCCGGTTTTTGAATTCATTGAACAGACACTGACTTATTTTTCGGGGCAAATAAACCCTAAAGTTAACTGTCGGTGACAACCAACCTTTCTGTTTGTTATTTTCCCGTTCTAAAATGACTGACAAAAAGCAACTGGAGCGAATCTGACATCGAGAAACTCCGCATGGCTTACTAAAGTTCGACCCTCTAAGTTGTTCGTTTTAACTCTACTGAGTCTGCGCACAAAATTACAAGACCAGCTAGGTCACTAGAAAAATACAGCTAACTGGTTTGTATAGGGCAATGCTGATCCAAACTTACCGTAGTGAGGGATGATATAAGCACTGTAAAAACGTGACAAACAAGTACACTATTTTTTCAGAAGCTACAAAACATTCCTTTATAACTACAAAAGAGTTTTTTCTTGCTTTTTGTAGTGCAGACAGTTCAGTGAAAAATGAAAAAAATCCCTTGAAAGTACAGTGGGAATGGCTAACTATTGTTAATTTTTATGTTTGAATGTACATTAAGCCCTAGGAAAGCAAACATAGAGAATATGTACAAACAAACATACAGAATAATTTAGCATACAGAATATGCTTCAATTTTTTAGCTCATATTTGGTTTTATATATAAATACCAAAAAGAGCTTATATGATGAGTCTAAATGTCTGTATATTTGTGGGTATGTGGGGATGTATGTCCGTCACACACAAAGGCTCCCATACTGCCAAAGCTACTGTCTCAGTATTTGGTGTACAGGTAGATGTAGGGGTTGAGATGTGAATTTGTTTAAATGAACACATCAGTGTCAAAAATGTGCAAATGAGGTAAGAAAAAGCAAAATTCGGAAACAGGCTTGAAACAGGCTTACTCCACTGACTTGAGTCATTTCCTGTCATTGTCATTGAACTGTTACATATTAACAGACCTGCTCAAACCATAGACAGTAGAGGGGAGGAAGACCGTCAGTAGAGGGGAGGAAGACCGTCTATGGTCAAACTAAGGCAGTAAGGGGGCTAGCTGCCTTTCTGCTATGCATGTTGCTAAAGTTTACCTCCAGTACCGAAAGTTTCAGACCTTAATTACTTTTGACATTCTTGTTTTTCTGGTTTAAATGTTTCTTGTGTTTTTTCTGGTTGTACTGTGCAGAAATCATTGTCATAACATCAACGTAGAATTTTCCTGCACTGAACAGATAGAAACAACATTTATTGTTGATCTTTGGTACCCATACTGGTATGTACCAATTCTGATCAAATTTGAGCAACACCGTATAATTGCGGTATTTTTTAGGAATAGTAATGCTTATGAATATTAATGAGCTGTCTGCCACTCTTGGAAGCCCTATACATTCACAACAGTGATACGCAAATTTTTTGACTTTTGAAAAAATCTTATAGAGGATGGTGTTTGCAGCCAGCAGCTTGGATTGTGTAAGCAAGTTATTTATGGCTTGTAGTATGTATAATACAAGTAACATCACTGCAACTTACAACTTCCGTATAAAGATGTCATTATATGTTTCAGTTAAATCCCCCCCCCCCAAAATTTTAAAATCCCCCTCAAAAATTTCAGTAGAGGGGGACCAATCTCCCCCTGGTGTAGCATCCCAGATGAAACACTGGTCATCTCAGACACTGCACACATCAGATTTGGCTAAAACGCCTCTCAATGGCTCCTCAGGAGATTTAATTGGATGGCTGGCAAGTCTTAACACCCATCAAAGTTTTTGATTTACTGCTTTTTCCTCTTTGATATTAATGATTGACATCCATTTCTGTACAATAATTCAGGACATCTGGTTAAACATAGAAAGTGTGAAATACATTCACACAGCTGAGCTGAGCTCATTCAAACTGTACTGGATTCAAACTTTAAGATTGACACTTTGAAATTCCTATCTTACAACTGACATGTCAACAATTTCATTAAAACCACAGAATGACTGTTAAAATATAAATGATATATATATATATATATATATATATATATATATATATATATATATTATATATATATATATATATATATATATATATATATATATATATATATATATAACACACATATATATATATATATATATATATATATATATAACACACATATATATATATATATATATATATATATATATATATATATATATATATATATATATATATATATATATATATATATATATATATAACATTTATGTCCACCTTTTGTTTTACAGTTGTCGCATGCGGGGGGGGGGGGGGGGGGTCACCCTGTTTTCAAAAATTGGAATGGGGGGGGGGGGGGGGGGGGGGGTCAGCCACTTTTTTACATTGGCAAAAAATAATCCACCAGCCTGTAATTGTGGTTTGTGCAATGTGTCAGCATACTTGGTGACATGCATAAACATCTACAGGCAGTATGTGACTTGTGTCCATTTTTCGAAACAAAAGAAGTAGAAGTTAGGCTGGAGGGAAAGTCATGTAGAGCCTATAAAAGAAAGTGACCAATATGCAGTGTTCTGCAGTCCCCCCTGTTGTACTCAGGCCTTCAGATACTTGTACAGTAGGCTGATACAGTTTTATTCAACTTTCCCTGACAAATTACTGTTTTATTATATTAAAATGATGTCCGTGTCAAGTAAATTAACAGTATGCCCCAATGCTACTATACATTGCAACAGCCATGGGAAATAGGAAAGAGGAAACCATCTCATCTCTTCATTTATTGTCCGTAAACGTTGCAAAACTTTGGAAAATTTAATCATCAGTAATCTCAATGTACCTCCAAATATCTGCCTTCAGCCAGCACACGATTGAAATTTATTTTAAATGATGTATGTGGTGCATAATATGTAGTGTTCTTAAAATTATCATAGTGCGACAATTTATATTTTTTGTACTCATGGTGTTGCTTGACATGTGAAATGAATAGAAAAAAAAACACATTGAAACTAGAAAGACAGATGACTAGCTCCCAGAAAAAGTCACAAGGTTGATGTGTAAATTATGATTTTGTAAGTATATGTTCAGATGCCAACAAAACAACCCCATTTTGTTTCACTTATTGAGGCCGGTAGGTTTCTTTAAAGCAGTGTATTTTTCAACATGACGAAGTCTGAAACTTTCCCGCAAAGTGCAATGAAATGTCAAAGTTGTCATTCATGCTGTACCTACCGTACCTCGACAACTACCCCTAGGAACATGCAAGTGCCCTCAGCAGTTGAGCCTTGCTTGCTGGAAAGACCGTTGAGGGCGCATCACCATATGGTAGAAGATGAGAGCTGCGTAGCGAAAGAAAGAGCTATGTACCCGTAGGGAAAGAAGGGCTGTGAGAGAGTCCAGCTGACTTTCCAGTTCCATGAGTCTTAATAATCACTGTTCTCTGTTTTCTTTCATTTTTTCTCCAGATTGAAATTGACATAGAACCTACAGATAAGGTAAGGTTATTTTCACATCTGAATCAACTTTATGGGACAGCATACTTTTGAATTTGGTCAAAGTTTCAAAAGTGAATTTGAGTGTTGGATGTTGATGTTTTTGAATAACAGTTTTTAGCTACTATAGACTATAGTCTATAGAAGCTATTGGGATGGGTATCCGTCCGGCGTCCGTCTGTCTGTATGTATGTATGTCCGTTTGTGAGGCGTCCGTCCACTCAAATATCTTGAGAACCGCAGTACTTACTAAATAGATATTTGTTGTGTAGATGAAAAATATGATTATGAGAAACAAATTCTTTAAATTTTTTGATATTGTTGAAAATATGCAAATTAGCACCAAAAAAGGCATTTTTGGTAAAAAATCTTCTCCATAACCGCTGGTCAGACAGCTTTTTTATTTGGTATACAGGTCCCGAGGGAAAACCCAACTTAGATTTGTTCAAATTGTGATGAAAGATGCAAATCTGTATTTTTAAGGAAGTTTTTTGTCATTTTTGGTCAAAACTTTATTTCATCAAAACAGCTCGTCTGACAGCTGTGATATTTGGTATACAGGTTCCTACAGACAAACTGAATATGATATATTGAATATATGATGAAATCTGCAATTTTGTATTTTTGGTGTAAGTTTTGCCATTTTGGTCAAAAAATGTGTTTCTCAAAAGCTACTTGTCTGATGCCTTTGATATTTGTTCTACAGGTTCCTAGGGGTTGTCTAAGTGATATATATTTATACTTGATGAAAGCTTCAATTTTTGTATTTTGGGGTAAATTTTTGCTATTTTTGGTCAAAATATTTGTTTCTCAAAAGTTACTCATCTGATAGCTTTGATATTTGGTATACAGGTTCCTAGGCTTTATCTTAATGTAATATATTGAAATTATGATGAAATCATCAATTTTGTATTTTTTCAGTTAATTTTGCCATTTTTGGTCAGGCCATCCTGAAATGAGCTATCAAAGATATCCACCTTCTTCATCAATACATATGTCACAAAAAGTTATTCTCTACATAACACAGCAGAGCTCTGTCGACTGTTTGGTCGCTTGTTTTTTCAAAACCACTGGTCAGACAGCTTTAATATTTGGTTTACAGGTCCCTAGGATGACCTTAGTGAGATAATTTCATACAGTCAGGAAATACTTAGTTTTGTATCCATGTCTATAGTAGCTTCAGGGACTTTGGCCCTATGTTTTCCAAAATTTTAACTCCAAGTTACCAAACTGTTAGACTCCAATGTTCTTGTACATTTTGTTCTGCATTTTTCAGTAAATTTCTGTTGATTGTAGTGCTATTATACATTCAAAGATGCTGCTCTGAAATTTATGGATATTTGTGGGATAACATAAGTGGGATATCATTTTGAATATAACAAAACTTCATACAATTATTTTTATGCCAAATGTTCAGCTTCCTGAAAAAGTGTTATGGTTAATATAACACACAATGAAAACAAAAGTTTAGTTGTACATTAAACCAGAGATTGTATATTCTAGTATCAGCTGGTGGAGGGGTGTCAAATAAATGTACTTCACTGTATTACTGTATATACTTACATTTTAACATCTAACATTTGATTTCAGGTTGAAAGAATAAAAGAAAGAGTTGAAGAAAAAGAGGGAATTCCTCCACCTCAACAAAGGTTAATTTTTAGTGGAAAACAAATGTAAGTGGTGTACCTTATATGAACATAGTATACCATCATGCTACTGATGTATCAATTAACATATTTTGGAAATAGTGAGGGTCATTGTCATCTGTTTTCCAAGTTTTCAGATGCAGTCAAAACCTATTTGTTAATACTAATTGTAGCACTAACTAACACCAGTGCTGTGCTTCTTGCCTTCAGAAAGGTTAATGGAAACCATTATCCTGGAACAATGGAAGGCCCCTGACAAAACAGATACTGCAGTTTAACATTATTTCTAATGACTAAACCTGCTATAACACTATCATACCATGCCATGTAGATGAAAATAGGTGTAGTATTTGGATCAAAACCACTTCTTCCTGACTCAGCTAATGGGAAAGGGATACTTCCTCGCAGAATGAGGGTTAACAAAGAAATACAACAGTTGTTGCACACATATTACAACCATTTTCAGTATTAGATAGGGAAGCCACTGCAGTGGACTGCAATAAAACTGCTCACACTAATTAGTTTCAGCTTTAGCCAGCTGGCAAAGTCGACAACATTGTATGTCCCATGCAGACAGTTTGTCTGGGGAAGTTGAAATAAACAAGATTTGTACACGGACCAGTGTGCATGGATTGTTTTCATTTCATAGTGCATTATAGAATATTGAAATTTTGTGGCTCGCAAAGAAAAAAGTCTTGCTAGAGGTAGATTCAGATCGAAATTCATTTATCGTTTGTATGTTATTTTAAACTCTACAGATTATTTTTCAAAATTACGATTATCGAGTTTTTCAAGCATGTGTTAGCTGCCTGTTCTCATAGGCAAGTAGGTGCCTATTTGCTTGCCAACGTTGTTATATTGATATAATTTTAAACGTTTGTATAACTAGTAAAATGTTTTCCTGCAATTAAATGTTTCAAACCAGATCGGTGTGTCAGTGTAGTGTGTTATAACTGGGCAGTGTCTGTTACACCCGTGGCTGCTTGATATTAGACAAAAATTCTGCTTGGCCAAAGCGAGCTCTGTGTTTGGTTGTAAATGAGAGTTTACGATTGGCACTCTATGTTCAAGATTACAAGATACAATGTAACATTGCCATGCACACTGTACAAATCCTGTTTATTTCAACTTCCCCAGACAAACTGTCTGCATGGGACATACAATGTTGTCGACTTTGCCAGCTGGCTACAGCTGAAACTAATTAGTGTGAGCAGTTTTACTGCAGTTCACTGCAGTGGCTTCGCGCTCTATTACTGAAAATGGTTGTATATGGGAAATCAGTAAGAAGGGAAAAGTTCAGGTCATTCAACACAGTATTTTACCAGAGGTAATCTAGTAAATGTCACAGGGTTTCACCTGGGATAATCTATCACAGGATTTGACTGTGGGTAATCTAGTAAATGTCACAGGGTTTCACCTGGGATAATCTATAAGCGTCACAGGATTTGACCATGGGTAATCTAGTAAATGTCACAGGGTTTCACCTTGGACAATCTATAAACATCACAGGTTCGACCATGGGTAATCTAGTAAATGTCACAGGGTTTCACCTGGGATAATCTATCACAGGATTTGACGGTGGGTAATCTAGTAAATGTCACAGGGTTTCACCTTGGACAATCTATAAACATCACAGGTTCGACCATGGGTAATCTAGTAAATGTCACAGGGTTTCACCTGGGATAATCTATAAGCGTCACAGGGTTCAACCATGGGTAATTTAGTAAATGTCACAGGGTTTCACCAGGGATAATCTAGTACACATCACAGGGTTTCCCTGCAGTACACAGGTTCAAACATTACAAGATTGCAGTGTCAATGGCTAAGCCTAAATAAGCTGATTCATGTTCCGTCATTTTTGCAATAATGCAGGTGATTACATGTATGTTTTAGAGGTCTTTATTAGATCTTGGGAGGAGGGATGTGGTTAGAATGCAGACTTGTTAACTCTTATTACATATTCCAGAGTTTGACTTTCTTTAGCAGATTGTGCATGGCATGCATACTCACCCACCCCTTGCAGAATTTCATTATCAGCCAACAATCATGTGAAGATTTTTTGTGAACACAACAACATTTGTAGTAAAAATGTGTTTTCAACTTTTGACCAACCACCATCTCAAGATAATGGTCATCAGTCACAGCACAGAAAACATAATGTGAAGTCCTATGTTTGTTTCTGTAGGAATGATGACAAGACAGCAGCAGATTACAAAGTGCAAGGCGGATCCGTTTTACATTTGGTTCTTGCTCTCAGAGGAGGTCATTGATACATGTTAACTTGTCAGATGTCATTTAGTCATGCCAGCAATAGAGACATGCCAACTGTCGAGGAAATGGGGAAAGGCTTTGCAGAAGAGACAATGATACCACCCTATCGTGTACATTTTAAAAGTCTGATGATTTGATATTTTTTTTATAGGGCATAATAACAATACACCATTTCTGTATTTCCATAGTAACTGGTACATTTAGCTCTTATTTATGTAATTTTCTGTATGCCAGCAATGTAGATTACTTTAAGAGATAACATTGACTCCTTCTAAGAAAAAGTGTGTCATTTGTTTACTTTGGAAATGACAATTTAATAAATGAATATTCAAAAAACCTTTCATGCGTTTAGTCCTTTTTAACCCTTTGAGCACTTGTAAGCCCTGAGAAGATTGCGCTCAAATAAGAAGACAAACGGACTAATTTGGAGTCAAAAATAATTTGTATGTCAGTATTCCTAATTTGAGATAAACCATGAATGCTGTATTCTTGAAAAAAGCAACACTGAACGATACACAGAGAGAGAATCTGTTAAAGGATTCCAATTGGTTGCTTTTCAAAATCTGCACTGAGATTCAATTAAATGGCAAAACTTACACAGTTGTTCCTGAAATAGTCCTCTTACTGTGAGTTACTTCTGGCATTTGTGACTGATGCTACCTTCGACTATACATTTGTTTCCAATCAAAACACAAGACACCAAACTTTTCTTTGACATCATGAATTATATTACGTGAAGTAGGATACAACAAGTCTTCAAGACAAGAGCATCATTTTATGTCATGTGCATAGAAATAGCTGTTGCAATGCATTGTACAGGGGTCCATTGCTAATGGAAAGTCCTGGATTTTATGATTTATAAAAACTGATTGTAAAAATGGTACTTTAGAACTCAAAAGGTAATTGAAAATTGCTGAAAAAGTCTTTGGATTTTAAGTGATTCTGAGTGTATCCACCCTGATTGTAGGATAATAGGAAAAAGGTATACTGTTATAAATAGTTGTTTTAGAATTAGGATGCTATTGATAAGGAAAATGAAATGTGGGGACTTTTCTAGAAAAAGTACAAGAGCTGAAATCGTACCATAGACATCTGAAAAGGGAAACTGATTTGAGCCAATGTGTTAGGCCAAAAAATATTGTTTCTGGTCCTTGACATTCAGCAAAAGTGATGCACGGTTTTCTTTTTTCCTTAATTTTCATCAAGGCGCGACTTTGCACAATTTTTAAATATCAGATATACTAGTATATCGTCTTGTATCTAATTTAGATAGTATCAATATTATAGTATCCGATACTAGATACTAACTATAATATCGTCTAGTGCCAATTACATTCTTTGACTACACACACATGTCACCCATGATGTGTTCACCGAGAAAAATATCCTATACTATCGATAGTATTGTCTAGTATCTTCTAAATTTTTTTCACTTGAGACCCATGATGGCAATGGCGTGTGCACCAAGAAATATATATGATACTATCAGACTTGGATACTTTGGATACTACCATCTAGTATCGTCTAATTTATTTGACCAGACAACCATGTTGCCTACAATGTGATCACCAAGAATAATATTTTATACTATCCGATACTATCGATAATATCGTCTGGTATCGTCTAATTCCAATACAATCGATAGCATCGTCTAATTTATTTGACTACAGAGAACCATGTTGCCTACAATGTGTTCACCAAGAAAAATATCCGATACCATCTGATACTATCCATAGTATTGTCTAGTATCGTCTAATTTATTTAACTAGAGAACCATGTTGTCTACAATGTGTTCACCAAGAAATATATCCGATACTATCGATAGTATCGTCTAGTATCGTCTACTTTATTTGACTAGACAACCACGTCGCCTACAATGTGTTCACCAAGAAAAATATCCGATACTATATATCTGATACTATCGACAGTATCGTCTAGTATCGTCTAATTTATTTGACTAGAGACCGACGTCGGCTATGACTTGTTCACCAAGAAAAATGTCGAATACTATCAGATACTGTTTATAAGCGTCTGGTACCGTCAGGTCTATTTTAGGTGGACAGGCGTCTATAAAAATATGCGACACTATTGAACACACACGTGCACACATCGTATGTCGGACAATAACTGAATACTATCATCAAGAATATTTCAAACGTTGTCCCCACTCACTCATTTGTTTTTAGATAAATTTTATACATCGGTTTTGTCGATATCATTCCCATAGTGTTACATAGGAACATTTATTACATTAATTTATAATAAACGAAATTTCCATTGTGAATAATGTACTGCTACATATTTGAAACGACTTAGCCATGAAAAATCCTGTTCAGCGCTTTCTGTATTTACACCCCTTATCTCTTGAAATCTGTCTAATGACGGATGATACTTGCACAGTGGATTATCAGGTGGAAAACACTGGCTCTGTATGCTTGTTACAGTGGGACATGTCTACCAAAAACGAGACGTTTGAAAACTCATTACCGTTTATCATAATTTTTATATGCAAATAGTCTCCAGCAGAGACCATGACGTCACTTGCGTCTTTTTAAAACTCAGTTAAAATGGTCCTCTCATCATTGGCCTATGATTAAATGGATGTTGCTCATTGTGCCGAATTATGGCACATGATCTATAGACGATAGTAGTATCGATGGTATCCGATACTATCGGATATTTCTGAAGTGCGATATGGTCGGAACCCAGGCAAGGCCGTCATATCGTCTAGTTAAATGTCTCAAACGATACAAAACGATAGTATATAGTATCCGATATACTATCTGATATTTCTGAGCTGCGACATGGTCGGAACTCAGGCAAAGTCGTCATAAAATATCGTCTAGTTTAAAGGGACAGTCGCCCATTTTTCATGAATTTTGTCTGATACGAGAGACTACTTAAATTGTCTGACATGTTGAAAGATACTGAATGAATGGGTGACCATACGTATATTCGACCCCGATTTTAGACAAATTAAATGAAACCACGGCGAAAATGAATTAATGGTCATGACCATTAATTCACTTTCGCCATGATTTCATGTATATCGTGTCTAAAACCGGGGTTGAATATATGCATGGTCACCCATTCAATGACCCAGACAATATTAGTAGTCTCTCGTATCAGACAAAATTCATGAAAAAATGGGCGACTTTGTTCCTTTAGCTTTAGACGATAGTATCGATAGTATCCGATACTATCGGGTATTTCTAAGCTGCGACATGGTCGGAACCCAGCTAAAACCGTCATAAAATATCATCTAGTCATAATAAAAGTCTCACACGATACAAGACGATAGTATCCGATACTATTGAATATTATTCAGCTGCGACATGGTCGGAACCCAGGCAAAATCATCATAAAATATCGTCTTGTTTAAGGCCTTAGACGATACCGGACAATAGCAGTGATAGTATCCGATACTCATAAAATACCGTCTAGTTAAAACCTCAGACAACACTAAACGATAGTATCGATAGTATCCGATACTATCGGATATTACTGAGCTGCGACATGGTCGGAACCCAGCACAAGACTTCATAAAATATCGTCTAGTTAAAAGCCCAAGACGATACTGGATGATAGCATCGATAATATCCGATACTATCAGTTATTTCTGAGCTGCGACATGGTCGGAACCCAGCACAAGCCTTCATAAAATATCGTCTAGTTAAAAGCCCTAGACGATACTTGATGATAGCATCGATAATATCCGATACTATCGGTTATTTCTGAGCTGCGACATGGTCGGAACCCAGCACAAGCCTTCATAAAATATCGTCTAGTTAAAAGCCCTAGACGATACTGGATGATAGCATGAATCTTGGTACAGATGTTGAGCTCATATTGCTTTGACATTTAATGAAGACATTTATCAATGTCATTGAAATTCATTGCTAATTTGCATATTTGATGAACTTTTATAATCAGTGTGATATGTCTCGAAATGCTGTTTCAAATTTGATGAAATGTGGTACAGATGTTGATCTTTCAGTAGTGTTATGGCATGCAAATATAAGTAGCAGTATCATTTCAGTTAACTGCTAATTTGCATATTTAATAAATTTTTGGTAATTTGGCTGGTATAGCGAGAAACTGTTCATCAAATTTCATGAAACTTGGTTCAGATGTTGAACTCACATTGCTTTAACATTGAATAAAAACAATATACATTGCCATGTTAATTAATTTTTAATTTACAAATTTAATGAACTTTCCTAATCAGAGTGATTTGTACAGAAACACGTCGTCAAATTTGATTAAACTTTGTTCAGATGTTGATCTAACAGTGCTGTAATACAATTCATTGATACTTTATGGTATTGTTTATGAAATGTGGTACACGTGATAATCTGTCAGTGTTATAATAGAATGCAAAAATGTTTGGCTACATCTTGTCGATTCATTACTGATTGACTTATTTAATGACATTTTGTAATTAGGGTGGCAGCCCAAATTGGTTTTACTTTTTCACCACCATACAACTCATCTTTAATCACAGACTCAATTAATGAACCGGACTCTATCCTCTCCAAGGACTTGTAATCAAAGTAACCATTAACAAGTGGGGACTGTGTCACCAACGATGATTTGTTTAAACGTCATTTTTTATGAATACATGTTGTCAATATTTTTGAAATAGCAATTACATGAGAATTTTGTAAAATCAATTTTTTTAGAAGTTTGCATTCAGATGAGCCACTAAGTGCAAAGATTGAGAACTGTTGACATTGGCATTCTTGTCATCTCAGCTACAGTGTACTGATGTGTTCTAAACCTAGTGAGTAAACACTGTTGTGGCAAGCTTCTTGTGAAGTCATCAGAATACCCGTAGTATCAATCAGTGTGACACCCTTCAGAGTGCATCTCCTGACATTCAAAAACAATCTTCAGACACTGGATTCTGAGGGTTGTACCCAGAAATCATTTCTCTTTCTAAGCTTTACATAATCCATCTGTAATTTCAAAGGTTAACTCACTAATCATGTTGAGGGATATGGTCATAATAAAGGAAACTGCCGGTCCTCATCGAAGTCATTGTTTAGACCATAGGGGGCCAAAGGGTATAATTATACGTATACTACACTATGTAGTGCGAAAAAAGGATTTGTCGGGGTTTACCCTGAGAATCAAGAAGCTTCAATGCCATCAAAAATGAATGAGTGAGTGGACAGGAAAACTGACACGGCTTTTTCCATTTAACTCATCCAGTTCAATGACAACCAGACCTAACTTGAGCTCTCCTCCCATCTGAGAGACTAGTTTACCAGCAGCTGACATGGTTCCTGTCATAAAGTGAGAAAAGAAAATACAACCTCTATCAGTAAATTAACGAGTCCCATAAAGATAGACTTGACTGTAGAGATTTAATAAATAGCATTGTATTCTTCTTTGCAATAAGCAGAGTTTGAGAAACTTTTCAAGTTAGTTACATAGTTTTCTTTGACTCACCCCCTGTCGCTAGTACATCATCCACTATGACAACCTTCTGTCCCTCTTTGACTGCATCTTCCTGAGCTTCAAATACATCCTGGGAGGTAGTGAAAGATGACGTTAACATGTTGGCATACTCATCCTGGCACCGTAATTACTATCTCTCATGTTCTCTGACTTCATACCCCCAATAAAAACACAGTGTCAAGGACACTATGTGCTCACATTCGGTTTGAATTGGTCCATTCAAGAAATATTTAAACCAGAAAAACGAGAATGACAAAAGCAAATAAGGTCTCCAACTTAGGTACTGGAGGTCATCTTTAGGAACATGCATATCAACTTCTATAGCAATGGGACAAGCAGATCCTAAATACATAAGCAAATGTCAACAAAAAAATCAGCCAGAGAAGGCTTGACAAAAAGAAAAGGTGGGAGAGTGGGGAAAAAATAAAAAGTGGGGGAAAATGTACAAAGTATCTGGTAAAAAAGTAATGCTGCCTGATCAATCTTCTAGACCCTACCCCCTCCTAAATATCAAATGTTCCACCCCTTGGTATTTACCATGTTTACTTAAAGAGCTACAATGGCCAGATGGCAGGAAATGTATTTAGAACCTTGGGGATTTTTTAATTAATGCTACGAGTGCTATCATTCGAATGTAAACAGTACTTAAGTTAGTTACAGATAGTGAATTGCCTTCCACTGTTGGGGTGATTATAACATCTGGAATTATTTCTCATAAAATCTTGTGTGTCTTACATGGAAAAGTTGCAAAAATTGGTCCGCACTGAATATATTAGCCTCAGCTTTGTTTTCTAAATCAAATTTTACAACAAATTGATACCAAATATGACAAAATTATGTTCACTGTCTTCGCAATTGTATCACAACTTATCCTGGGTTGGTGTAGGTCATTTAAGGTCACAAACTGAGAAAGTTACCTAAAATATACAAATTTTGGGGTTGCCCAACACTTTGAGCAGGAAATTTATCTAATAATATCCTTGGGACTTTTACAACAAATTACAAAGCTATCAGACAAGTAATTTTGAGAACAAGTTTTCTTGACCAATGACAAAGTTGTCTTCAAAATACATATTTCTATATTTCAGGACAATTTCCACATATCTAAATATTGTCATTCCTGGACACCTGTATACCAAATGTAAAATCTGTCTGTCCAACGGCTTTAAACGAAAATATTTTTAAAGATTTTTGACCAAAAATGACAAAAATTGCCCCAAAACAGTAATTTTTTCCAATTTTATCGTAATCACTAGGGTAACACTCTTGCAAACATCCAACCCAAATTTAGGAGCAATTGAGCCGGCACTTTAAGAGAAGAATAATTTTTAGAAAAATAACCAAAAACATTCAGCAAAAATACAAAATTCAAGATATCTTCACGATATTCATATAAGATTCACCTACGGTACTTGCACACAAATTTTCAAAGCAATCAAAACAGCGGTTCTTGAGTTAATAATTCTTGACCATTTTCACATTTTTTAGTTCCTTTGCATAATTTTGGCGATACAAACTTCATTTGAACAAAATCCCATCTATAGCCCAGGATACATCAACATACCAAATACAAAGCTGAAACGTGCAGCGGTTCGCGTGTTTTTGATGTTGACTGACATACTGTACGTACACACATACATACATACACACATACATACATACATACATACATACAGACGCCACCGACTTCAGCTTATAAGATAACCTCACATTGGTACACCAAATGTGAGCTAAAAATAAAATAGTCATCACAGAGGTTGGACTGATGCAATGTTTACCTCTTTGCATGTAGTATAAAGAGTTGGCAATATGTGTTCATGGGTAGTGCAATTTTAGTTTGCTTTTTTTATCAAAGTGTCGATTTGAGTTTTATATTGGTGCTCCAACAATAATATTTTTGGACATCACAGAAATTACTGAACAGTCATTTGTCTTGAAATCAATCATTATGTTTCCTCGATGTTCATTTCTTCACTGTGTATTTCTCAATATAGCAAGTATTTTGCCTAGCTCCCTTTGTTAAAAAGGTAAGTACAAAAGTGGCAAAATATTATTTGGCGATTGCATTCCAGCAGTTTTTTTGTTTTTGTTTTGTTTTTGGGTTTTTTTTGTTTTTGTTTTTGCATTTAGTGAACAATTTCATTGTTTCTCACAAAAGCTTCCCTTACACCTTAAAACATCCATTTATGCTGCAGGATGAATCAGAACTACACATAGACACAGCCAGTTCATAACCCTTGCACCCAGTGTTTTCTGATGATATGAAAGAGGGTTTTAAAACACTAGCCCTTGACAGAAGGCTGACAGCTAATGTATTATTTCTGATCAAAACAGGATTCCAGAGTATATAAATGTCATGGCAATTGGATACAATGTCATGTTACAGATAGCAGCATCTATTTTGGCATCGGCAATCAAAGAAGCAAATTGTCAGTGATTAAAACATTCAATTTCAAACCCAAACGCTGTTTCAATTTCCTTGGGTTTGTGTAAATTCTGCATGTGATTGAGGAACCTTGGCTAAAATCAACTATCAGTGATAAAATAATATCACTGACAAAAACTGCAGTAACCATGCGGCCAGACTTCTACAAAACCAGTGTGTAGTCAAATGACTACACTATCTGACTCAGTTTATTTGACTTAGAATCTCAAAAACTGACATACACATTCAGAGCGTCCCTCCTGTGCACACCAATGAATAAATACAGAAACCTGATGATGACATTGACACTGGGTGCTTGGGTGTTAACTTTCAGCATGGTCTCTAGTATACCAGCGCAACTGGACTTACTTGACCATAATGAAGGGAATACGATACTTGGATACACTTTCCTGGAAGTTTGCCCTTCTTCCTGATAGGTGCAAAAGCTGCTCCTAGTTTGACTGCAATCATCGGACCAAGTATGAAACCCCTGGCCTCCAACCCTAGAGAGAAAAAAACCATATAGCATTGTGGTAACCTTTCACAATATCCATGCTGTGGATATTAGAGGGTTATTACGAAAATACCGCAAATGATGCGCAAGGGCATTGGCGCCGCGTATCGCCCGACGCGAATAGAAGGGCGATGCACGGCGCCAATGTCCGAGGTCATCCTTTGCAGTATTTTCGTAATAACCCTTAATGTTATACATCCTACATTTGTGACTGGGGTATCAAATTGGTAGAGTAGTTACCAATTTTGTGCAATGTCAACAATTTTTTTCTGTTGATTTATAGCGCAAATGTGGAATGCTATCTCGGACGCGTTTCAGAAAGTTCTGGATAGCACGCATAAAACATGTTCTGGCATTCGCCCAATCATAGGGAACCCATAAATCTAGTTGTTGTTGTTTGTATGTTGTTGTTGTTTCTTTATTTATGAGTCGTCTTGTTGTTGTTGTTGTTGTTGTTGTTGTTGTTGACCAATAAAATTCAACAAACGTAACTGTTGTGTTGTTGTTGTTTCAAACGTAATGTAGATGTCATAAGAAACGCTACAAGGACACTATCATTATTTGACTTGAAGCAACTCTCTGCCAACTTACACACCTCCGGGTTCCCTATGGTCCAATAAGTCCCTTGAAACCGTTCAAGAGTGAACGCACAGATACAGCCGCAGGGGATGGGGGGCCTTGAAACCGTACGTGTTACGGAACGGACGTTCCATACAACTCTTTAGCGCACGCAAAATTCTATTGTTCTCTATGGTAGATGTATAACTATACAAAGTATTAGTAATAGTATATGGGTACAGGTGTGTCATGTGTCTACTCAATAACTGTCTAACAAACCTGCACTGATTTTGTTGCATGTGTCTATGACCAAAAACAGTACATTTCGGGGAACTTGATTCTGAATTAACTTCTTTTATTCAAGAACTATAGAAATAAGAAAATAGTCGTTCCCAGGTTATACATGTATACAATATGGGGGGAGGGAATTTTTATAAGAATACCTGTATCCTACCAGTAGGAGCTAGTATGCATATGACAGATGTTACACTTGTGCCTTGGGGCACACTGTGATACAAATGGCAGCAGAGATTGTCGATTAGAATATCAAGTAGAATGATATGTTAAGTCTCCTTTGTAGATAAAGTTATCGGTATAACTTCCAGCAACCGTTTTATGATGTAACTCAAGAAAATATACACAATCTCCTGAAGTGTGAGCTTTTAATGCCATACACAATATGGCAATAATTGGCTCTGAACAGAACATCATTCTAACCGAGTACCTTTTTGTTTTGTTGCCTTTACAAGCAGATTGTTTATCAACTTGAAGATGTTGATCTGCTATGCAAGCTAATTTTGAAAATTTACAGCATTACTGCTCACCTATGATGATATCCACTTCTCCGGCCTTTGTCTTGATAGCATCAACTAGATAATCAACCAGTGCTTCCAATGCCTTCGGGTTTCGAAAAACTGGGAAAATATCTCTGTAATGAACAGGAATGTCACACCATGATAACATCAATTCAAAATCTCTCACTTTACATTAGTATTGTAAAAATTGCCATCTAAAGATTATCAAGTCTTCACAGATGCCACGATTTAATTCTTTACAGAATGGGTAGAACTAGAGAAACCAAATTTTATAAACATATACCTGACAGTAACCTTCTTCCTCAAATATCAAAAGCTTCATTCCTATCTTGCAGGTTCACATTCAGCCCCACTGCACGAAGTCCACTCTGATTAGTGATAGAACAGTATATATCTGAGCATGCCATGTAAACTTATTGATTTAATCCTCTGATAAGGCCGGCAACTTACCCCCATTATAGACAATATCTGTTGACTGATATGGCAAAAAACGTGCCTGTATCTGGTCAAAACCTTTCCACTTTTTTGGTGAGTACTTTGGTATTTCTTCGGAGCAGCGATTGGTATAAATGGAGAAAATTAAGTAAAGATGGTATACTTTTCACAAAGTATACCTCTTAAATTGCTAAGTTTGAGTCTAATATTAGAGGTGATGGAAGAAGATGCCTGACCTGCTGTTTTGATGAAGATTACAATGTTAAGAAGAGGTGAATGAAAAGCTTTCGGCCATCTGCTCAGCTGTGGGCCCATAGCTATACTGGTGATTTTCTGACAGGTTTCCTATCTTTTACTTTTGACTGAACAATGTCTTTTCAAGCCACCACAACAGCTAAGGCAGCCAGTGCGGTATAAAAGACAGCAAATCCATTAGAAAACCCACCAGCACAGCTATTGACCCACAGTGACCACCTGCTACACCTAACTATTGTTATCCTACATTCAAGCTCAAGTTAGACAACATTATCAATTTTATCTGATATGGCAACATGTCGAGCAGCCGATACTCCACCTTTCTAATGTTAGATTCTACCCTAGAAACTGTCCCATCCGGTGCCTAGGAGTTAGGAGTTAGTATTTTCTTATACATTTTGTCTGATATTAGGCATCATGCCGGGCATGCAGCCTGACATTATGTTTTAAAGCAAATTAATATAAATGTACCCCCTCCCGGCCCATAATCAACAAAAAAAGCAAACTTTGCATGACAAACTGTTATGTATGTGGTAAAGCCACATACATTATTGAGTGCAAAGTTTTCTTGAGTCCATTACGGGCCAGGAGGGGGTACATCATTACTACAATTTTATAGTTTTGGCAATGCCAGTGAATCTGTAAATGTAGGGAAAAAAATCTGGGGCCACAATAGTGGATAATCACAAACATTTTCTGTTTATCCGGGGATAACGTTACAAAATTCAATGGCATTTACAAAACTATAATATATTATATTGTAACATGTCACATGCTCATTCTTTGTCACACTTCGTCAGAACACACCAATTGACAACAAAATAGGTACAACTAGTCCCTACTGGTTCGAAAAAAACAGTGACGTCAGAGGCTACTTTTTTCACAAACTTTTTCCCTAGGGAAATATTTTTATGTCACATGACCATACGCTTAGTGTCGTCTGCAGATTTGAAACAATGGCCGGTGATTAGAGAATGATGATCGCCAGGGATGAGCAACGAGCCTCTGACTAAGATAGCAAGTTTTCTATTTTAACAGCGTAGGAACTTGAAAAGCTCATTGACAACAAAATTTCAAGTGCAATGAAGGACGTTATACAGTATGCTGAGGACATTTTTGTTTCTTTTCGGGAAGAAATTTGCACCACCATTCCCGCTGCGGAGAATTGCCAAGTTAACTGCTTATAATATATTGTTTCAGTGCCTATACATCAAATAACATTTAAAACAATATTGAATCATGCCAGTATATTGATGGCGCAAATACCGCGATCTGATTGGTCGAGACGCGAAAAGAACAGTGGTATATTCGCGATATACCACAGCCGGCGTACGCGCGAGCTCTCAGCTTGAGAAAAAATCCATTTATGACGTTCCACGCCAGAATTTCAATATATTGTTATGATATAATATTAATAAATCACACCCAGCGACGGTATACCACTCGATTTTGACCAGTTCACTTTATATATGCACTCGTTATCGCTCATGCATATATGTCGGGAACTGGTCAAAATCTCGTTGTATACCATCGCTGGGCATCCTTATAAAGAACAGCACAAGCATGTGGTATGTTATCAAGCACTTGTAGGTGTTCATTATATTAAGCAATAAAGCACACCCAGCGATGAGAGTAGAGAAAAATTACAGAGTAACTGACAGAATCATTAAAGTGTTACTAGAATCGCCATTATTCATTATCATGATTGAAGGAGCTGACAGTGTTACCTGCATGCTTAGACTTGGTTCAAGTCGGTGAATTTCTAAAAATAAAATGATTTGCAGTAGTTTCTCATGTGTCTCTAATTTTTTATACAAACTTATTTGGATTTTGGCAGCCGAGGCCAGGTTTTCCTAGCGATTAAACGCGTTACCTTGAGTCTGCGCAGTCGTGAGTTAGTTTTTAACCGGATTCACCGACTTGGAGTTCTTGCACAGTACCTGGCCGGCGGCTAGACGGACTGTGTACACAGTGACGTAAAGCAAATACAAAATGATTGACAGCCCTCACCTGGTTATTCTGGCCGATAAGGAGAACGCATCCACTTCGACATCGAAGACTGTATCACCCTTATTTGTAACAATCAATCCTATTTGTAACAAAACCTAATTTTCAAAAAAAACCTTTGCTGTATTTGTTGAAATCTTAAAATGAAATATGCATATTTGTATATTTGGGGGAAATTTTCTTTTTTTTTCCTTGTCGAAACTCATTTTTTCTGAAACTGCTCGTTAGATTAAATTTCGTTGTGCAGGTTCCTTGGGATAATAGGTCTACTCGTAAAAGATAATCAAGTTGTGCAGATACATGCCAAAAGTTTGTTTCGGGGCAATTTTCACCAATTTCGGTCAAAAATGTCAAAAAATCTTGATTTCTGACAGAAATCATACTAACCCCATATTGGGTTAACTTTTGTTACAAATAGGTTTGATTGGTACAAATAGGGGTAATACAAGGACGTTACACGCTTGGCAAATATGCCATGAGGTTGCGTTCACAAATAACGATTGGGGGGGGGGGGGCTGGAGGAATCGCGATAGAAATCTTTTGTTTTTTCAGATCCCCCCTCAATACCCTAAAAAATTCAAATGACCCCCTTCTATATGATCAAAATTTTTCAAGTCACCCCCCTCCCCAACCATCACAAGCACCCATATTTGTATGTGCGCTTAGACAAAATAAACACGTATTGCGCCATTCTGCTCCAAGATGTTCAACATTACCTGTGATTAGTACTTTGTAAAGTCATATTTCTAAGGTAAGTTCTTCAATTGATTCATTTTAAATGCATCAGTGAACGTTTTGAATTTATCAGTGTAAGCCAACTTGAGTTAATCCAAATATGGCCAGGTCAATTGCTCCTGCCGAAGAGCACACAAAATGACGATCATGAGAGAGTATGCAAATTATGAATTCTTGCTAATTGCCATATTGAAAAAAACTGAGCACAGTGAACCATCAAAAATTTGTTTCAAAAGTACAAGACATATATGAATTAGATGCTACTCAAAATTGACAATATTGGAAGGTTAAAATATTTCATCAAATAAATGTTTTAATCTCTGAAATTTTGGGTGTTATAATGGCAAACTTGGTTAAAAAATAAATAATTCCATTTAGTCACATATTTTTTCATTTAGTCTTTACTGTTCAAAGTTTCACTTTTGTATTATTTTATGACGTGAATATGAAAATTTAGAAAATTGAACATGGTGGTCCCTTCTTTTTTTTCTTTAATATTATTCTCATATGCCAGAAAGTCTCATGGTCTTCCATGTGTTGCTCTCCAGCCTAATCTTGTGTACAAGTATGTTTCGCTGTCATGAGCGTCATTTGACACGAACAGATTCCATTCATTTACATCAGAGTCAGAGCTATCTCTATCACTGCTCAAGTATGCAGTGACAGTAAAACTGCAGTAGCAGGGCATTAACTGATAGTGACACTGCCCGTAGGCAGTATCTGTATTAACTTTGACAATTCTGACAATACTTTTGTTCAATTTATACAACTGCATTCTTGTTCTACTCCCTACAGCATTTTGAACTGTCCAGTAATCAGCTTGCTATCAGCGGCCGCCGTGGTATGGATAGGCATACCACGTCGGCCGCTGCGTATCGAACCGTACGCGTGACTCTGCTCCTTATGACCTAAATTTGCATGCTCGAAACAAAAATGAAAAAGCAACCTTACCGAAACATAATTCCAGGCTTTGGAAAGTCCGGAAAACTCTTAATGATCTGTTTTATCTTTTCCAAATCATACTCCGACGTCATGGTGTCTAAAAGTAGAATAGTAGCCAAATAAACGTGAGCACGTATATGAACAGTGAACTGTTGATGCTTGGAGAAGGGTCTTGCCAGATATGTCTTGCAGAACAATACGAGTGATTCAATACGCCGCGTGGTATGCATAGAAAATGCATACCACGCGGCGGCCGCTATTCACTATAGGAAAACAATTGCAAGACTACTGATGCGAGAAAGTGACACTTTCTCGCAATTGGTTAGAGAATCTCTTGTTATTCTCACCGCCGTCGGTGAGAGTTTTTTAATTCTCACCAGTCAGCTGCAAGAAATGCACTCCTTGGTGAGAATAAAGTATGATAACAGATTCTCACCGGTGAGACTGGAAATTCTCACCAAGCACGGTGACAATGTATCATACTGATCATTCACTGGTGAGAATTTTTTCCTATAGCGTATGTATCGAACCACACCTTAGCCTAACTGTGTCTTGCAGCATGCCTCGCACGAGTGATCGCTCGCATGGAAGTACGGCTCTCGTCTTCGTACGGTTTCATAAAACGACAATATGGTAATTGAATATCGTAACGTAACCCCGGCGGTGACACTCTCAGAGAGCATAGGCATCCATGCTCCTTCCACAAAATTTCGAGATACCCCTTATCTGGAATTTTTCAACAAAAAGATCCCCTTATTTTGAGAAATATTGGAGAAAATGCGACCAAAATACCCCCTTACTTACAAATCCAGGAGAGGGAGACGTAATATTAGAGTCAGGTCAATGCTGAATTATGATATTGTTTTCACATACACTAACACATCAGAGTCTGAAAGAAACTGTTAACTTTTGAACAGGAGTGTCAAACTCATAAAGTTTTAAACATACACAACAGATTAAAAAGCCAGAACAAACCAACCTATTTAGGGGGAGCTGGGATGGTATGCAGGGTGAGTCCCGAACATATCAAAGCATAGGAAACGCACAATGAATTTTTGGTGAAGTTTGAGTGTCTGATAGATATTTCCCGGAATATTTCAAACCTTTCTTAGGCCAGGTTTTTGGAAGTACTCCTTTTTCTCGATTTCACGGACCCGTGCTAGACAATAAAAACATCCCTTCCCCGTGATTTTGGGAACACGCATGGCTACCCATTTCCCCCGACAGTGCCACCGCCGGGAACGTAACTAAGTCAAAACAAGGAACAAACGATAAAAAGAAACGTTTTCAATGTATTATAAAACCTTAGGATAGTTTAATGTCGCATAATAAGAGACTTTGGTCAGCCAACAGTCCCAAAAAATGATAGAGCCTTATAGCAAAGTTTTATAAGGTAAAAGTACCTCGCACCGGTGTACGGTTTCAGAAAACGTGTTATACGATAGTTTAATATCATATTACTCGTATAAGAGGCTCCCGTCAGCGAAGAGTCCCAGAAAACGATAATAGCAACGTTTTATAAGGTATCTTGCACCGGTGTACGGTTTCAGAAAACGTATTATATGATAGTTTTATGTCGTATAATAAGTGGTTTTCATCGTTAACGGCCCAACACCGGATGAAGTTTTTTGTTTTTGCTCATCAACCTTATTAGTTTGGTTGATTGTAGTACCGATTTGATGACAGATTGCATCTTGGTTTTGTACGATGACTTGTGGCAGAAAATGAAGACAAGCAAAATAAATCTTTTTCGCAAAATCTCCGTTATTTGTACCACTATCGTGAGAGCTTTTACCTGTTTCAGCAATGCGGGCAAAGTGTGATTGAATTTACTCACAGGATTTTTTGGTTGTCGGTCCGGATATCGACGGAATAGTTAATCCTTCACATGTTGGTCAAAGTAATATAACGAGCTATGATTTTGTAAGATGCTCAAAATGATATTGTAGAAATAACGGACGACACGCTGACCATTAACGTTTATTATATTACCATGCATTGCCTGTCGCATTTTGATTGGTCGAACTGAACCATGTGACTGACCACCAATATACAGTAATGATTTGTTTATATGCTCGAGAATATGAATAATAAGATTAGCAACGTAACTTTACAGCTGAAACGTAAATCGTAATCAATCACAAAATAAAATGGAGCACTTGTTGGCCAAGTTGAGATACTTTTTTCCTGAAAACATCTCCGGATTTGCCAAATTTTCACAGCGCGCGTGACAGTGCGTCGCGTATTGACGAGAGCCGTACTTCCATGCCAGCGATCACTCGTGCGAGGCATGCTGCAAGACATATCTGGCAAGACCCTTCTCCAAGCCTATGCAATGTATGCATACCACGGCGGCCGCTGAGTATCGAACAACACACACGTAACTGTGATACGGAGCATGCAGTAGACTTGGTTCAAGTCTGTGATTTGTAAATGTTTGAGTGGGGTATAGGGAACCTTCAGTAATTACAGGGGGGTGGGCCGGGGAAATTTCGCGCACACCTGTACCGTAAAATGTGACCCTCCCCCCTATCCTCCTGTCTAAAATGTGACCCTCCCCCTTGTCCGACATTCTAAAACTTGAATCCCCCCCCAACCACTGCGGTATTGTCCCTCACTGAGGAATAACTGAAACAATATCAGCTAATTAACATAACAATTGGTTCAATTGTTATGTTAGGGACAAATTACAGAGGGGAGGGCTGGTGTTTCTGGAGGGACAGTCGCAATTTATTACGCAAGAATTTTTGAAAAGATATGGGATTTCATACATTTGAGGGAGGGTCACCATTTTTGTGCAATTATAAGAAGGCAAGATGTGGCTGATTTAGTGCTTCATCCAGAAATATCAAATCATAATACATGGAGTCTACCAGGCAAATTATTGACAATTTTCCCCCACAAAACATGCTATATCTGTATATTATATATGTTTGAAAATGTATTTAAATGTACTTTGCTTGAATTGGAAGTAAAATGTTCATTTGTGTACAAGAAATTGATTTCTGAATTTCATCTAAAAAGTTGGTTCACTATCCATGGTGTCTATGATGAAACCATGAATAGTTTTTCCAATTCATAATATTAAATCCTCGTATTGAGCATATTGGGAGGAGCTAGGAGTTACCTTTCGATCCCCCAAGATCTGTGCACACAACTCATAAATGTCGAGTGCGATCAGTCCCGCTAAAGTAAGCACGACCTCTGTTCATCACCGAAAACGTACTGGAACCAGCCTTCCGCGCTCCGCAATTTCTTGTCGCACATACAGCTTTCAGTCTGTTCAGTCCTCTTTCGTTCAACTTCTAGGCTTGCTCCTTCATTTGAGCAATATGTTGAGGAGATTTCAATAAGTACAGTTTCAGACTGTTCTCTTACGTGTCCGAAGCGATGAGAATCATAACAATGTGGGCGACTTCGAACGTCAGTGACTTACCGCTGCCAATTGGGAACACATATTTTCCCTGAATATAACTTTCGACAACTTTTCTCTTGTAATCTCACATGATGTGCGATGGTCAACCGATCAGATTTAGAAAACGCGGTCGATGTGCGAACTTCATGCCATATCCAGCTGCATATCTGCTATGCATGTAACGTCCCCGATGTCGAAGTGGATGTGTTCTCCTTATCGGCCAGAATAACCAAGGCAGGACTGTCAATCATTTTGTATTTGCTTTACGTCACTGTGTACTCAGTCCGTCTAGCCGCCGGCCAGGTACTGTGCAAGAAGTCTATGTTGGTGAATCCGGCGGAAACCCCGGGCGGAAATTAACTCACGACTGCGCAGACTCAAAGGTAACGCATTCAATCGCTAGGAAAACCTGGCCTGGGCTGCCAAATCCCAAATAGGTTTGTATGAAAAAGGGGAGACACATGAGAAACTACTGCAAATGACTTAATTTTAGAAATTCACCGACTTGAACCAAGTCTAAGCATACAGGTAACACTGCCGGCTCCTTGAATCATGATAATAAGGTGCCACCAACTGAGCTGTTCGTGCAAAAAGGTGTTCGTGCGCGGTTTTTCAGCGGGCGGGCAAATTTCAAAACTAATCAGCGGGCGAAGAGGAAAAATCGATATTTACTGTGGGCGGCGAAGAAATTTCACTATTTTCAGTGGGCAGGGAGAAAAGTTTCAACGCCTAACTTAGAGGGAGCAGCGTTCCAAGGTATACTGCTAGCCGCTCGCACGGTTTTGAGTTGATCTAGGTTACCCAGTGGGCATCTAGTGGGCAATGGGGAATTTCAGTAGTGGAGAGAGGGCAGTGGGTAGCTTGAATTGTTGTGGGAGTGGGGAGCGGGCAGACATAGATACTGGAGTGGGCATCAAAATTCAGTGGGCGGGCACTTTTTCCGTGTATGCCAGTGGGAGGGCAGGTACGAACAGCTCTGCTTTCCCCTCCAAATTTTAGGTCAAGGTGAAAAATAAGTGAAATTGGTATATCAGCCTTCAACACATGTTTTGTGATGATTTTGCGAAATTGATGAAATTTACCAGTTGATGGCACCTGGATAATGAATAATGGAGATTCTAGCAACACTTATGATCCCAGTCGTTCACAGACTAGTAGGCTTACTAGTGCCTTGTATACCCTTTGTGCATTTTTTGTGCCATAGGAAGGCTGGGTCAGTTAAGACAATTATCGCTACAACCACGAAGCTAACTAAAGACCTTTTGGTGGACGCACTTTGCTATACAGCCCACAGGCTCAGCACGTCGGTATGCGAGTTCTAATTCACGATTCCATACCCCTATTGTCGAATACCGGTACAGCTCCCTCGGCATTTTTTAACCCTGGAGGATGGCCATTGCATAGCTGCAATAATAGTAGCCCTGGGACCAAAATCGCGCTGGCTTTTTATGCGTTTGGCTATTTTACATCAATATGATCTTTCTAATACTGAACATTAAACTTAGAAATTATAGTTTAACATATAATCCTATGTTACCTGGTCATGAGAGCCATAAAGAACCCATTTATTAGCCTGAGGAGGGCGTGCGTTACCAGAAACACATTGCTCTTCCCCGGGGCTGATGTCCGAGGGTATGATGATGTGTTTCTGGTAATCACGGCCATGAGAGGTAATGAACAGGTGCTATAGATCGAATAAAGACCAGGTTATAGGTGTTTTATAACACGCCACATGCTCTTGTTGTTTTGTGTTATTGTTTTTAATGTGTTTTGATATTATGCATTGCAACAATCCACTGTGACAAGTTTACTGGGCGATTTCTCAAAAAACGGTAACAGAAGTACCAATTTTTTCTCTCAAAAATATCGTAAGCATACTTAGCAACATATCCTTGGTTGCACGTGAATCTTTGTCATCGATGAGCTAGCTTTTCAAATTCGTAAGCTATTGAAATGGAAAATCTTGCTGTTTTAGAGAAAGGCTTGTTGCTCATCCGAGGGGCTCATCATATTCTACTCACTCGTCACGGAGCTGCAGACAACACGATGTGTATGGTCATGTGACCAGACACTTTTCCAAATTTTGCCAAAATTATTTTTCCTCGGGAAAGTCTTTCAAAAGTACCCTCTGGCGTCACTTTTGTCGATTCAGTGGGGACTGGATTTAACTATTTTTTTCACATGGCACATGGTGTGATTTATTGCTATTATATCATAACAGTATATTGAAATCCTGGCGTTGAACATCAAACACAGATTTTTACTCAAGCCTACAGCTCGCGCGTATGCCAGCTATGGTGTATCGCCAATATACCACTGTTCTTTTCGCGTCTCGACCAATCAGATCGCGGTATTTGCGCCATCAATATACTGGTATGATATAATATTGTTTTAAATGTTATTTGATGTAGAGGCACTGAAACAATATATTGTAAGCAGTTAACTTAGCAATTTTCCACAGCGGGAATGGTAGTGCAAATTTCTTCCCCAGAAAAAACAAGAATGTCCTAATCATACTGTATAACGTCTTTCATTGTACCTGAAATTTTGTTGTAAATGAGCTTTTCAAGTTCCTACGCTGTTAAAAAAGAAAAACTAATAGCCCCAGAGGTCACTTTTTTCGAACCAGTAGGGACTAGTTGTACCTATTTTGTTGTCGTGTGGCGTGTTCTGACGAAGTGTGACACAGAATGAGCATGTTGCATGTAAAAATATAATATATTATAGCTTTGTAAATGCCATTTAATTTTTTAACGTTATCCCCGGATATTTACAGAAAATGTTTATGATGATTACCCACTGTTGTGGCCCCAGATTTTTCTCCAGACATGTACAGATTCACTGGTATTGCCAAAACAGTTGCTATAAAATTGTAGTAATAATGTACCCCCTCCTGGCCCGTAATGGACTCAAGAAAACTTTGCACTCCATAATGTATGTGGCTTTACCACATACATAACATTTTGTCATGCAAAGTTTGCTTTTGTTGATTATGGGCCGGGAGGGAGTGCATTTATATTATTGCTTGTCATCGTTAAAGAAGACCTAAGATGACCTTCATTCTAATCAAACCAATCGCGCTGCTCGTAACAAAGGCAACACCATAGGCGCGTCCATCAGCCAATCACACTATTTAATAAGTAAAAGATCGGGCTCAAAAAGCCACAAATGGGCATTTAGAAACTGTTTTATGTTTGTGCAGTTCCAAGTGGGGAAAGGGGTCGCGAAACTGCTAATCGTACGTGTGCCGTCTAACAGCTAGCAGTACGATATCGAAATTGATAGGTCTATAAAATCTATAAAATCTAAGTCTATAAAATCTAAGTCTATAAAATCATCTAAAATCAACTCTAGCCATGGATGAATGCCGATATTTTAAATAGTATCAGGAAAAGAGATAAGTTGTTTGCCAAGTTTAAAAAGTCCAACGATTTGAGTGTTTATACCGATTTCAAAAAAGCTAGAAATTCAACTCGTCATTTGATACAAAAGGCAAAACATTCGTATTTTAGCTCGAAGCTCCTCCAGGAAAAAAATTGCCCTAGAAAACTTTGGAAAACACTAAAAGACTTGGGCTCATCAACTAAGTCAAAAGCGGCTACCAATACCATTGGACTTCGTGATGGCATTTCCATAATTTTCGATAAATCAAGAGTAGCTAGTAAATTCAACAATTTTTTCACGACAATTGCTTCAAAGTCTTGTAGAGAAACTCCCTATTGGCATGGGTCGTTTTAACATAGCTTGCATTAACTTATTTTATTCCAACAAGGGTGTTCTGACTGATTCTTTTCAGTTCTCTGTTGTTGGTGAGGACTACCTTTGCAAAGTTCTTCAAAACATCAATTCATCAAAGGCTACTGGTTTGGATGGTATTCCAGCCAAGTTTGTGAAAGATGCGGCTGATGTAATTGCTTGTCCACTCTCACATATTATTAATCTGTCTCTTAAATTTGGGAAATTTCCAAATGATTGGAAGAAAGCAAGAGTAGTCCCATTACACAAGAAGAATTGTAAAACAGATATCAGCAATTATCGACCAGTGTCAATATTGAGTGTAATTTCAAAGGTTATTGAAAAGTAGTTCATGATCAACTGTCTAAGTACATTGAAGATTCAAATCTCTGTATAAGTTTCAATCCGGTTTCCGAACATCTTATTCAACAGACACATGTCTTCTGGTCTTAACAGATTACATTCGCATGGAAATGGATAAGGGCAATTATGTTGGGATGGTCATGTTAGATTTACAGAAAGCGTTCGATACAGTCGACCATACGATCTTACTTGGTAAACTAAAAGCCATCGGTTTGTCAGATTCTGCCGTTAACTGGTTTTCGTTGTATCTCTCAAACAGAAAGCAACTTGTCGATGTATCTGGTGTTTTTTCTGATGTTCAAACTATAACTAGCGGTGTTCCCAAAGGATCCATTTTAGGGCCCTTGCTATTCTTGATTTATGTAAATGGCATGGAATGTGCTGTGACGTGTAAATTGTTTTTATATGCAGATGATTCAGCTTTGTTAGTTTCTGGTAAGAATAATACAGAGGTAGAGCAGCAGTTGAGTCATGAACTCTCGAGTATTAATGAATGGCTTATCGACAACAAATTGTCTCTGCACCTTGGAAAGACAGAGTCAATCTTATTTGCTTCTAAACGCAAACTGAAAATTAACTCAAAATTGTCAGTTGTGTGTAATAGTACAGAAATTTCACAGAAAACATCAGTGAAATACCTTGGAGCGGAAATTGATCAATCGCTTGATGGCGAGTCTATGGCAAGCGTTGTTTTGAGCAAGGTAAACGCCAGACTCAAATTTCTCTATCGGAAATCTCAATATTTAGACTCAGACATCAGAAAATTATTAGTTTCCTCTCTTATTCAATGCCATTACGACTATGCATGTTCATTTTGGTTTGCCAGTTTAACTAAGCGTACGAAATCGAGTTTACAATATTCGCAAAACAAATTGGTCAGATTCGTTCTAGATTTACCTCCGCGAACACATGTTTCGACCCAGCATTTTAAAATGATTGGCTGGCTGCCCGTTGAACAAAGAGTACAGCTGCTAAAACTAAATCACGTTTATAAAGCGATCAATAATACTGCACCCCGTTATCTCTCTGAACATTTCAATTTGACAATGAACTGCCATACGTATAATACCAGATCAAGCTCATATTCTGTTCGTTCACCAGCCTTTGGTTCTCATGGTCAACATTCGTTTCAGATTACAGGAGCTAAGTTATGGAATAACATTCCTTTGAGTATTCACAACTCTAGCCATTGTTCTTAAGTTTTTAAAAAGAAGGTCAAATACTATCTGTACACAAAATTGGATGGCAAGGGTACCTGCGCCCTGCTCCATTCGGCGTGTACAGATTGTTGGTTTGGTGGTTCCATTTTGTTATTTATTTGATATGCGGAGTGACATTGTCTTCATGTGATTTTTGTGTTTTCTTGTGAGGACCACAATGGAAATAAGTTTTTAACTTTTTGTGCAATCCTCGGCAAGTAATATTCAGTGGCGTTTCCTTTAATTGTAACATTGTAATTGTGTTTGGTGTTATTTTATTTGTATTTCTGTGTATTTACTTTAACATTTTGTATTTTATCGTTTTTCTGAATATTTGCCTAATAAATTCAAATCAAATCAAATCAAATCTAATTACGTTAAAAGTAGCCGGGAAAAATGCAAAACAGGCGGGTTATTTACCCGGCACCCAGCTTCTAAGGACAACACTGCCGGTATATGTGAATTCAGTAAGAAGGGAAAAGTTCAGGTCATTCAACATAGTATTTGACCATGGGTTATCTAGTAAATGTCACAGGTTTTCACCAGGGATAATCTATAAACATCACAGGATTTGACCATGGGTAATCTAGTAAATGTCACAGGGTTTCACCAGGGATAATCTATAAACATCACAGGATTTGACCATGGGTAATCTAGTAAATGTCACAGGGTTTCACAAGGGAAACATCACAGGATTTGACCATGGGTAATCTAGTAAATGTCACAGGTTTCACCAGGGATAATCTATAAACACCACAGGATTTGACCATGGGTAATCTAGTAAATGTCACAAGGTTTCATCAGGGATAATCTATAAACGTCACAGGGTTCGACCATCGGTAATTTAGCAACTTTCACAGGGTTTCACCTCAGATAATATAGTAAATATCAAAGGGTTTCACCATGGGTAATCTAGTAAAGATCACAGGGTTTCCCTTCAGTAAACAGGATCAAACATTACAAGATTGCAGTGTCATGGCAAAGCCCAAATAAGCTGATTCATTTTCCTTCATTTTTTGCAATAATGCGGGTGATTGCTTGTATTGTTGATAAAGATTTCAGAATGAAATTATTGTTAGCTTTAGAGGAGGTCTTTATATGATCTTGGGAGGAGGGATGTGGTTAGAATGCAGACTTGTTAACTATTATTTGATATTCCAGAGTTTGATTTTCTTTACCAGATTGTGCATGGCATGCATACTCTCCCACCCTTGCAGAATTTCATTATCAGCCAACAATCACGTGAAGATTTTTTGTGAACGCAACAATATTTGTAGCAAAAATGTGATTTCAATTCTTGACCAACAACCATCGCAAGATCTAATGGTCATCAGTCACAGCACAGAAAACATAATGTGAGAAATTTCTCGAGGGTCTATGCTGAAACTTAAGGTACTGGAGGTCAACTTTAGGAACACCTTAGCAGAGAAATGTTTCAACACAGTCCTTCATGGTTTCAGTAGGTTTGCAAATATGTATCAGTTCATGAACAATGACAGGAAATGACTCAAGGTCAGTGGAGAAGTCAGTCACTGCCACCAATCCTACACATAATGGGTACACTGCATACAAATAGGTTAGAGATTACAGAATCTCCAACTCAGATGTGTGGGCTGTTTCAGTTAATGCCACCATTCCTACATATTTGCAGGATTTCCCCTATTTCTCACCTCATTTGCATATTTTTGAGACTGACATGTTCATTTAAACAACGTAAAATCTCAACCCCTTGGTCTACCTGTACACCAAATACTGTGATGGTAGGTGTGGCAGTTTGGGAGCTTTTGCGTGTGATGGACATACATCCATCCGCACATACATACAGACTGCCACCAACTCATCGTATAAGCTCTTTTTGGTATTTATATACATACCAAATATGAGCTAAAATGGTATTTTGGACCTCTAAAAGTAATTGAAAATTGCTGAGAAAGTCTCTGAATTTTGAGTGATTTTGGGTGTACCCACACTGCTTGTAGTATAATAGGGAAAAGGTATACTGTTATAAATAGTTGTTTTAGAATTAGGATGTTATTGATAAGGAAAATGAGATGTGGGGACTTTGTTAGAAAAAGTACAAGAGCTATCGTACTATAGACACCTGAAAAGGGAAACTGATTTGACCCAGTGTGTGTTACAGGCAGAACTGCATTTTAAATTCATGGATAAACTGGTGACAGGCATTACACATACAGGTACCGGCAGTGATTGGCCGACAAAACCTGGGTCCATCTCACACACAATGGAGGATCTCTGATAGGATTTTTAACATGCTTGATAGCACTATTGCTTTGAGTTTCACACACAATCACTGAAATTAATGTACTGTTTCACTTCAATTTGAACTGCGCCTGTTTCATGTTTGTTTATTTATGTTTTACTGTGACCACACTTGACTACTGCCTTACCATGGCTGGTTGGGCCGTGTACAGTTGCGATATACAAGTATCTGTGTTATTGTTTGATAATGGCATGATTCACGCCAATTATGCCAAATTCGACCATAGCGTGACGCCGTCACAATTTGTTATTGTACAACATGTAATACTTACTCTACCGTATGACTATACCGTAATTGATCAAGATTAATGGTGAGACATGGTCATTTCAGTACATGGTCCAATATCACCAATCTTACCATGGTCTGATTTGAATGCAAATACACTGTATTACATTGTCAGTTATGTTGTTCCATAGTCAACCATACCAATTGACCAGATTTAGCCAGGTATCGCAAATATTTGATTGTGGTTCATCCAAGTTACTAACAGCCAAGTAAAATAACTCAATGAATGACAATATCTAGCAAGGTGCTATGCAAAATCAGGCAGACACAGTCACTTGAGGAACGTCACAGAGCTACTGTTTTCTCTTCATTGTGCTTTTATTGTGCTCCCACAGCGAAGTATACATATCTCATATACAGAAGTATTAAAAAATGATAAAAAAACGCTAAAATACAGAGATGATGCTATGCAAAGACTTAAGTGGTGCAAGTCACCTTTGCATTAGCATGAAACAATCAGTGCATTGAATGCTGACAGGCTGTTTAGGAAATCATACTGGCTGCAGAAAGTATCAATAAGGTATCAAAGCATCTGGGAACAGCTTTGAATGACATTTAAGCCTATATAGATCCAACACTGAGTTAAATATACAAGTCTCAAAAACACACATCTTACAACATTAAGGAGCTCCTGTTTTGGCCCCCTGGAAATGAAAATTTCTTCTCCCTGGTATATAATTGAATGAATCAAGACAAGGTCCCTCAACTTCTGTAACCAGATACTACTGGATAGAAAGATAGCCTCATTGCTATCCTGTGAAAAACAGCTGCCTGCAAATTTGACGAGAAGATTCAACACTGGAGGCTTGGCAGTCCCCTTCTCTGTCATATGAAGCCCCTGTGGAATTGCCTTCAAGAGACAGATATTGGCATTTCATTCTCCCTACAGATGTGTAGCTATTGCACTGTTTCATCTAGACAGGGGATGGGGATTCCCCTCTGTTGACATGTTGGCACCCCCTAGTAATTTGTCAAGGACCACCCCCCAATGAAATGGCACCAGTCACACCTTAGAGATACAAGTAGAACGCATGAACTGATGAAACCCCCCTAAATTTTTTAGTAAAGGGGAAAATCCCCCCCTCCCCCGTGATGCCATCCTGGATGAACCACTGCAATGAAACACTGCAAGATGGCAATAACACATTCTGAGTGGGGATTTCAAGGAATGACTATTGCAGTTTGTGTGCCCTCAAATTTATGCTAGAAAAAAGTATACACTCAGTAACTAATTTTTGGATATTAAATGATGTATTCTTTTACAAGTCAAAGTTCATAAAGTTTTCATTATTTCAGGATGTTCAAGAATATATATAAATCATTATCATACATGCTATGCCTGTATTGCCATTCTTCTATTGTTCAGACGGTACTGATATGAGCCCATATTTTAACTAGTGAAAATACGAATTATATTTTCACTGTAACCGAACTACTTACAGCGACGCGGACGCGTGACCTTCGCTGTATGCATGACCTTCGTTGGTATATGTACATATAAAACAGCTGAGCGAATAAGACAAATGACAATCTGAAACGTCATTATGATTATGGTCAAAATTATGTTGTTTGCAGTCACTTCATGGGCATTGCACTTAGGCAAAAGTACAGTTGTACCAAAACATACAAACAAACGTATTGAACTTTTGTATAATTTGCCGACACCGGTCAATTCACGGCCGGTCCCGTGGCGGTGCACGGTGCAGTGTTTTCGTGTCGTCTACGCTGCTGAAGATTACACCATGGATGTATCATTACACGTAAAGATATCGGTTGACAGAGCATCATGATAGAATCGCTTTACGACAAGTTTCCTGTTGATGAGCTTAAAGTATCTGGGCGGTGAATTACATCGTTTACAGTCGTAAATGAGCCACAAAAATCCAACCGCACTGAAAATACTCGCGACAGACAAGGTTGAAGGTGCACATGATATTTCCGATTTGTACCTGTCAGTTCACAGGTCATGATCGTGTCTGGTGGCACCGATGCGGTGCGGGTTTCAGATACAATGTACCATCTAGGGAAAGTCAAACTTTCGCTTCGGTTGTTAAAGGAAGTTTAGTTCTATTTAGGCAAGCCAGGAAGGAAAATATACGAGCAGACGACGGAAATACGTTTGAAATGTATTTTTATTCTTACAGCAACAAAATCACGAACGAGTTACGACACTACAGCTTACAGTGTACTCACTTCATGTTTTCACTAATCCGCTTACTGAGATGGTAAATTCGGCATATTTGACGTCTGGGAACATGTATAATTCTTCGAGATAAACTGACTGGTACGGGTATTATATCCAATGTATGTGCATTCATAGATGTCGCAGAGCTACTTACTCTGTGCTCTCAGCTGTTCATACTCGATAAGAGTTTGAGCGTGGCGCGAGTATTTTGACCCGATTTTGGCGGCCTCATAACTTTCACGCAGGGATGAGGTTATGTATTAAAACACGAAAACACACCCATTTTATGAACTCCCGCCTATGTTTTACATCCACCGTTATTTTAAACTAAAACTAAATCTTCTTCAAATTGTGAAAACCTGTGTCGACATCGTAATATTTAAATTGTTTGCTTTAAAAGTGCTCCATAAACCCTCCTTTGCAGTGGAATGGCCCAATAGCGGAATAATATCAAGAAGTGATACGGTTGTCATCACTCCTTAGCAACCAACTTTTTATAAGTACAGCCTGGAGGAAGCAAGGTCGTTTTCAAGTTGATTTCGTCGCTAATTTCGGAGCGTCTGTAGGAAAACAGTCATAACCAAAGCATGCATGTATGATAAAGGGGTTATTACACGAAGTTAGGGCGATACCGCGTCGTATTCTCGTGATGTGTCCGTATTTTGACTCGTTGCTGCGCAACTCGTCAAAATACGGACACATCACTCGAATACGACGCGGTATCGCCCAAACTTCGTGTAATAACCCCTAAATGTTACATGGCACATCGGAGTAATATGAATACTTGCATTAGCATCCTATCTGATATAATTTATCAATTTATCATTTTTCCTCCCATATAACCTATAATGAACTGAAAAGCACACATTTATTTTATCATTTGATCTCTGAGTATTCACCCTCATTTGATTAGTATGTACCCACAGATAACACTCAAGATATAGTCTGAACAAATCAATGTGTTGCACTTGAAGGATAGGCGAAATACAAGGTGAAGGAGACGCCTTCTACATGCTATATTTCAACCTAGATAAAAAGAAATGCCATCTCCAACTAAGGCCATGAAAAGTGAATACCACCAACATGGCTTACTCAAATTTGGAACAGCTGAACGCAGTCCCATTGTGACTTTGATTGTATGTGTATAGACAGTGCCCATATTTCCTGCAAAATACAATGTAACAAGTCATTGTTGATGACACAGTCCCCACTTATTAATGGGTACTTTGATTACAGGTCCTCAGGATCGAGTCCTCTTCATTAGGTCTGTGATAAAAATACTTTTGAATAAATTCACTTAATACATGTCTGAGTTGTAGTTCAGGACATGAAAAAATTGTAATAAAATGGACACACGGCGGCCATATTGGATCGTATCACAAAACAAATCAATGTGCATATGTATGACATAGGACAATGTCCTTGTACATGTACCAACTTTGATTAAAATCGGTTGAGATATGCCTGAGTTATGGCTTTGTACATGAAAAAATCATAACAAAATGGCCGCACAGCAGCCATATTGGATCGTATCACAAAACAAATTAAAGTGCATATGTATGACATTGGTCAATCTCCTTGTCTTGTACCAACTTTGAATAAATTCGCTTGATACATGTCTGAGTTATGGTTCTGGACATGAAAAAATCGTAATAAAATGGCCGCCATATTGGATTGTATCACAAAACAAATTGACGTGCATATGTATGACATAGGTCAATGTCCTTGTACCAAGTTTGAATAAAATCGGTTGAGATATGCCTGAGTTATGGCTCTGTACATGAAAAAATCGTAACAAAATGGCCACATGGCGGCCATATTGGATCGTATCACAAAAAAAATTGACATGCATATATATGACATTGGTCAATGTCCTTGTACCAACTTTGAATAAAATCAGTTGAATCATGCCTGAGTTATGGCTCTGTACATGAAAAAATCGTAATAAAATGGCCGCCTGGCAGCCATATTGGATCGTACCCCAAAACAAATCAACGTGCATCTGTATGACATATGAAGTAATCCTTGTACCAAGTTTGAATGAAATCGCTCCAGGTATCTCTGAGATATCTGCGTGAACGGACGGATGCACGCAAGCACGCAACCACGGACATGACCAAACCTATAAGTCCCCCCAGACGGTGTCCGTGGGGACTAACTATTGGTCTTTCTCTTTATTTCTATCCCACCAACAGGAGGAGGAGGAGGTCGATATGGAAACTGTGTATATGCACATGATATCAATGTACCTCCTCTCTTCCTTACTCCTGAGAATTCATTGCCACCCATACCATATTATCACTTATTTTTGAGACACTTTTTAAATGTCATTTTTTTATGAATAAATGTAGTCAATATTTTTGAAATAGCAATTACATGAGAATCTTTAATTTTTTAGAAGTTTGCATTCAGATGAGCCACTGAGTTCAAAGATTGAGAACTGTTGACATTGGCATTCTTGTCATCTCAGCTACAGTGTACTGATGTGTTCTAATTCCAGTGAGTAAACACTGTTGTGGCAAGCTTCTTGTGAAGTCACCAGAATACACGTAGTATCAATCAGTGTGACACCCTTCAGAGTGCATCTCCTGACATTCAAAAACAATCTTCAGACACTGGATTCTGCGAGTTGTATCCAGAAATCATCTCTCTTTCTAAACTTTACATGATTCTATAATTTCAAAAGTTGACTCATTTATCATTTTGAGGGATATGGTCACAATACAGGAAACTGCCCGTCCTCATGGAAGTCACTGTTGTATAGACCGACCATACTGTAGGGGCCAAAGGGTATATAGCTTTACTATACTACACTATGTAGTGCAAAAGAAGGATTTGTCATGGTTTACCCTGAGAATCAAGAAGTTTCACTGCCATCAAAAATGAATGAGTGAGTGGAAAGGAAAACTGACACGGCTTTTTCCATTTAACTCGTCCAGTTCAATGACAACCACACCCAACTTGAGCTCTCCTCCCATCTGAGAGACTAGTTTACCAGCAGCTGACATGGTTCCTGTCATAAAGTGAGAAAAGAAAATATTACCTCTATCAGTAAATTAACAGCAGTCCCATGAATATAGACTTTACTGTATAAAAGATGAGACATAGAGATTTAATAAATAGCATTGTATTCTTTGCAATAAGCAGAGTTTGAGAAACTTTCCAAGTTACATAGTTTCCTTTGACTCACCCCCTGTCGCTAGTAAATCATCCACTATGACAACCTTCTGTCCCTCTTTGACTGCATCTTCCTGAGCTTCAAATACATCCTGGAAGGTGATGAAAAATGGCGTAAACATGTTGGTATACTTATCCTGGCACTGTAATTACTATCTTTCATGTTCTCTGAATTCATACCCCCAACGGAAATTAAATAGTCATCAAAGAGGTTGGACTGATGCAATGTTCACTTCTTTACGTGTAGCATAAACAGCTGGCAATATGTGTTCGTGGGTAATGCAGTTTTGGCTTGCCGTTTCATCAAAGTGTTGATTTGAGTTTTACATATTGGTGCCCCAACAATAATATTTTTGGACATCATAGAAATTACTGAACAGTCATTTGTCTTGAAATCATTATGCTTCTTCAATGTTTAATTCTTCAATGTTTATTTCTTCAATGTTTATTTCGCAATAAAGCAAGTATTTTACCCTCCTTTTGTTAAAAAGGTAAGCACAAAAGTGGCACAATATTATTTGGCTTGTGCATTCCAGCATTTTTTTTTGCATTTAGTGAACAATTTCACTGTCTCTTACAAAAGCTTCCCCTTCACTCAAAAACATCCATTTATGCTGCAGGATGAATCAGAACTGAGTACTAACTTTGTTCAATCAAATTATAGCCAAGCCTAAAAATGGCATTGCATGCTAAAAAATCAACGTAGTAAGTACACTTTGTCAGTGTGATACACTTTGTGAAAAACCAGTGTGGCAATTGGATACAATGTCATGTTACAGATAGCAGCATGTATTTTGGCATCGGCAATCAAGGAAACATTGTCAGTGACTAAAACATTCAATTTGTACATGAAACAGGCCATATGCTCTGCATGAAGCCGAGTCTGCTTAAATTTTCTGGGGTTTGTAAACATTCTGCATGTGATGGAGGGACCTTGGTTAAAATCAACCATCAATGGGTTATAAAATATGTCACTGGCAAAAACTGCAGTAACCATGAAGTCAGACTTCTACAAAACCAGTGTGTAGTCAAATGACTACACTATCTGACTCAGTTTGTTTGACATAGAATCTCAAAACAGACTTACACATTTTATTTAGAGTGTCCCTCCTGTGCACACCAATGAACGAACAAAGACGGAAACCTGAATATGACATTGGCACAGGGTGCTTGGGTGCTAACTATCAGCATGGTCTCTTCTATACCAGAGCAACAGTACTTACTTGACCATACTCAAGGGAATACGATACTTGGACACACTTCCCTGGAAGTTTGCCCTTCTTCCTGATAGGTGCAAAAGCTGCTCCTAGTTTGACTGCGACCATCGGACCAAGTAAGAAACCCCTGGCCTCCAACCCTAGAGAGAAAACATATAGCATTGGGGTAATCTTTCACAGTATCCATGCTGTGGATATTACAAAGTATTAATAATACTATGATTACATGTATGTATGTGTCTCAATAACGCTCTAACAGACCTGTACTGATTATGTTGCACAGTGTCTATGACCAAAAACAGTACATTTTGGGGAACTTTGTTCTGATCTAACTTCTTTTATTCTAGAACAATAGAATAAGAAAATAATCTTTACCAGCTAATACATGTATACAATGGAGGGGGGAGGGGAATTTTATAAGAATACCTGTATCCTACCAGTAGGAGCTAGTATGCATATGACAGATGTTACATTTGTGCCTTGGGGCACACTGTGGGACAGTGTGGTACAAATGGCAGCAGATATTGTTGATTAGAATATATCAATCAGAATGTTATAAGTCTTCTTAGTAGACAAAGTTATCGGTATAACTTCGTAACTCAAGAAAATATACACAAGCTACTGGTGTGTTAGCTTTTAATGCCACACACAATATGGCATGGCTCTGAACAGAACATCATTCGAACTGTATACCATTCTCACAAGCCAGAGCATTTTTTCCTGCTCTCGCAAGTGATAAGATTCGCCGAAGAGGGCGTGGTGTACGACGATGACTGTATACCTGCAAGCTAATTTTGAAAATTTACAACATTTACTGCTCACCTATGATGACATCCACTTCTCCGGCCTTTGTCTTGATAGCATCAACTAGATAATCAACCAGTGCTTCCAATGCCTTCGGGTTTCGAAAAACCGGAAAATATCTCTGTAAGTGTAATGAACAGGAATTGTCACACCATGATAACATCAATTCAAAAATCTCTCACTTTACATTAGTATTGTAAAAATTGCCATCTAAAGATTATCAAGTCTTCACAGTTGCCACGGTTTAATTCTTTACAGAATGGATTAAAAACTTGAGAAACCAAATTTTATAAACATATACCTGACAGTAACCTTCTTCCTCAAATATCAAAGCTTCATTCCTATCTTGCAGGTTCACATTCAGCCCCACTGCACAAAGTCCACTCTGATTAGTGATAGAACAGTATATATCTGAGCATGCCATGTAAACATTGATTTATTGTAATCCTCTGATAAGGCCAGCAACTGCCTTATAATAAATGGGCTTTATAGCTCTCATGACCAGGTGAAAGTGTTAGACTATGTTAAACACCAAAAAAAAAAAACAACAACAACAAAAAAAACAGCGCGATTTTGGTCCTAGGGCTACTGTTATTGCAATGCTATGCAATGCATGGCCCTACTCGCGAACGTTGAAAAAATGCCGAGGGAGTTGTACCGGTACTCGGCAATAGGGGTATGCAGGGATCGTGAGTTGGAACTCGCATGCCGACGTGCACGTGCTGAGCCTGTGGGCCGTACAGCAAAGGAGCATGGACGTAGAAAAAAATGCATCAACCAAAAGATCTTTTGGTAGCTCCATGGTTGTAGCAATAATTGTCGTAACTGACCCAGCCTTCCTATGACACACAAAAATTCACAAAGGGTATACAAGGCGACTGCAGACTCGACCACTAGTACTAACTAGTCTATGAATGACTGGGATCATAAGTGTATGCCAGTATCTCCTAACATAACTGAAGGAGCTGACACTTTTCTGACAGTGTACCTGCATCATGCTAAATTTGCATGCTCGAAACGAAAAATGAAAAAGCAACCTTACCGAAACATAATTCCAGGCTTTGGAAAGTCCGGAAACATCTTAATGTTCTGTTTTATCTTTTCCAAATCATACTCCGACGTCATGGTGTCTAAAAGAATAATATTAGCCAGATACACCCCGTGAGCACGTACATGAACAGTGAACTGAATATGATTGATGCTTGTACTCGTGTAACTGGGTCAGGTCAAAGGTTAACATTAGGGATTGGCCAGTTTCTTCGACCGGGGTGCGCAACTGTTTTTAAGGGGGTCACCGTGTCGTTTGCTGACCATTTGTGTGAGATTAGAAATAAATCACTCGACACTAAAAATACATTCTCGCGAGCCAGAGCATAATTTCCGCTCCGCTGACCTACGCAAAGTAGCGCTAAGCTGTTGCCGTAAAGAGGCACGTGGTTTACGACGATGTAAAAATGTGATTAGTTTTTAGTATTGGGGTGCATGGATACGCTGGCAGAAATGCCAGTTATGGAGATACTCAGAATGTAAATCTTTTCACAGTCACGTGTTTTCTAATAATCCGCTCTGCGCCTACGCGTTGTTACAACCGATAACGTAGTAACTAACCGATAATGTATCAAACCCGATAACGTAGTAAAATTAACCGATAACGTAGTAAATCAACCGATAACGTAGTAACGAACCGATAACGTAGTAAATTTTTCTGACCGATAACGTAGTAAAAATTTACCGATAACGTAGTAATTTTTCCTAACCAATAACGTATCAACAAATTTACCGATAACGTATCAATGAAACAATAACGGATTAAATCAACTGATAACATAGAAACTCAACCAATACCGCATCAAAACAACTAATAACGTATCAATTAACCGATAATATCTGATTAAGCGATTCATGGGCAGCAATAGATTGATCGGTTTATAGATAGATATTAGATAGATAGATAGATGGATAGATAGATAGATGGATAGATAGATAGATAGATAGATAGATAGATAGATAGATAGATAGATAGATAGATAGATAGATAGATAGATAGATAGATAGATAGATAGATTGACAGATAAATGGGTCGATCAATGTATCAAAATGAATCGATCACACAAAGGATAGATCGATCGATCTATCTATTGATGTTTGATAGATGGTCGGTCGGTCGATCGATCGATCAATCGATTGATAGATAAATTGATAGGCAGATCGATCGATACAATGAAGGATCTATTAATTCGATAGAAAGATCAGTGAATCGATAGATCGATCGATCTATTCGATAAATTGGTCAATAGATAGATAGATCTATATATCGATTTGTTTTAACATTGTCTCGTACTCAATTTTCTTTTCTCCTATTTATTTTTTTCCGTTTAACGTAAATTGTTACAAATTTCTGTAGCAAATCAATCATGTTTCGGCTGTTCTCATGGTTTTACGAACGACTAAGTTTATCTAAATGTTGTTAAACTACTGATAAATAGATTGGGAAGTTGTTTCTAATTTTGTTATAGTAGCTATACAGTTTAGTTCTAGTTGGGTAAAATTCAAAGAGATAGTATAAGTACTGATGAAACAAAGGCAGGGAAATGAGCGGCTGTTGGTTTACACAGAGAACCCTACCGAGAAAGAAAACTATTATGTGTCTGTATCGGCTACAATTCAGACAGAAAGTATGGTTGTAATAGCAAGATTAGAAACAACTTTCCAAACCCATTCCAGTAGTGCAGCAACATTTAGATCAAGTTAGTCGTTCGTACTGCAACAAAGTTATACAGGCGAGTAGTGGGAATACTTTTCTTTGCATATAAATTGATTATCACAAAACATTTTTTAACAAAGTAATCGGACCAGCTACAAAATGGAAGACCTGTTTTCCCTGGGGACTGATTTTGGCTCTAGCAGACCAATACCGCAATCACCGACAGCTAACATCGCAAATTTCGCACACATATTGGATACGTCGACCGATAGAAGTAACTGCGTATTAGTGATTAACCAAAGAATATTAATGATTTATTCGTAGGATTGACGATTTTCATGTTATTGAAATCTCCATCGGGTGTATTTTAAAAAGGTAAGCATATCAGTGATTGATATGCCGGAACCTAATATATATGAGTGAACTCTGGGAAGGCCAAGAAAAATAAAAAGTTTGTTTCTCATCCTATACATATTGCAAAAATGATACGGTGACGCATTTTTTTTTCTTCTCAGTTTTGTATTCTTCAACCAACAAGAACACGCATAAAAAAACCGTGAAAACGACATAGGAATGCACGCAGAGATAAATGCACAGCAGTGTTGCTTTAGTATTTTTGTATAGCAACACTTCGGTTTGACTTTTAGTGCAGCAATTCACAATTTTGTCAGCTTAATATAACAGTGACATATATGTACAGTTCTGAATGGAATGTTAGTGTCAGTTATTTTGTTTACGGTTCTGTTTTATACAGCACTGTGTTATGTGCTATCGACACGTATTTTTTCGGGTTTTTAAAACTTTATTTCCTTACGAGCAGGAAAAAAATTGTTGACGTGGCGGGTTTGAATTGTGACGCGCGCGAGGATGAGAAACTAACTTTTTTATTTTTCTTGGCTGAAGCGTTTTTTTTCTATCAGCACTATAATATGTACGACTACTCAATAATTTTGCGATGTCTTCGTAGTCCTACTTCAAATAAAATGTGACTTGACGTGAATCATGACAGAAAGGATAAAAAGGAAAGAAAAACAATAGTTGTCTACAAAATCTGTTGGCTTGCTTACAGGAGTAACTTGCAAAATTAATGAATTTTGTATAAGTAATTCAATAGAAGAATGAGTCCAGATTAACCTGTAAAATCAGTCCCAGAATGAAAGTTACACTGTAAAGACTTATTGTCATTTTGATAAACTGAAGTTGTAAGTAACGAAATTTTATAATCGGTCATGTTGAAAACTTTTTTCCAAGTCCAATTTGTTGACTTGATGAATTGTCAGTTGATTGGAATCTTTACTCTTTGACTTGACTAGGTCAGTGGTTGATTTGATACATAATTGGTTGATTTGATACGTCATCGGTTGATTTGATACGTTATTGTTCACTTGGCTACATTATGGGTTGATTTGATACACTATCTCTCTATTTATCTATCCGTCTATCGATCAATTTATCCATCGAAATATATTATATATATATATATATATATATATATATATATGTTTTATTATATATATAGATCGATCTATCAATCATTCTATTAGTCGAGCAATCGATCAATTCATTCGAACATTCAATCGATAGAAAGATCAATCGATTGATAGATCAGTGCACCGATCGATCAATCGGTCGATCTATCGATTGATAAATGGATTGATCGATCGATCAATCGATCGAGGATATAGATCTATCCCCATGAATCCATTCCATGAATCACTTAATCCAATACATTGATACGTTGATTTGATACGTTATCGGTAAATTTGTTGATACGTTATCGGTTAGGAAAAATTACTACGTTATCGGTAAATTTTTACTACGTTATCGGTTAGAAAAATTTACTACGTTATCGGTTCGTTACTACGTTATCGGTTGATTTACTACGTTATCGGTTAATTTTTACTACGTTATCGGGTTTGATACGTTATCGGTTAGTTACTACGTTATCGGTTGTAACACGCGTGCCCCATAGAAGTGTATATATGCCTGAAACAGTGACTGTGATCTTTTCAATGTATCTTTCTTCCCACAATTTCTCTGGGTGTAATTCGATTTATGAAAGTGGTTGAAAGTTGGAGTGGTGGTCAATAATTGTGCTTAAATAAGCAATAATTAATCGTTATGTAAAAAGTATATGATAGGTCTAAGTGTGGGACTTTTCAATCAGACAATGTCCATAGAGTTTAGGGAGCATTCGTTTTTTACGGGGAGGGGGGTCGGAGGAATTTGAGCGACAAATGAAATGCAAAAAGCGAACCCCTCCGAATTAAATTTCTAAAATTTGACCCCCCCCCCCACAAATTCATCAATTGTAAAATGTGACCTCCCCCCCCCCCCCCAAAAAAAAAATCATCAGATTTGATTCATTAACCCTTCGCACCCTATGGCCCTGGGCTGAAAAATTAGGCCCTTCAAAAGTGTTTGCAAGAAAAAGAGTTATCCATCGCTTGAATTTTCATGCACAAAAAACAGCGACCCTCCCCAGATGTCACAGTCTGTATCAATAATATCTTGATTGAATTATAATTTCGAATTTGACCTTTGAACTTTCGAAAAATCCTTTTTGAACTTTACAAAAAAATCACTGGTTGAAATTCCAATATCATATTGGTTTTTCAGATCTGCTCTTTCATATGTAATATTCTCGTCACGTTAATTTATATCAATTGTCAATCTTTTTTAAAGCACTGATTTTAATAGCTAGTTTTTTGTTGTAAAGGTATTGAAAGTTTCTTCACATACCACAATGTATAGAGAATCAACATTTTTGGTGAAATTCCAAAATCATATTTCTTTCACACACATGAACTTGTATCGCCCTAGTCCAATCAAGTACACTAATATCAATAATCAAGAGTACATCAATACACAGATTTAGCTAGTTTTGTATTTAAAAGAAATTATTCATAGCTTCTCATAGACTACTCATAGGAAGACCTTTACGGAGGACCAAGCAACATTTCGGTGAAATTCTAAAGTCAATTTTTTTTCCACAATTCCATACAAGCCTTTGTAAAATTTGACCCCCCCTAAAAAAACGGTTTCGTAAAAGTCAACCTCCCCAAATTTCCACCGACCCCCTCCCTGTAAAAAAACGAATGCTCCCTTACAGAAATCTTTTTGGTGCAATTGGCAGGTTTTCACCATTGCAAGCTGTATTTGTTCCGTGCCTCATTTTTATCACGTCAAGCTGTTCAAAAATATTTTGTATTGGTAAAGGCATGCATATGCCTCAAATTGGTTTATGATGCTATCACAGCATGCACTGTACAGTCACAGGCGTTATGTGGACCGGGTAGTTTGTATAAGAGTGGTTTATGCTATGAGGTTTATGCACGGTCCATCCAACGTGACAAATTATGCTACGATCCGACGTTCTGTTGTGGCGATGGCTACATAACAGAACGTCGGATCGTAGCATAAACTAATAGCAAAATTGCGTCCATTCTTTTCATCGTAACTGCCGATATATTACTTAAAGCACTAGACTCGAAACAAAGATTTTCGAGTGTCTATTCCCAGGGAAAAGGAAACAAAAAGGCGGTATTTTTGTATTTTCCTTTTTAATTATATTTGTCCAAATATTTTGTTACGCTGACATTGTGCTATTTAATTAATTTCCCTCCCAGACAAGCACAGGTTTCAGCAGATTGTAACGTGGTATGATGGATGGGGCTGACCCACAGGTAGTTCGCCAACTAGTTGATTCAGCAACATCTCAACCTGTTGATAGCACAATTTTAGCGTCAGACCCCACGTAACGGAAGCATTGCATTAGTTAAAACAAGAACACAAGTGATGCCTTGGCGGCATCGATTTCATTTAGGCCTTTGTCTTGTTTAGTCGAAGTTTACATATTTGCGTATTTCACAATAGGGATACAAGCAAAGTCCAGGGTATTTTTTTCTTCTATTCGATCTATTTTTTATATCCTTTTAGTCACAATAAACATGTATAGGCAGCTCCCATTTGATAGTCATAGCGACGTGATGAGCCCTAGGGATGTGAATTTCAACAAGGAAATTTAGCGATAAACTGCGGCATTAAATCCAAGAACTAAGCTTGTACTTTGAAAAAAAAAATTCGAAAAATATCTTGTATGAGAATAGTTAAGTTAGCAGTACTTTCAAATTCGTAAACAGTTTGTGGCCAGTCGATATTCCAACTTAATCATTCAAATAGAGAATAGAAATTAGGCTAATAATCAGTCTTGGAACATTTCTTCATGTTAATGAAGCGCTTTTTGGTCCTTTTCAAAATGAACACGTTTTCAACGCTGGTGAAATTACGAGAAATTTTTTAAAAACCCTTGTGAGGATGGTACTTTGCGGCCAGTCAGTATTTCATAAACAAACGTCATTGTAAGTGCTAGATATCTTAGAAAAGTGCCTATTGTCATTTATATTAGGTAACTCTGTGCAGTGTGGTGCTCACCTTCCAAAACTGCGGGAATTGGCGACTGTAACCTTATTTCCAATTTGCCATTTTCCGATTTCCTATTTGAGTTTAGGCGTGGTCTATGCTACGGAGAGACGGAGCATGAGATGAGTTATCATGGCATCTAGATTGCTGTCAAAGCATTCCCATGAATATTACGATTTAGACTGATCATAATTTTATGAATGTTCATCGTTACATTCCTGGCACATCGCGACCTAATTATGAATCAACCTATTCCTGACAGTGTACTTTTTTTGAATTATATCTGATTGAATTGTTCATTTTCTCCACCGTTATATATATATAGTAAACCACTTTCAGGTGAGATATGGTTTTATGAAAAGCTAATGAAGTGCGATCACCTTCAGATTATACTAATATAGTAAAGCGTACTAATATTTCAAACGTGGTGTCCTACATACAAATTGCCATGCTACGTCCAAGTGTCAAGTGCAGCAGCCTTACTATGAGCCATCTTATCAAATTCTTCGAAGCGAAAGGGCAGTAACCATGCTCCGAAATTTTATCCAGTCAAGCATAACCTGCAAAAATCCAGAATCGTACAAATACGTAAGTTGCACTCGTCATTTTGTACAATTGGTCGATTGTCAAAATATGATTTGTATTATATGTTCGGTGATTGTGTTCTGCAGCAAGTATCGTAAATTGTAGTTGTCGTTTAAATGGAATGTTATCAGAGCAATCAATTGAGTGTTTATATGCTTTTGTAACTTCATGATATTGATAAGAATATTTTAAAAAACGATATTATTGTGTTGTGTTCATCATTATAAACAACTGGTCTACATTACTAACTTCAAAAGTGTCGATCGGCCAGCGACGTCACTGAATCACCGTTCGGGAGAACGTTGCTGCACCCAGGAGGAGGAGAGTGTATAGTTAGAAAGAGGAAAAACACATAAGTGGAAGACATCGATATGGAACGCAATTACGCAAGATTTATTTAAAGAAAATGCACCTGTACAGTCGGCGATTTTGTAAAGACAAGTAAATTTAATTCGAAGTATTTTTGACTTTTCATGTGAAACTTTTTTGGAATTAATTCCCATGAAAATCAACCGAGGAGATTCCAGCTGCCGTTAGATTTAGTCAATCTCGATTTTTATTGTATCAACATTCGTAGCAAGATCTTTTTACGGTCTGTGTATGGCGCGTAATGCATGCCAAAATTAACATCCGATTTCTTACACCACTTGCCGAATGTTTCCACTGGTCATTCACATTCGGCTTTGCGATTTCTGAACCCACTCACATTATTATTAAAGAGGTTAGCGATTTCTTAACCCACTTATTTCATCCTTCACGTGGTTAGCGATTTCTGAACCCAAATTTGCATCATTCAGGACGCAAAACTTTAGTAAATCAGAGATATGTATCGGAGATGTTGTTTGCAAATTGAAAATCTGTTTTGCATATTTTTAAAATCTGAAGTTCATATGAAAAGCATGACGAATTCCTTATTCTTTTCTGGTTTCTCTTTTAGAATTCAGTAAAGGATAGCAACGTACACTAATATTTCACCATACATTTGATATAGTGACAGAAACAATGGCAAGAAATATTCGTTTTCATTGATGCAACTAGTTTCCTTTGTGTCACAAATTTTCAGTCAACAGGTTTTTTCATGACTAAACTGATAGTTAACAATTTGCAGCTTTGGTCATATTCGCTGTGCTTTCAGGCCCTATGGTTTCAACTCTGAAAGACAAAGCCCTCTGCGAGTCAGACACAGTGCACATCAGCTTATAAAATAGCTCTGTGTGGCTATATCCTCAGTTGATGTAATTGGATGGCCTGCAAGTCTATACACCCATTAAAGTTTTGGATTTAAATTTTGTTCTGTTCTCTCTTTGATATTAATAATTGTTATCCATTTATGTACAAAAGTTCTGGACACCTGGTTACGCATAGAAAGTGTGAAATAAATTCACAGCCGGCTCACTCAAAATACTGTTTAAATTGAAACTTTGAATTTTTTATCTTACAACTGACTTATGTCAACAATTTGGACTGGAGGAGGATAAGCCACTTTTTGACGTCGGAAAAAAAAACAACAAAAAACAAAAAACAAAAAACAAAAAACAACAACAACAAAAAACAATTCACCCGGCCGGAGAAACTGACCAGTTCCTTATTATAGCTCAATGTTTGTAACAAGACAGTTTACATAGTTCTGTATATATTTCTGTAGTTTAATATAAACCATAGACGCTAAAAAGAGAGGGAACCCTTTGAAAAAACTGATTGACCTGCAATGCATTTGTATTAGTATTAGTATTAGTATTAATCTTTATATAAACTCGATAACTCCATAGGTGAAACAGCTCTTTTCGTGGAGGTCGATTAGACATAAGAAAATCATATTACATTTTACAGCACAAACATGAAAACACAAAAAACACAGAAGTACAAATATAAAAAAAACTACGAAAAGGCATCAGACAAGTAAATATTATGCAAAAAGTTGTTACACGATTTCTTAAAACTAGTCAGTGACTCAGAGTCCCTCATTGATTTTGGGAGATTGTTATATTCATCCACACCCGCAACTGACAAGGTGTTCTGATAAAGAAGTGTACGTGCTTTTGGAACTTTAAGGAGGTTCTGGTTGGAAGAACGAAGTGGTCTGGAAGGGATATAATTATTGAACATACTGGTTATGTAGTCAGGGGTTAGATTGTGAGTTGCTCTGTAAATTTGGGCCATACGGATACAACGGAGTTTCAAGTTAATAAGCAGCCAATGAAGCTGAGTATACATTTGAAAAGTGGAAAGAGGCGGAACAATGTCAAGAATAAGTCTCATTGCACGTCTCTGCAGACGCTCCAATGCATAGATATTGCTACTGGAAGTAAAGCTCCAAACATTAAAACAGTAATTGATGTGTGGTGAGATGAAACAGTAATAAAATAGCTTGCGTGAGTGGAGAGGAAGAAATTTTTTGATGCGTGCCAAAAGAAACAATTTGGAATTGATTTTGCTTTCAATGATTGAAATGTGTTCACACCAGTCTATGTTCTCAGAAATAGTGACCCCTAGCAACCTCTCTGATGAGACGCAGTCAATAGTTTTACCAGCCAAAGTGAGGTTGAAGTTTTCACTGTCAATGTGCCGTCTCTTCTGAGAAGTTGTGATAATCATTGATTTTGTCTCACTGGGATTGATACAAAGTTTGTTTGTAAGACACCAATTTTCAACTATTTTTAGATCAGCATTCAGGTAAGTAGATATGGTGTTTAAGGACTTGTTTGAAACATGAAGTGTTGTGTCGTCTGCAAAGGAAGTACAGGATGAATTTTCAAGGTGAAAAGGCAAATCTTTATCATAAATAATAAAGAGCAATGGCCCCAGTATGGAACCTTGCGGCACACCGACTCTGACTGTCCTTTGTTCGAGTTATCAAAGTGTTATTAAATATGAGTCTTAGGCTAATTGTCAATGTCTTATTCAAATTGTTAAAAAAATATGTAATATTGAATTGTAAAATGTGCAGCTTCCCAGGTCTTGATGTATTCATGGCAACTGTTTTGCTTACGGCTGCGCTTCCAGGTCTTGATTTACTCATGGCAACTGTTTTCACCGGCGCTCCTTAGGGACGATTCAGAATTTACTTCCGGGGGGTGTGTGGAGGATTTTCAGGGGGGGGGCCACCCATTTTTCCCACGAAAATTTAGGGGGGCCAGACAAAAATACCACAATCTTTTAGGGGAGGGGGGGCCAAGAAAAAAAACATCAATATTTGCCCAGAATTTCTGATCTCTACAAAAGAGAACCATAGACGCTACCTGGGTGACAGATAAACTCAACATGTTTAGTTAAACTCCTTTAGCTGCCAAATTCGGTAATATTCACAGTGGTTTTGTTTTATGCATCTACTGCAGTATCTTGTTCTCCTCCCTGAAGCGTCATGAAATGTCCAGTATTTAGCATGTCAACACAAACCATACAGTGAACAGTCAGGGTTGTTTTTGTTGAAAAGAGATCTCGGATCAAGTCCAGACTAGAATTCATTTATCAACAATAACAATGGTCATTTATGTTCACACTGGTATGTTGCTAAATACAGCATTGGGTGTTCTATGTAGTGATAGAATAACAAACAAATGCTGATACACAGAGATGAACATTGAACAAATGCTAAAAATTACAGCAAATGTCTTTTTAAGGTTGGGTTTACCTTGTAGCTTGTAAAGCAGTTGAAAGTTGTATGATAAAGAAGTGTTAATTTATGCAAATGTATGCAAATCACCCGATTTCTTGGCTTCTTTTGCCTCCCAATTTCAAAATTTCCAAAGAATTTAACTCCACTCCGGCTGGGTCAAATTTTCTGAAATTTCACATTATGTTTTTTACATGCTATATAACACAACGACTATCAATTGGTTTTGTTTGGCAATAAAGCTCTTACATTTTTAATAAGAGGCATTTTAATTTTGCTGATCATGATTTTAATCAATTATTAGTGTGTCAGTCTTTAAACCCCTACAATTTTAAAATGAGGATGGATAATACCAAATAAAATAGTTGTTTTTTTCTACATATACTCTCCTTTCAAGTGAAATATTACATTTCAGAAAATACTGTCTAGTTTTTGACTTAAATTAATTTTTATCATTAATACCAAAATTGAGGTTTTTTACCCCAAATATACACCCTCTTCATCCTTTGAGTAAACTACTGCTACCATACTAAACTTTAGAGTCTCTGCTTGTTGAAAATATATGGTATGAGGGGGTTTCCTTGTCATCTTTGATGAGAAATATTGCTTTGAAAAAAACTGTATCGGCAACATACAGCTCCACCTTAATTCAAAACAAAACGACTTGCTACTCTGCCACTTCTTAAAGTAACATGGTCAAGTTGGTTCTCTGGGATTTTGTCAGTGTCAGTGTCTGTGTCACTATCATATTCAAAACCAACACCATCATCATCACTCTCAATGACTCCATTGACAGAGGTTTCCAATTCAGAGTCACTGCTATCTGACTCTGACTCATCTGTGACATAAGTTGTTACAATATCTTTCCCTGACAGCTTTCTTAAATTGAATGAAGGTTGTGCATGTATATGTGCGGTTATAATTTGAACTTTTCAGCTTTCAATTTTGTTTGTTTTGGTAATTTATGTTTATCAAGGTATTTTTTTAATTCTTTTACGTTTAAATTTGAAGGTTCCCACTCAAGAGCAACTTTAACCAGTCATAGTCCTCGTATTTTTTATCCTCTCTTCTTTTCTGCTCCTTTTTTCTATGTTTCATTCTCATCAATTTCTTTCTAAATTTTTTAAATGTTCTACATAACTTTTTACAGTGCTTACATCTACTGCAAACTTTTTTGAAATAAATTTATGGCCGTCCCATCTTCAAGTTGCTTTTCTGCGAATAGTTTTTTAATGTTTAAAATAAAAATATTATGTATTACTGTCAAAAATATATGGTGATAAATTTACAAAAGGGTTGATTTTCCAATTATCCTGTATGGGCATCCAGAAGATCATGTGGCACTGCATCAATGCTATGGTGTCGGAGTGTTGAAATATTGTGTACACAAGAAATTTGCTGTAGTCCAAGAAGTGATCTCAGTGTGTATGAGGCTAGGAGAAATGTGGATAGGCTCACACATCGTGTATTGATGCTAATACTTTTGTGTCCCATTCATTCTGATATGTATAATCACAGTGGCGGCTGGCAGAAAAGGCAAAAAACCAAATTAACATGTATTGTTTCGTGTCATCTGAAAACATGTGCATCATGACTATTTTAAATTAAAGTTTGTTAAAAAATTTGAAATATGAATGCTCTGTCAATTTTGAAAAATACTGCTGACAAAATGTGAACTTTGACTTACACAGGGTAATCTGCATTTTAATATGAACATTGGATTGTGAATGGAATGAGCAGAATAACATGTGAATTCATTCTTTTGGATAAGGTGTTTTGTTCAAGAAATGTTCTAAATATTCCTCAGCAATTGTTGCTTTCAGTGGCAGCTACTTGGTCTTATGACAACCAAATTAGAAAAAAAGAGAAAATTAAAAATAAGTTGGCTTTCACCAATTTTAATTCCTAATGTTTAAAACTTTCACCGTGAGTCTACAAATATTCAGCATCATCAAATGAAAATGTATGCTGAACGTGTGCATGTACATGTACATCTCACTTTCCAGAAATATCTGGATATCTGCAATGATGTACCATTAAACTTCAAGATATATATCACTCTGCCAATTATCTGCTCCTCTGATTTTCTGTTCGCTATCTCTAACTGACATCTTTGCTTGTCTTTGTGTGCATCATATTTATCAGTGAGACATAATGAAAAAAGTATTCATATTTAGTAATTAACTTTTCTTCAGAAATTTACAACCAGATATGTTTATTGCTACCCTTTCCAAAAGTGTGCCACTTGCAGTCCCTGCAAATCATTCTTTTTATAGTCACATAACCCTGAAATGATTTGTTATATCATCGATTATATGTCCACTACAGTTCCTGCAACTTGTTAGATTGGATATGTCTATAATGTATAAGCATGCATGTATATATTAGGGGGGGGGGCATGGAAAAAAAACAGGAAAGATGAGGGGGGGGGCATAGATTTTTTCTATATTTACTAGGGGGGGGGGGCATGGAAAAAAATCACCCAGAAAATAGAAAATCCTCCACCCTCCCCCTGGAAGTAAATTCTGAATCGTCCCTTAGCTGGGTAGTCTGCTGAATAGATTGATTTTCGGCTCGATCTATCGATCCCATGGTCGATATGCGCGCCACTGCAACCTAAATACTGAGTATTTAGGTTATTTAGGTTGCAATGGTGGGCATATCGACCACGGGATCGATAGATCGAGCGAAAAATCAATCTATTTAGCAGACTACCCAGCTAAGGAGCGCCTGTGACTGTTTTGCTTTCGACTGTGCCATCGACGCTACATTGTAAAAAGAGACTGATGCCGAAGTACAAAGATTTACTCCGAAAAGTTTATTCGTATTCTGGCATCCGTGTGACATGTTCCAGATGTTGAGAGGGGCGCCCTCTTGCGGTTCATGACACAAAAATATGAAATTTCTTAAAGGAAAAAAGTGTGTCTATGCAAAATTTATTAGTCGCCCTCCTTCTTTTAGGTAATATAAAAGCTTCAACGTCATCACGAAAACCACGCTCGGGGTATTTGGCTGAGCACATGGTGTCAAAGGCAACAATCCCTCCGTATTTGAAAACGAGTCTGAATCCAAATCTAATCGTAGCGGTGCACGTAGATCAGTTTGTGAAACGACTCTACCTGTTGCAGTCAACAAACACGAATAGGCGGTCATCTTCTCACAACTACGAACTGTGCCAAGCACGGTTGGTTTGAGGTATGTATCTTCAGGTTCTTAATACATGGAAAAAGGAGCATAAAGACTGCGCATGCAAAGAGTGACTTCGGCTCATAAATGAGCTGCTGTGTTTTACGACGTCGTCCGTACAAAAGACGCTGGAGAACACGAGCGTGCCATTTTCAGTGCATGTATATGATATCTACATTGCTTGTAAACAACGTTACTGTTTGCATCGACATACTCCTACGTGTCCATGGATGTTATTCCATGGTTTAGAAGACTCAACCGTGACCGTTCCTTAGACAAGAACCAAATGTGTACAGTTGCTGTCAAGTTGTCATACTGATCTTTCTACATCGCAAAAGATAGCTCTGTGTGGCAGGGCTGTGTGTTACAGCCCTGCCGCGCAGAGCTACGCGAAAGAGAGCTTCAGTCGTGGCACAGAGCAGTTATTGCTATAACAAATCCCTGGAGTCGTCAATTTTATGGCGTATTTCGTTGCTGTTTTCAATCAACATTTTGGATTGGCTATTAGACAACAGACACTGACAGTCGCTGGATTGTTTGACTTTCTTAATTGCAAGTGGAATTTTAAAATTTCCAATAATTTCGTCTTACCAAAGTGTCTTGCAGAATATGAATAATGTGCAATATGATTCTACAGGCAAACTGTACACAAACATGATTTTATTCCAAAACAAGAAGCAATTGACTTTCAGGATGAAACTCATGTGCAAACAAAACACCACTTTGGTCATTTGTATGACGTATTTCTCAATAAAGCATGTTTGTATCATCATAGTGAAGACAAGTTCTGAATTAGCAGAACGCTGTGTAAGCAAAAAAGCCATGATGACCAAATAATCTGGTGCATTGTTCATATAGTCACCGTCCCTCTATAGACAGAGGGACTGTGATATACATGTAGTCAAAAGAAAAAAGACTGACTGTGGTATTGGCCAGCTCTCGATCAGAGCAGCTTAATTCAACATTAGACGTACCAAATTCAGCAATAATTCAACCAGCCCATGGCTCTCATGTTGCATGCTAACCATGCAAAGGATGCCAGCTAAACTGATATAGATATGTTGTATTTTGATTTGTATGCTTTGAGAGATTTCTCTTTTCAGAGCGACTCGGAAGTTGTTGTACGTATACCATCCAGTACATGACACCAAATATACGTGTTGTGCGCAAACAAAGACATTTTACATTGTGTTTGTTCATGTGTGAAAGTGGGTGGAAACTCAACTCTTCACAATAAATACACACTCACTTGAAAGGCCCAAACAACCAGTGACGTCACAACAAATGCCTGACTACTAGTGGCTATACTTGAAATTTATCGGGCATGATAATTAGGGCATTTACATATCCCATAATATTTCATTTGAAGTCTTGTGTTTGGTTATTAGCATGTGAATAGATTGTGGTCAAAACGGGCAGTCATCTTTCAAAGAGCCAGTCAGTAGTACTGCCATTCTGAGTCTTTGGATCCTAAATTCTCTGTACAAAATGGTAAAGGCAGATTTAAAGGGACAATGATAACAGTACCAGGAGTAGAAATTTAATAATATCATGCAGTTGGTGTACCAAATGTTTCACCACTGTCTGCCGTGTTACCTCAAAGGAAACAATCAGGAATGTACCCTTCAACAGTAATGACACTGTATGATTAGTTAGACTGAACCAAAAAGTTTCCTATTGTACATTGTGGTGAGGGGACAGGAGCAAAAGGTTAAACCATACTGTAGGGTGAGCACGAGAATCAATTCTACTTTTGCTACTAAGGATTTTAGCCATCATGTTGGTCATGTAGACATGCCTAAGGCAAGCATTTCCTGTCTGTCACAGTTGAATTTATCAAAATGTTTGTCATAGCATAGAGGTAGCACCCATCTATGACCAAAGCTTTTTCTCTGCTTTGGTTAAAATGTGGAACTGTCAAATGTCATATAATGAAAGCTTCCAATTTGGAAGTGGCTACGTCCATTATTACATGCCTCGATTTGAGTGCAAATCAGTGCATTGATTTGAATAGGAACATCTGGGGAGTTAGTAGGCCGTGTGAACAATGTACTGACCGGTTTCCGGTCCGGTGAAGCCTTTCGACGTTTTTGACGTCAAAGTAGACTCTTAACTCTAGATGTAAAATATCAATGTGTGCTCTGCTATTTTGACTTTCGTTAAAATCTTTTTGATGCCGGTTGATAATGGTAAAATTGTTTTAGAAAGCCCTGTATGTAACTAAGAAGAGGAATGTAATAAAAATATTATTGCCTTAATACATGGGTTTATATGCCCTCGCAGCAGGAGACAATGTGCTCTCCTGGTGTCAGTTAAATTGTCACCTGTTCTCGGGCACATAAACCCATGTATTCAGACAATGATATATGTATTATTTCTGTGTCATTTGTAACTATTTTAACATCAATTATCCAAACAGCATGTATGCGTACCGTTTACTGTTGCAATCATTTATAGAAAGTGGAATAGCGAGTCACTGTTAGCCATAGGAATATTGTCTTGTAAAATTTGTGTATGCACTGTGTGTTACTTGTATTAAAAATAAAGATGCAGTTTTATTCTATTATGGTGTGCATTTCATTTCCACTGATGCACCAATTGAAACTGAGACCATGAAGTGTGTTAACCCTTGGCATACAGTCATAGTAGTGAAGTCAAGTTGTCTTTGCAAATCCTCTTCCTGTCAGGCTCCATAGACAAACTACAGAAATAAATACAACTTGGGAGAAAGAGGATAAGTCTTTCCATCCAGACAAAAGTTTGGAAACTCTCTCTGTCATCACGTCACACTTAGTCAAGGACCAGAGATTGCATCGATTGATGTCACGTGTCTGATGCACACATGGTGAATGCTTTTATTGAAAATGGCAGCTTAGTGTTGATGTTTTAAGTTTGTTTGGAGGCAGAGTTATAAAGATTTCAAGTCAATGAGGGATTTGTGTGGCACTTGTTTTATCTTGTTTCAAGTTGCGGGCATTCAGTCATCTGTGTTGGTGTCTTCGTAAATGTTAAGGAGAGGAACGTGAAAACTCAAGTAATATTGGCTGTTGATAATTGTCTTTGACATTTGTGCACATTTCAGATATGATAATGATCAGAAACATTGAGCCACTGCCACAAAAACATGTATGTCTTTCTTGAAGCAAACAGGGTGATGTAAACTAAGATATGGTATGTTGTGCCACGTCTTATTCTTGGTTTGCATGAACATTGCAAAGAATAGCCATGCTAAAAATGCCTTGCAAAATGTCAACAGCGAGGCACAAAGATCCATATAACAAAACATGTAGTTAATATGATGAGTTATTTGACATGAAACCTGATTGGTTCATAATTGGAAAGAAAATCTGAAAATTCTAAAAGAAATAAAAATGTGTAGGTGATATTTTATTTTGTGACAAGTCAGAGACACATGGAAGGAGAAAATGGTGACCTCAGAGAAAATGTACTTGTCACCTGATGAAACACTTTAAACATTATCCTGCCAAGAAGAAAGTCGTTAAGAACCTAAACACACATACACATACTAAGGCTACAAAAAATATACTGTGCTGTTCCGATAATATGGTTTTCAAAAATAGGGTAGGTAGGTTAGCAGGAATTTTTTTTTTCAAAAATATTTTTATTTTTAAATATGCATTTTTCAAGGGTTCATGGCATCAAACAATGGCCACATTTCCAGAAAAAGGTATCATACATATAAAAGGAAAAGATGAAACATAAAGGAGGAGGCATCATGGGCCAGTGGCTAGAGCAGTGGACTCACGATCACAGGATGGTGAGTTCGAGCCCCGGCATGGCTGTGGTGTTGTGTCCTTGGGCAAGGCACTTTATTCCTCATTGCTTCTCCCCACCCAGGAGTGATGGGTACCTGGTAGGACAGTGGTTGTAATGTGTGTGTTTAGCTCTGCTGCGCTTATTGGCTGCACATGTGAGCTGTAGTTTGCTCCCCAGGGAGTTGAGTGGTATCATATTAGTCCAGTGACCAGGGGTAATAATAATTGTAAAGCGCCTTGAGCACATGTACTTGTGGATATGTGCGCTATAGAGAACCCAATATTATTATTATTATTATTATTAAAAGACATCCTCATTCAAGCAAAAATCAAATGCCAAGTAACGAAGGCGTGATTATACGTTTTTTTCTTTCTTTTTTTTACTTCCGTGTTTACGTAACTCTAAAAAGTTTAGGATTGACAGGTAAAAAATAGGGTTGGTTGGGTTATCGGAACAGCACAATTTTTTGTTTGGCCTAATATATATATATATATATATATATATATATATATATATATATATATATATATATATATATATATATATATATATATATATTATATATATATATATATATATATATATATATATATATATATATATATATATTTGGCCTAATATATATATATTTATATATATACACACACACACACACACACACACACACACACACACACGTGTGTGTGTATGTATGTGTGTACTGGTACACTATATATACATTTTTGTTGGAATTATGTGTATATATGCATTTATACATTAATTTGTCATAGATTGAGGTTCTTCTGATGTGATTGTTTTGCTGATATACTTAATGCTAGACTACTGTTACTACAGATCCACTTTTCTGTTCTAACAAATATGTGGAATAAACAAATGTAAATGTCTTTTTTTCATTTTCAGTCAACATGACAGTGACCAGTGCCAGGATGAAGATCCTGTATTTCATCTCTGTCGTCAGCCTAATTTTGCCCTGTCAAGGATCAAAGTAAGTAGAATAATATGTGTATCTGTGCTTTGCCAATATGATTCGCATTTAACATGTGGCAGATTAATTTAACACCATATTATTGGGTTGGTTTTATTTTCACAATTAGCTGGTCGTATTTGTAAGATTCAAAAGACCTTCATTGTTATACTTATCCCATTAACTCTTATTTACTAGACATAATTTCCTATTCATCGTTAGGTTTTCTTTTCAAAAATTATGATCATTAAGTTGCTAAATACAGCACTCTCTAGACCGTAAGTTACATTCATTTTGAAAATAAGTAATTGAGTATGCTGTGATTTCAGCTTGGCAATTACATGTAACGGTACGTGACAGTGACCAGTTTTGAAAATTGTACCGAAAAATTGAATCTGTTTGATATATTAGTGTTTTGTATTATACAGCGTGAGAGTGAGCTTTACTATAGAGTGCAATATATATAACGGTTACTGGTCTCAGTAAAGTTTTAAGGTTTTATATCAGTATTTACATGATACTAGAGGTGGTGTTTCATGTACAGGTTGGTTATGATACAGGAAGAGAATTACCAGTAATACAATAAATAATTTCAGATTTGAAAATTTTTGACTTGCTATCAAATATGGAGTCCTCAACAGAAGTTAGATACTTTTAGAATTAAATAAAAGTCAGTTTACCATTTCAAAGAAACAGCTCTGACTCGAAAGTTATGACAAATGAAATGTATGGGCTAAAATACTTTTTTCACCCACAAAACTTTGTTATTCCTGGATTTGGGAAGGGGAGGCTCAGTGAGTATTAATACATGTAAGTAGCAGAAACTTCCTTGAAGTGAAACTTTGCACTCTTTATGCTAAGTTCACCACAGAAATGACTGCTAGTCATTCATGTACATGTACGATGTCATTTAGTGCAACCGATTTTCAAGATCTTGAAGTGTGTTTTAATAAAGCTGCAGTCTTTAATCCCTGGTTCTCAGTGCAGTTCTGTCAACAGTGACTACTAGTATGTACATGGTACTATTCCTACTTTCATTTTTGCGTGAAAATTTTACTTTGATAGACTCTTTGTTTTTAGCAAAGCTTATAAACAGTATTAGCAAGTATGTATCTGCACTGACATTGAGGAAGCACTTTTGATCTTATAATGTGTATGTACAGTCATTACATTCTTGAGGCATTTGCATATATTTTCTCAAAGAAACCTTAATGTACAAGTTATATAAATGTGAAATCACTCTACCAATTCTTGAATTAGCAAACTGACCTCAATTTACCAATTAATTTCTAAATTTGACAGTCATTCTGATGCTATTATTACTTTATTTCAAACTGATTTGAAAAAAAAATTGTCCAAATACAGTCTCTGAAACACAAGAAGATAGACAAAATTAGAGTGACACATCAACACTACAGATATCCTGTGACATTGTAACCCACAAAAGCACTTGTCAGAAGAGCATAACTCAGGTTGTCACAACTTTCAAGCCATTTGCAACCTTTCTGCATGTTGACAATTACATTGTTTGAAACAGATAAAGATGAAATACTGCCAATAATTCTCAACAGCCCTAGCGATCTGAGGAATGCTTTATTATGACAAACATGTATGCTATGGATTGTAAAACTATGAATATTACACCAGAGCTGAATACCGTAGACATTGTTGCAAAATGCATTAAAAAGTCAATTTTTACTTCATGACTACTACCTTTCTTCTTTTCAAGTTCATTCATGTATCATCATCTGTTAGGTCATATGTCAAGACATGACTGTAGTAAGTAAATTGTCTTTAAACTCAGCGAATACAATACTTTTGGGACAAATACCAAGCGCAGAGCAGACAGACAATATAAAGTTGAACGTGTTTATCAATAAGTCTGTTCATGAGAGTTGTGTGATTTACCCTGTCAAATGCCTTTTCAACATCAAGGAAACAAACAAATACTGAACTGCCATTTGTTCTGTACGCCGTCACTCCACAAAAGTGACAGTGTATTATACCGGTAGTAGTATGTAGTTTATTTGGAAGCCCAGCTGATTGTTTAGCAATCAAGGAGAAAAGTAACTGTCTGTACAATATACAAACTCATGCCATGGAAACTCAATTTCTCTTACAATTTTCAAAATGAGTTCACACCGAGTGAAGAACAGGGATGAAATTTGTGACTGAGACTGTGAGAGTAAATAAAATGTCTTCAAGGTGAATGTACCATAAACTCTACAGACTCTATACCTATTGTCCCCGCTTACGTCTGCAATTATTAGCAGAGACCGGGCCTCTTACCAAAAGAATTCTTTTCAGAACCCAGTTTCCACGGATTTATAAAAGCTGTGAGCTCCCTTAGGAAATCTTCACCATCTGCAGAGCTGTTGAACTCAGAAAAACTGCTGTGCGAATGTGGAATCACATCGGTGCTCAGGAAAAAATTTATGTTTTAGAGTGATGTCATTTATAATTTATCTTATTTGCATATATTTTTGTGCATTTGTTTAATTTCCTGTATGACAGATGCTTTTTTGTCAGTGAAAACCTGACCGTTGGGTAACCAGCCCCTGTTTTTAATTTGAGAATCGTGTTGTTATCCAGTGTTTGGTGTTCAGGTACTGAAAACCATCTGCTGCCATTTGAAATTGCCTGGTTATGTGAACAGGTACTTTGCAACAAACAGCTTTTCCTCTCAGGTGATCAGCCTCATTGCAGTCACTCGGTTACTGCAAATCCTGCCATACTACCAATTACACTTTATAGCAAGAAAGTTGCCGTGACGGTCAATGTAGATATATAGCTGAAGTATAGGCTCTGAGTTACATAAATATTCTTCATCAATAGTGAATTGTCAAAAGCAGGTTTTCATACTTATTGTTATCCACAGCTTGGGAAAACCATGGAGGTAGTAGGGCTCCTACTACCTCCATGGGAAAACAGAGTGGGTGTGTCAATCAATTTACATAACAAATAATATTTTGCATGTTCTTTCTTTTAGAAATGTATTTTTTTGTACAGTTATTAGCATATGAAGAGGCTGCAAGTAACAGAGGGTGGTCCAACCCTGAAAACACTCGTCAAAATACACTTTGCAGAAATGAATACAATTGCTGCAATATACTGCCTCATCCATTAAATGCAATGATGTACAAGATGTACTGTCAGACAGAAAACTCTTTTGTCTATGTCATGACATCATGTGATACATGCGATAATTATTTATTTATGCAAAGTGTATTTGATGTTTATCGCTTAAAATATGCAACTCAATAATAATAACTCTGTACTATCAATGATCAATATTCAAAATATAAACCCTGTACATTTTTTGTAATGATATCTGTTTTTTAGCTCCACTGTAAGCGACATGGAGCTTATCAAATAGGTTGATTTTCCATCGTCGTGGTCGTCGTCCATCAACAATTGCCTTCTCCTCTGAAACCACAAGTCCAATTGCTTTGAAATTTTATATGCAGCTTACTTGGGGTGAATGCGTGTACGTAGCGTCCAACCAATTTATTGAAAATTGAAAATTGAAATCACCTTCAAATGCTATTTTCATTTGAATGAAATAATAACCAATTTTTAATATTCGTTTTTTGCAGACAAAATTTTTATTTTTACCGATTTTTTGGTACGGTTTTCGCGGCCAATCAATTCCCAAAAATATTAAACAGCCTTTTGGCATAGAAAGCAACATTTGAAATGTTTCAAATCGAAAATTATTTTTCATTTTTATCTTTGTTGAAAAAAAACCCGATGACGGCCCGTTTTAAATAAAGCTTCTGCTATTTCATTATTAATGAAACATAATTCTATATTTTGAATCCGAAAAGCAATTTTCAGTAAACACAAATTAAGCTTTAATCAATTAATTCTGTTTCATTCATAAGATTTAATACAAGTTCGGGTTTACTTTTATTGAACGTTCCTTGTTTCATATTTTGATTTTAATACATTTTTTAAAAATGATGTTGCCATTCTCAACAAAGCATAGAAATAATTTCAAGTCTTCAACTTTATTCTATCTTAACATAACAAAAATGTTATTTCTTCAGATTTTTGTAAAATATAAAATGTAGGATAATTTGACATTTGAAGGAGAACAAAAAAGATGAGAATTGAAACTCGTTAATACTAAATTATGTACAACTAATTTAAAATGAATTCGCTGTTCATTTTGTTGCTTGCGAAAATTGAAAATTGAAAATGGTAAGTTTGAACATTTTTCATTTTTTTTGAAAATGGTCGAAAAACGACTTACATGTTATTTCATTTTCTTTGCTGTTCCTGGCCCTCTACCGGCCACTGGCGAGCAGAGATGCGTGCGAGATTTCCGGATTCCGTCAACGCAAGAACTGCGGTAAATTTAAAATGGACTTGTCTTCCTTAGTCTCTGAAGAATTTATGCGGCAAATGGTTGTTTTTGAAGGTAAAACACACCGCGAGATAGCTTGTACTTTGAAAGACTTGTTTCCTGATCATAATCTGTCAGGATTAAGCGAGAGATCAGTGCGCAGATTTTGTGAAATACATGGAATTAAGCGACGCCACACACTGAACAATGACCAATTAGTACAACATTTACTGTTAACATAACGAGCACTAGCAACGCTCAAAATATACCCCCAAACAAAAATCCTTATAAGCGTCTAGAAACTCCGGTTGATGCTGGGTCATGTTAGGGATGGACCATTAGATCTTGGAGGGAGGGTGGTCACAATGAAATTGTGAAATTTTTTTTTTACTTTTGTAAATTTCTAAAAAAAAATTTTTTCCAATAGAAATTAGCTGTGCAAATTTTTTTTTCAGAGTAAATTTTCAGATTTACAATTTTTTTTTAGTTCGTCGCTATCTGAGGAAAAAGAGGGCAAAGATGTGGTGCAAAGCACCACAAGCGGCCGCGCAAGCGGTCACGGGGGGAGTCCCCTGCCGTTGGAGTATTTTTGCGGGGGGAGGTCAGGAGGGGGTGTCCCCCCTCCTGCCGTTGGTGTGTTTGAAAAGTATAGATGAAAATGGTGTTATTTGGTGGCACCTGGGGAGTACTTTTGCGGGGGAGGTCAGGAGAGGGGTGTCCCCCTCCTGCCGTTGGAGTGTTTGAAAAATAGAGATTAAAAGGATGTTATTTGGTGGTGGCACTTGGGGAGCATTTTTTCAGATTACACATCTTCCTCTCAACATGGTCTTCTTGCTCCTCAGTAGCTTCCTATAGTTTTGAATTTAGACTATTTTGGTTTCCTGGCTTCCCTTTCTACTGCGTGGTGAAATGCCTACATTCACCCCACCAAACATCATGCATATCTCATGATTTACCATTGATTTTGACAAGCTGAGAAGCTGTTTGCAAAATATAGTGAAATTTGCATATTTGTGTTTTTAGAGCAATTGTTGCCCTTTTTTGATCAAAACATCTATTTCTCTGTAGCAGCATGTCCAAATTGATTGGATGTGTATAGATGTGGTGAAATTTCAATATTTGTCTTTTTAGGGCAATTAATGCCATTCATGGTCAAAAAAGCTGTATTCTCTGAAAGGGCTTGTCCAATTTCTTTGAAATTTGCTACATAAGTCCCTTAAGATTTGTTTAAATCATGCTCTTTTTTGTGGTGGAAAAATTCTTCAGATAATTGTCATTCAGCATTTGCTACACACAAACGATTATTCATGCAGATTTACTCAGTATTTGCTATCGAGAAACTTTCAAAGTTCAACCCTTTTGTGTGTTTTTGTGTTGGGATTTGTTGGATAGATGGCACTCTACGTAGTGTATTGTTGAATGTTAAAAAATGTTGCTGTTGTTTTTTGAGGCTGTTTTTGAGAAAAAAGAATTGAAAATGCCTTTTTAAAAGCAAAATAATACATAGTGACCTGGTATGTTGTTTTATCATTATTGACGTGTTTCTACTTGTTCACCCATTCTTGCATTCATCATTGCAATAAAATGCTGTGAAAAAAAATGAACCTGATGTGGCCTGCATCTGTTTACCTTGATCTTAAAAGGCAAATATAACTGTCTGTCTTGACAAACATACTAAAGTTTCAATGTTTTACCTAGTGTACCTGCTTGGTTTGTACGCAGGAAACAAGTAGAAAACAGGCTCTATAATTTTATAATTTTCAAGTGATCAGAATACAAAAGTCCTGAAAAGATAAGATAATCACAACTTCCAGTATAAGGGATACAGTCACTCTAAATGTATAAATTAAAATTAAAAATGTGCCTGGAAGATGTACTAAAAATACAGAAAGTTGCTTCCTGTCAGTAAAATCTAAAAAAAAATCAAGATTTTAAAGACTTTTGCAGATTTTTTTTTTTACGCATTTGTCTTCTTATTTATTTTTTTTTTATTTTGCAAACTAGTTTGAAGATTTTTTTTTCCTAACTTTCTGCTCTGAAATTTTTTTTCTGTTTTTGACCACCCCCTCCCAAGATCTAATGGTCCCTCCCTTAATTATAATATGACACCACACACCGGATCGCTCACTATAGTCAGTCAATAGAGTGGCTAACTCTCTGAACTCTCTCAACGAATCTTGCTTCTCCTCCTCGACGACGAAGATGCCTTCATCACACAACCAAGCGGAGGGGATACAAAACAAGAGAGCGACTGATGAAGGAACCCCATTTATGGTTCCGAAACACCGTTAAGACGAATCACTCAATCAACAAACCGGTTTACCGGGGACCCAGATCACATGACTAGGGTCAAAGCACTATCGATTCACCGGTGTCTCGCCATGTATTCCACACAAAATAAATGCAATGATCCTTTTATTCACCACATCGTAATACTAAACAATCTTGGTAGAGCCGATGTGTGGAGTAGTCTTACGAGTATGGCGAGAGTGTCCGGCTTTGGCTACGCCGTAGGAGGCGGCGTAGCCAAAGCCGGACACTCTCGCCATACTCATAGGGCTAATGTGTGGAGTTGCCCTCAATTTCCTTATACATGTATCGTCTTCGGTGGCCAGTCTTCCGCAGCACATGCAGTAAGCCCGGGAACAAGTAAGCCTTACGGAAACCAGAAGTCTCGTACGCATTGATGCTGCTCATCCACTGGCCGGTAGAGGGCCGGGAACAGCAATTCAAATGAGTCGTCTTTCGACCATTTTCAAAAAAATGAAAAAGGTTGAAACTTACAATTTTCAATTTTCAATTTCTAATTTTCGCACGCACCAAAGTAAAATTGCAAATTCCTCTTAAATCGGTAAGACATGATTTTATTTCAAAGAGTTTCCTTTCTCTTCATTTTGTTCTTCATCAAATACGTACAATGTCCCGTAATAAATTTTACGAATCTTGAAAATAGTACTATTTTTTTTATTTTAAGATTAGGTAATATTTTGATACTAGTAATGATTTTTTTAGCTCACATTTGGTTTTACCAATGTGAGTTTATCGTATAGGCTGAAGTCGATGGCGTCTGTATGTATGTGTGTATGTATGTATGTATGTATGTATGTATGTATGTACAGTATGTCCGTCAACATCAAAAACACGCAAACCGCTGCCCGTATCAGCTTGGTATTTGGTGTGTGGATGCATCCTGGGCTATAGATGGGATTTTGTTCAAATGAAGTCTGCATTGCCAAAATTATGCAAATGAGCTTACAAAATGTGAAAATGGTCAAGAATTAATAACTCTAGAACCGCTGATTTGATTGCTTTGAAAATTTGTGTGCAAGTACCTTAGGTTAAGCTTATACAGTTTTATGAATATTGTGAAGATATCCTTAATTTTGTATTTTTGCTGAATTTTTTTGTGATTTTTCTCATTTTCAGTAACAATTCTTCTTCTCTGAACCGCCGGCCTAATCGCTCTCAAATTTGGGTTGTCTCTTTGCAAGGGTGTTACTCTTCTAATCTGTTGAAATTATGACAAAATTGGGAAAATTACTATTTTTGTGCAATTTTGTCATTTTTGGTCAAAAAATCTTAGACAGTGTTTCCTTTTTAAAACCCCTGGACAGACAGCTTTCATATTTCGTACACAGACGTACAGAGATGACAATAGTTAGATATGTGGAAATTGTCCTGAAATATAAAAATTGTATTTTTAAGACAATATTGTCATTTTTGGTCAAGAAAACTTTATCTCACATTACTTGTTTGATAGCTTTGTAATTTGGTATAAAGTCCCTTGTTTGATAGCTTTGTAATTTGGTATAAAGTCCCAAAGATGTTATTAGATAAATTTTCTGCTCAAAGTGTTGGGAAACCACAAAATTTGTATATTTTAGGTACTTTTCTCAGTTTGTGACCTTAAATGACCTATACTTGTGCATTTTTTGCCCACTGCCACCTTTTCTTTTTATCAAGCCTTCTCTGTTTTTTGTTGTTGACATTTGCTTATGTATTTAGGATCTGCTTCTCCCATTGCTATAGAAGTTGATATGCATGTTCCTAAAGATGACCTCCAGTACCTAAGTTGGAGACCTTATTTGCTTTTGTCATTCTTGTTTTTCCTGGTTTAAATATTTCTCAAATGGACCAATTCAAACCGAATGTGAGCACATAGTGTCCTTGACGGTATTTTTTTTGTTTTGTTGAAAATGAAAAAATCATTTTAGGATACAAATTATAATATGAAAACAAGCAACTTTCCTTAAAAATAATCCAGAACACGTGATTTTGAAATTTAAGAAATAAAATAGAATAGATTAAATTTCATTTTGTTTTCACTGATAATTGCATTTCGGATTCAAAATATGAACAAGGCGAAACAGAGTTATGTTTCATTAATAACCAAATAATAGAAGCTTTATTAAAATTGGTCTGTCAATTGGTATTTTCAATTAAGATGAATATGAAAAATAAAATTCTATTTCAATCATTTAAATAATGCTTTTTGTGCTAAAATGCATTTTAATATTTTTGAGAAATGATTTGCCGCAAAAACCGTGCCAAAAAATTGGTAAAATAAGAATTTTGTCTGAAAAAACGAATATTAAAAATTGGTTGTTATTTCATTAAAATGAAAATAGCATTTTGAAGGTGATTTCAATTTTCAATTTTCAATAAATTGGTTTGACGCTAAGTACACGCATTGGGGTGACCTCACTTAAATTTATTCAAATCTTGGTGAAATTTGCATATTTGTATTTTTGGGGCATTTTTTGGTGTTTTTGGTGAAAAAATCTTTTCTGAAACCACTTGTCCAATTGCTTTGAAATTTGATATGCAGTTTACTTAGGGTGACTTCAGTCAGATTTGTTCAAATCATGGTGAAATTTGCATATTTGTATTTTTAAGGCAATTTTTGTCATTTTTGGTAAAAAAACCTTTAAAAATCTTCTTCTTCAAAACTACTAGTCAGATAGCTTTGATATTTGGTACATATGTCCCAAGGGATGATCAATTTCAGATTTGTTCAAATTGTGCAGAAATATGCAAATTTGAATTTTTAAGGCAATTTTTGCCATTTTTAGTCAGAAAATGTATTTCTCAAAAAGTGCTGGTCTGATAGTTTTGAAATTTGGTAAGTAATATATATTTGAATTTCTGATGAAATCTGTAATTTTGTATTTTTGGGGCAATTTTTGCCATTTTTGGTCAAAAAATGTGTATTTCCAAAACTACTCATCTGATAGCTTTGAAATTTGGTATACAGGTTCCTACAGGTGAACTAAATGATATTTATTGAAATTATGATGAAATCTGCAATTTTGTAATTTTGGGGCAATTTTTGCCATTTTTGGTCAAAAAATGTGTTTCTCAAAAAGTACTGGTCTGATAGCTTTCTACAGATGAGCTAAGTAATATATATTGAATTTCTGATGAAATCTGTAAGTTTGTATTTATGGGGCAATTTTTGCCATTTTTGGTCAAAAAATGTGTATTTCCAAAACTACTCATCTGATAACTTTGAAATTTGGTATACAGGTTTCTATAGATGAACTAAATAATATTTTTTGAAATAATTATGAAATCTGCAATATTGAATTTTCGGGGCAATTTTTCCCATTTTTGGTCAAAAAATGTTTTCTCAAAAAGTACTGGTCGAACAGCTTTGAAATTTGGTATACAGGTTTCTATAGATGAACTAAATTTGATCTTTTGAAATTATGATTAAATCTACAATTTTTATTTTTGGGGGCAATTGTTGCCATTTTTGGTCAGAAAATTTTATTCTCAAAAAACTACTCATCAGATAGCTTTAGTTGACATGTTCTTAGGGATGATCCGATGTGATATATTCAAAATATGATGAAATCTTCAATTGTGTATTTTTGCAGCTTATTTTAGCCACTTTTTTCTGGCCACTGCATTGAGCTATCAAAGATTTCCACCTTCTTCATCAACATGTGTCAAAAATAGTTATTCTCGACATAAACACAGCGGAGCTATATTGGTCGCTAGGTCGCTTGTTTACATCTCCCAATTTCATCAGGGAGATTTTTTAAAGTCACCTTGAAAAACATGGAATATGATGATAATTGAACCCATGCATATCTGAAAGTGATATTTAAAGCGAAATGATGCTTAATTGTAATAGCTTGTAGTTATCAATTATTCATAATCATCACATCAGTAAGTCATGATATGCGCAAAATAAATTCAAGCTTTTGCCTCTGATGAAAGCTACATGTATAAGATGAAGGATTTCTAAGTCTTATACTGAGCACTACGACAAGCAAATCCCAGTACAGTAAAAATGCAAAATATGGAAATTGTAGCTCAGGTGTATTTGCAACCTGAGGCACCTGACCTAGATTTCGATATTTCATGAAATAGTGTTTTAATTTGGTACATGTGTGACTTAGGCACTGAAATAAATGTTACACACAAGTAGGAATCTGTTCCTTCCGAGTACCTGTGCTTCAAAAATTCTGCAGCTCCATACGATGTGACCTACATGTTACTTTCTCATCACAAAATGTGTTAATGGTCAAAGATAAATATACTAGTAACTAATGAACTTTACAGTAGATTATTATATTCCTTTACACCCAGTTTTGCTCGATATTTAGATATCCAATATCCTATTAAACAACAGTTAGCAGCCCTTATTTCCAAATTTATAGAACCTGTCTTTAATTTTCTTGGCTGTGATTGTCAATTTTTGGGTCCAATAATGTGAAACAATGCACTCTCATCAAACATCTGTACTGCCTTTGGGAGTCATATGTGTACACCACCAGATTTGTCAAACATGCACGTGCGTGACAAATTTACACCTGGAGAATGCCATCTTCATGTGTGTATAAAGGCGGTACAATATCAGGTGTCACCCATCACAGATATGAGTTAATGCTTTCCTATCAAATGGATATTTCCTATGAAAACCTTTTGGGGGAATGTATGAGATGGCAAATGAGGATGGACATCAGGCCTCGAGAGTATAATAGGTCGCATATTGAAAATGTCCTAAAAGTAAAATTAGTTCTCGAGGACATGTCATGTGAATGTCAAGTGAATTAGCAATTGCTAATGGTGATTGTGTTATCAGTCTCTCATACAAAGTTCATTCATGTACATCCCACATCTTTCTGTAAAATGTCACATGAATAACTGATTGCAATTAAACTGTAGAGCTGCTGTGCTCTCACTCATCAAGTGAAACCTTTGTTCTGTTGGGAAAAAAAATGTGATATAGCGCAGTCAACTCATTGAACACTCATCAGTCATGACTGATATGAAATGTCTTGTCAGTCTTAAAGGCAGAATGTGCCTCCAGGACAGACATTAGGACTGTCAATTTTTTACAAATCTTGCCTGATCTACCACTTGAGGGGCTAATTGTGAAGCTCTGAGACTAAGAAAAATATTCACTACAGGTTTTTTTTCGAAAATTCATTTATAAGGGCTGTTTAGAATTTAAAATATTTGTAAATGTTGAGTAATTTGTTTCAGTCTCTAGAATGAAATTTACATGTTGACCTCTGATATTTACCCTTAATTTGGTAAGAGAATGGTTGAAAGTTTCATATAGGAACGTTGAGCAAAAATTTAAGTCTTTCACTTTGGTCACGCATTCATTTAGTGCGTGAAAGTGATAGGTCTTCATCAAGTGTTGTGGAATGCACATGTAATATTATTACAGTGGTATTATTGTAACAGTAACAATTTTCAAGCAAACATGGTAAACACTACGGTCAACTGAAGACTGTAAGTTTTAGCTTCATCAACAATGACAGAGAACTGATAAGACAGATTGTTGTCTGGTGTCAAACCTTTGGTTTTTATTCATCCACACACACAACTGGTTTTATTCATCCACACACACAACTGGTTTTATTCATCCACACACACACACTGCTTCCTTCTTGTATGTGGCATCACAGGTCCAAATTTTTATGCTACACACTGCAAATGAGAATGAATCAGATTAATTTATTGTTTCTTTGAAATGTAGCATTCACCCATTGAGTGCTGTAATTTTCTTCTGCCAAAATTTTAGTTCAAAATTTTACCAATTTTCATGAATTTCTCGGTGATTTTTTGATAGTTTTGGACCAAATGGACATCATATTTGATTGGCTACAGTTTTTTCTCAAAATTTTGGCAAAAATCTGAGAAAAATTGACTTGGGTTTATTTTATAAAGAGGACAAAAATAGACTTTGGCACTCGAAGGGTTAAGCAGTGTCTTCTGCGAGGTCACTCTCATCCGATTTGGTCTGTTTACCTTCTCTTCCATGAATTCCTTTATGAAAACTTACAAAGCTTTTTTTGCACTTAGAATGGCAGAGCTGCAGTTTATGAATATGCGTTCATAATCTATTATGGGCGTATTGTCAGAGAAAACATTGAAGGATGTAGAGAGATCATGTCAAAGCAGATGAACTCTGAGCACATGTGTGACTAGACTCAGATTCACCTGTGTTTGAGCAAGGAATGCCACCGCGCCTGTGCATGTACATAGTTGAATCTTTCAGTCTATGTGATAATTCACTTTTCATGATCATTTTATGATCAATAAAAGCAAACGTCTCAGACAGAACACAGTAGCTCTGAAGTATTGTTACTTGATAAAAAAATTGTCCTGTGCGAAGTAATGGTACAGCAAACGTCAGTATTGTTGAAATTGAAACAATTCACTAAACATTTACTTACAATTATGTTCCCTAGGATATTAGCAATTGTACATGTGTGGTGGCACCAGCATAAATTTGATTCAGCCATTTTCCCAATAAAACATGAATTCCATAATAGTGTGTTTTCTTACGAAACAGTCTGTTACATGTTGTTGCATTGTGTAAAATGTGCTGGGGCACTTTTAAAAAAGTCAAACATGGAGTGGAAATGAAAAAAGCTCAATGATACATGTAAGTCCCCCATCTGCAGGAAGTTGAAGTGGAAACAGGACAATAACTAAACTTGTCTTCACTTTTTTCATGTATGTTTCTACATTTTCTTGTTCTTCTACTCCAAAGAAGATTAACTGCTCCTCATTCACTTTGTGAACACTTCATGAATATGTAATAGCTTTTGCAGTGGGCCACAAAAGGTGGCCACAAGTGGTCACTAATACACGTATGTCACTACATAATATGATAAGCATTTTTCTATGACCATACCAGTGTAGGCACAGCCACTGCAATCCCACAATGCTTGTGAGTGCGTCATCATGATCATGGCCAAAGCTTCAACATTTCTTACTTTGATCAAGATTTGCAAGCGATAAAGTAATAAAATTACTATGATAATTTCAAAATCAAAGGCATGCAGCATTTTTGTGTAGGGTTAAACATGTAACATTGTTTGATAGCAGCCAGCATGACTTAAATGTCAAGGGTCACCATCCTGGTGAAAAGTACTCTGGGTAGCCGGGCTCAGCAAGCTGCCTGATGTGTAACCACAGCAGCATAGGGCGTCCGACGTGTTATGTGCAGATTTTTGGGCCGACTCGCAGCGATTTCGAAGCTGTTATCCAATTGGTTGGCAGAATCTTACCGTTATAATGAAATAATACAAATAAACTCCCTAAGTTGCTGTGAATAGTGACAATCGACCAATCAGATATAACCTTGCAAACACGCTGCGAGTCAGCCGAGATTTTTCCATCACTCTACGCTGAACGCTCTATGCACCTACCATTATATATGCAGCCAGCAAGACCATCAAAACCTGTGACAGAGAAGAGAATCTTAAAATAATGAAAACATCTATTGATGTAAACTGTCATTTTGACTTTAAAGTACTTAAGTTTTCAATCGTACTCTGCATGAGCTAACGGGCTCAGCCCTATTGTGATGCTGTTTTTTGTGTCTTGTTGGTGATATGTCATTATATTTACCTGATTCATCATCATAAAATTATTTCATAAAATTATCAGAATGTTTCATAAAAAAATTACTTATTGCCTCTCTTGCTTGCTATGAAAATCAGGAGAATAGTAATGTTTTCGGGCCTGACGTATAAATTTGAAGATCATTGAATCATTTCTTGTGAGGAGTTGAGTGCAAGCATTACATGCATTGTATGCTGTTAGCTGTGGAAACGCAGCTATCTGTTGGCGGGGTAGCGGGGATCGCTATGCGGGTCAAAGGTCAACCCCGCCACGGATACCTGGCGGGGTTTACCTTTGACCCGCATAGCGATCCCCGCTACCCCGCCCCGCCAACAGATAGCTGCGTTTCCACAGCTATGTATGCTGTGTGCTCCTTTCAGTGTCACTCAGTAGAACAGAATCTTAGTGGAACCTTGTTAGACAAACATCAATGCAGCTTACCTTACTAGTTCACTAAAGCGTTTGGTTCACAAAGGTCTCCTCTTTAACAATGATGTCCAACTTTGTGCACTGCTAGGGGTCAAATCATTTTGCCAATATAATTTTTGTGAGCACAGTTTTACTAACTGTGGCTTCTTTTTTTATTGTGTTTTTTTTTCAGTACATATGTGGTTCTTTGCCCAGAGGTGGTAAGACCTGGTGTGCCGTTCACAGTGAGCGTACACATACTGCAAAGTAACCGTGGTAATTCTGTGCAAGTCACCACTGCTATCTTAAAGGACAAAGAACAGATTGTCAGTAATACAGTCTCTATACCGCAAGGCCAACCAACCAATGTTGAAGTCACTGTAAGTATCCTTGGAGGGGATGATCCCTAAGCAGTTATCATGTGAATTAAGAGATTGACATAAACCAAAACTCACAAATTCTGAGCCCAAGGCTTGGGTATTTTTATGAATTCACAAATACGATATGTACCACTATCACTCAGTGTTAAGTGAAAGTTTGGTACTAAGATGAACCCAAAAGTACGAAACTAAAGAATGACCTGCTTGATTACTTTTAAGGGGCATCCCTCAATCCCAGGTTGTAGTATTAGATCATGTTGATATTGAGTATTTACTTGATGTTTGCACCTTGGTTATCATTTAGATTTTGATTTTAAATAAAGCTGATAAATAGCCAGTCCTTTTAAATATTTAGTGGTATGATATGATGGATGTCAATGTATAAACACACAATGTACCGGTATATGTATATAGCTTTACATTTTAAATTTGCATCCACTGTTTTTTATTTTGTTGTAGCCATTTATTATTTTGAGGAACCTTTTTGTTCTTCATAGTTGGAAATTGTGGCATTTTCAACTTCTTTACCAAACATGTTATTATCTTCACATCCAAATTTTTCAAGTATTTGAAATACATGTAAGCATCAATTGTGTACATGTAGCTTGAAATGAAGTCATGTACAGAAGTGCCTTGAGTAAACTGACAGTGTCCAAATCACACTGGTAGAATACTTGGAAGTATACTGTACATGTATTCACACAATGATTCTTATATCTGAAAGAGGATGTTGTTACAATGGTACGCCATTGTCAGTGGGATAGTCCTTCATATCAGGATAACATGGCAGTCTTTCTGTAAAAAGACTGGGAAGAATGGTCAATCCAAATTATTGTTACTGCTTTTAATCATTTCTTACGAGTTGTTAATCATAATCCATGTCAATCCCCTCCTCCCCCTCAAAACAAAGCTCTTTATTGTGAAGTTGGTTCCAGGAAAACTGTGTTCTTTGTATATGGCTGGAGAATTCCAACCTGTCTTCAAGGCCCACACGGCTAGATATTAGTACTCCTGAGAGGGAGTGGTTTGCCCATGAATAGGTGTGATTTTCTACATGGGAGGACACAACAAGCTCGAACAGCAGGAAGCTATAGTCCAGAAAATGTCGATCTATCAAGATTTTTCCTGGTACTACAAATATATCAAAAGTGTCAAAAAGACACGTTGCATAATTTTGTAACTGAGAGGTCATTAATTGGGGTCATGATCTTACCGTATAGCGATTTCATAAGCTGCAATTGAAATACCATATTTGTTATAGTGTCACGTACATGTATCACAAATTATTTTTATAAAGAAATTCTGTTACAGAAGAACCCTTATAATGATGCATGCAAAACAAACTTGGGTCTTACCCCCTCCCTTCCATGTGTCAATCCATATCTATGTCCCGTATGGTGCATTTTAACAAAGGCTTGAAGATTTGAAGGTCCCTGAAGACAGAGATACTGTAAACATGATTTTACAGACTGAAGCTGCTCTAACATACCCAGCCAAGAGCCCCAGGGTGAATACACATATGGTTTTGGCACAATACTATAGGGTTATTCACAAAATACGGCCCTGTATGGACGAGGGCTCAGTGAGTGACGTATTGGACGAGCCGAAGGCGAGTTCAATACGTCACTCACTGAGCCCGAGTCCATACAGGGCCGTATTTTGTGTATAACTCTATTATTATACACCTCCCTCCATTAATCGTCCGTGTAAACTAATTCCATGGTAAATTTTGAGGGATGCTGCACGCGCGATATGAGTGGAACGTGCGCGATTGTTGAAATAAAATTGCTACAAACCCCAAACAGGCGCGTCGCGCGTCTCCCGTATTCGGGACTCCGCGTACTGTACAAAATACGGTAAGTTATTGGACGGTCAAACTCCCATAGGTTACGGCAGTAGGTGTATAATAATGCATTTTACTGACTTTGCCGATGGGGAAGTGATATTATCTGGCAGGAAAATGGTTACGTTTTCAGATTGCTAAACTTGGCTGTGTCTGTTTAATTGTTTTACAACCAGTGCTGGATGTTCATGAAATGAAAGCAAGGCATATGTAAATAGCATGGTCATGAACTGTACCGTATGAAACTGTACATCAATTGGATAGAATAAGTTGATCTAATTTCTGTTTTCTTAAACTTTTATAGCTTCCACCGACAGCGGAACCTGGTGGTTATTCCTTGTCTGTTGTTGGCGAAGGTGGACTTGACTTTGAAAATTCAACAAATATCAATCTTGAAAGCAAGGGCATGTCAATTTTGATCCAAACAGACAAAGCCATCTACAAACCTGGCCAAACCGGTGAGTAACTTCATTTCCTTCTGCCAGAGACAGGTACCGGCAAAATTATATCAAATTTTCTTCAGTGTGAAAAATGTGTACTGTAGACATTTATGAACTATACCTGAAGTATTGTAACAAGAAAATATCAAAGATTGGCATGGATTACTGATTTATGAATATTCAAATAAAAACGTACAGGTTCAGTTGGTGCCATCTTCCAGACAGTACTTACAGAAAGGATAGAAAACACACCATGATTTCAAGAAACAGCACAAAAACATACAAGTGCAATTCAGTCAAACTCCAATTTTGTAATTGTTATTGTATGTGTGTCATGATAAATCCTTTAGCATTTATTTCAGAATATTTTATTTTCTCCTCTCCTCAGTTTTTTTTATAGCTGATGAATACACATGGTTTCTAATGTTTTGGACAGAAACAGAAAATTCAAATATTATAAATCATTTTCTAATATTTTTCTTACTCCTGTGGAACAGATTTGAATGAGCAATATTGATTTTTCTGCACTTGTTCTCACTACTGGCACACGTATGTGCCAACAACAGACTGACTGTCTCAGTAGCTGATTGTTTACTGTTTCTGATCTGCATTTCCTTTTTACCGTGTCTTACTAGTGTCAAAGGGTAAAGGTCATCATCATTACCAAGGAAACTGCTGGTAGATGGTGGTATACCTGCCATGATGATTGGTTACATATTGCCCTAATTATGCAATACTTGATGGGTAATGTAGATATATAGTATTAAATTGTAGGACCATTTTTCTTTCTATATCTTTAGTGAAATTCAGGGCATTGGCAATATATCCTTACCTTGGTGTTTACACTGGAGAGTTTGATGTCCAAATAAAGGTAAATAAAGCATTCACACTATCTTCCAGAGAAATTCCTATGCAATGATAAAGCAAACTTACGCTATACATTAGGTTCTTTTGAAAGGCGATGTTTGTTTTGCAGAAAATCTTCAATAATTTGAATTGAGAAGCTCATTTTTAGAAAAGCATTGATAATTTTGCAATATTTCTTCTGGACTATGACTTTTTTACATGGTATATTTTTAACCATTTAGCCATGTTGCTAAAAAGGCTGCTGGATATTTAAATTTACCCATGTTTGGCATGTAATGTATAATTTCATAATTACTCATGCGTCCCATGTAATGAATAATTTCAGAATTACTAATGTTTGCCATCTAGTGTTACAGTATTATTTCAGAAATAAATGTCATAGATTAGCATTGATTAACCTAAAAGAATAGATGCACATAACGTTTCCATCAATTGAAAAAAAAGTGTTGTTAAATCTGGAAATACACATTTAGAATTATCCAAGTACATGTATAAAGTAATAATATCTGTTGTATTTGCCATGTTTGGGTGAAGTTCACTCAAATTGTTACTTAGATTTAAAAGTAACTATATATATATATATATATATATATATATATATATATATATATATATATATATATATATATATATATATATATATATATATTATATATATATATATTATATATAAAAGTAACTATATATATATATATATATATATATATATATATATATATATATATATATATATATATATATATATATATATATATATATATATATATATATATATATATATAAACTTGAAGTATATGTACATATCCATTAATATGACAGGACCCATTTGATAACATTATGGAGCAGTGGCTTGGGCTATCCAATGATGAATATGGAGTTATCCAAGGTGAATTGGTGACATCAACTCAACCAGTGTTAGGAGAGTGGAAAGTGCGTGTCAGTAATCCAGACACTGTAAGTATGTGTGTACTAGTATTTATGCTTCACTGTGGGAAAGGTTACAGTATCATTCACGACATGAAAACACGGAATGAGGTCTGTTTTTAATCTCTGATTGTCAGTCACCGGATATGGACACACACTTCTTTTTATTCTGTAAGCCTATATTTATCATCTCAATATTTACTGTACTTTTTAGCTCATATTTGGTTTTGTATATAAATACCAAAAAGAGCTATATGATGAGTAGGTGGCGTCTGTATGTCTGTATGTTTGTGGGTATGTATGTGCAGATGTATGTCCGTCACACACAAAGGCTCCCATACGGCCAGAGCTACCATCTCAGTATTTGGTGTACAGGTAGATGCAGGGGTTGAGATGTGAATTTGTTCAAAGATCACATCAGTGTCAAAAATGTGCAAATGAGGTAAGAAAAAGTGAAATCCTGCAAATGTGCAGGAGTGATGGCATGCCAATAAGAAACAGGCCAACTCCACTGATCTTGAGTCATTTCCTGTCATTGTTTATGAACTTACATATTAACAGACCTGCTGAAACCATAGACAGTAGAGGTTGAAGACTCACTATACTCAAACTAAGAGGGGCTTGTTTCTGCTATGCATGCTGCTGAAGTTGACCTCCAGTACCTAAAGTTTCAGACCTTAATTACTTTTGTCATTCTTGTTTTTCTGGTTTAAATATTTCTTGTTGTTTTTCTGGTTGTACTGTGCAGAAATCATTGTCATAACATCAACGTAGAATTTTCCTCCACTGAACAGATAGAAACAACATTTATTGTTGATCATTGGTAAGCCATACTGGTATATACCAATTCTGATCGTATAATCGTATAATTGCGGTATTTTTCCTATTACTGTTACACTGCTGGTGGTATCTTTTGAAGTATATTGTCAATATTTACGTTAGTGCTCAGCAAATACCATATATTTAATATCCACATATGTGAAAAAAAAGCTTGTAACAGCTGCACCTTTGTACAACCAATACACAACTATAAATGTAGGAGTTATTTTTGAACGACAGTAGAATAGCTTGTATTTATGGTGATTTGATATGTATTTAAATATCTGAATACAATACAGTGCATTTCACCTAGGTACCGCAACTCAGCGTACGAGACGGACACAATCCACGTACAAAACAAATGATAAGCTTGGGTATCACGACACATTTGAGAGTCACCGACTCATTGATTAATTACAGTAAACCAGCATGGGACAGCCGTTCTGTCTAGACTGAGAGATACATTTGATCTACAATGTGTGGCTTTTTAGTTAGTTTCTGTTGAGAATACCTTCACCTCTTGAACTCTTAGCTGAAATTGTACAAGAAAAAGTTACATTGTAGATCAAGTCTGGTCAACTGTTTATCTCTCAGTCTAGACCGCGGCTGCCCCATGCTGGTTTACTGTAATAAATTGACGAGTCGGTGGCTTTGAAATGTGTCCGTGATACCCAAGCTAATCGTGTGTTTCGTGCGTGGATTGTGTCCGGTACCTAGGTGAAACACACTGTAATACTTGCTTGAGTGATTTGTAACCTTTTACAATATATTACCAAATCTTTAATTGTGTTGCAGCTTTGATAACATTTGAACATGTCACAGGCATCAAAACTATTATCGAACAAAGTTACCTGAAAAGTTTGTGCCTTCATCGTTGGGCTAAGCAACTTGAAAATCAATGCCCGCTAATGATGGAATGTTTAATCGCAGAACATCAATTAATTCATCTTGATAAGTTACCACTTTCATAAGGTGAAACTGTCGATGTTAATCTTGATATTGACTTGAATTTGTTAGGCCGTGCTGTGTTTTCAGCCTTGGTACATCATCAACATGGCCACATCTGTGTACATCATACAAACTTTCTAGTATAGACCGCATATCTAGAAGTCCCTCCCCCCAATTCAGATTACTGTCAATAATCATATTGCAGAGGAGGGAGCCCTTTATGGTTGACAGTGTGCAAATTAAGGAGCTTTCTCCTGAACACTCAATTCATGAGACAAAATTCAGGCTTGGTGAAAGCACAGTCCCTCCACAAATTTTGTGGAGGGACCATGGTAAAAGTGTTCCAGACACACTGCTATACCGGTACATATGATGTTATCATTTATTTGATAATCATGGTTGTAAATGTAATGACAAGTATCTGGCAATTTCAAAGGAAGCATTTATCATTTTATGCGCTTGCAAGTAGACAGCTTTACACTCAGAACTAGTTGGTATCCATTTTGGGCATTTCTGTCTGCTTTAGTGTCGCATTATGGATTCACAGGTGGTTTTTCCATTCCCTTTTTTGAAAAGCCAACCACAACACAATCGCTAATCTGGGTATATCACTACTACAGTAAGTGGATTCAGATGCATGAGCTATGCAAAGTGTCCCAAAACTGACAAAGTGAGCATCAAAATGTTCAATCAAACACTTTATGGGACTGGAAATGGCATGCTGCACATCAAAGTGAGTGTCAAATTGAGTGTAATAGTGCTCTCAATGATAGGATATGGTATATGCAGCCAGCTAGATCACTTTGCTCCATGCTTATATTTGCCATGGAGTCATAGAGCTGGCACACTTCCAAATTCCGCAACTTCATGATGTATGGGACATATTTTTCATAGCCTTTACCATAAATGATTAATGGAATTGAATATTTGAAATCTTTGTTGCTCTTATTCGTGTGGCAGTTTTGTTAGAAAGGCTGTTGAGTCCTGGTTAAGGCAAATGCTTAAAGCCGCCGTTCTCAATCCCAGGTTCGCGCATTAGTGGGTACTCTACCCTGTCAACATAGTATCATTTTCATTGTTTTGCGTCAAACGCCGCTATATTAGTAGATTTACAAACATTCACGTCGAACGTCGATGAGCACGTCGGAGTACGTACATTTTGGCATGAGGTGTTTTCACCATACTTGGTGCGTTCGAGTTACAGATTTCACCGATTCCTGCAGTGTGTCGCTTGGCGCCGGATTCTTACAGTGTCCTCGACCATCTTCCCCCCACTACTGTTCTATCCCTCGATCAACAAAATTACAAGTCAATATACTGGTATGCAAAAAACACGATCTGCATCGTTCGAATCTTTCAATTCTTAGAACTAATGTTTTATTAAATTTGGAAACATCGCTGTCGAAATAATATAAAATGAATATATTTTCTGAAGATTGAACCGTGATCCCGATGTAACATTTTTATGAGGCCAAGATGGCGGTCGGAAGTCAGAAAACAAGTCCAGATCATCGTGTATTACATTATTTGCCAATTTGTGTTGCGAGACTTCGTTTGCATTGGAACCAAAAAGTACAAAAATCAGATGCATTTTCAAAACTCGGACAGGAAATCTCGTAAATTTCTCAGACGTAATGAATTTTGATCGATATGCAGCGGAACTGCATCGCGTCGGTTATCGATATGATGGCACTTGCTCACGTTTTTCTTGAGGGTCTATGCGTGGGTACGTACGCTCGAAGTGACGACGGAACGAAACAGAGGAAGTCAAATCATCCTTTTTTAGTTCCATGGTCAAATAAACATTTGGTTTATTAGTAGACTCATGGAGGTACAAACGACACTCCATGGGAAACTATACACGGATACCGTACCGCTTCACACCTTTATGCCGGGGTATTGAACATTTCTTGATATGTCATTCTGAGTTTAGCATCATTAGTTTGGCAATGACAAGGCGTATATCTCCGACTCTGTCGGAAGTATTGGGATATCCTTGACCGGACACACGCTTGGCGTGATGGGCGATTTTTGGCCCGTAAACAGCATCTGATGCAGGCCGATGACGTACTCGTCAAAAGAAGAAAATTGATAAGCCATATTGCGTGACTTTTGTTGTCCGATCGTCATATCCAAATTTGCCCGGCGTTCCATACACATTTGCCATCGTTGGGTGTAAGGTAGAGGCCACAAAACCAAACCAAACGGCCCTTTTCAGGACCATCAAACTTTCCAGTAAGACAAAACCCGATAATACATTTTCTTCTTCACGGCATGTTTGTTGAGGGACCGTGTTCACTGTTACTAAGATGTAATCGAATTGAATGTAGTCTGATTACGTTTTTTATCGCCAGAAATGCGGCGGGTAGGTACAAAAGTTTGAGAACTGTGAAGAAATTATTGCCCACGTCTTTCGACACTGGAAATCTTGACACATATTTTATTTATTTTAGTCACCATTAGCAGATAAGGGGAATGCTAATCGACATTAGGTACACATCAAGCTGACTCGTGTCTTACTTTGCACAAGGTTTGATTGACAGTGTTATTCAAATCCCAATCGGCGTCCCCTGGGTCGACGTTCTCACTGGCCACGCACAATTACTCACTAAAATTGTCCCGAAAACTAATCGGTTTAAAAAATATGGAGTCGTTATGTATTGATCAAGTATTTACCCTGCTGTAGAGCATTCCCATTTCATAAATTTTCATAAAAAACACGCAAAAAAACGCAATCTGTGGAGCTCTCAGATCAAGCTACTCGCACGGCGTCTCTTTGCATAATGAGCGTCCTTTCATGTAATCCGGTATTTATAACCAATGGGCGTCTTTAAGATATGCTTTTGACAATAGAAAGAGCCCCGTAAACACTTGAGACGTAGAGTCTGTGATAACATGTTAGTCAGCCTAACTGCAGGGCACTTTCATGCACTTACAGAAATACTGTAGGTCATAATAAACTTGTCTGCAGGTTTGCAGATCCAACCTTGATATGTGGTTATGAACTCGTTCACATTGTTGCAAGTCAGAGGTGAGAACAGCAACATCTCTGTGACCTCGTGGGCTCCTACACTTTGTCAACTCACATACAGCTAATGATATCCTTTGCTCTAATCACTTGCTATTTTTGACAATACAGACAGAGAAACAAAACAATCAGAATAAACTGAAATTTTAACAAAAACATGTATCAATGTTGCATGTCAGTGTAATAAGTACATGTTTTATTCATTGCCTCACAAATCGTTTTCTTTCCTGTACTCGCCACATCATATTTAGCACCTGTAATTGCAAGCTTTTTTCCCATACTTGCTACCCTGCACTCAGTGTGACGATCAGTTAGTTTTTTTCCATGCTCAGTTTGATGTTCAGTCTGTTGATTTGGGGACCCTCAAATACCTGGATACACACTTCCTTTTATACATTAATACTGGTGTGACCTTTTTGAAAAACGTAACTTTAAATATAAACAGTGCCAGATTTACACAGTCTACCGAGGGCATGCTATAGCATCCATAGATGTAACATACAATGTCTTTTCTAGTATTTTTGTTCTATTTGTAAATACAGTTTGTTGTTCTACTCTGAAATCATGTCCAAATGATGGGTTTCAACTTGTTATGTTTAATTTCCAAGGTTACTATTAACAACTGGAATGCGTTTGTCAACAATAACAATGAATATTGCACATATAACCATCATGTTCACAAGTCTAATAATGCAGCATATTTCAAGGAGAAGGAAAAGGAAATGTATTTGTCTTCTGAAACAAAAATGATGAAAATGTCATTATCAGTGTCAGCTGTTATGTTGTTTAACACCTAATGCATTTTCTTCTTCTACACTTCTCAGGGCCTCTCTGAAGAAAAAATATTTGTCATCGATGAATATGGTATGTTGATAAGTAATTTCTTTTCTTCTATATTTAACAATTTCTTTTCAATCAGAAGTTGTTGAAATTTCAAAAACGAAATCCAATTAAATACTAGAAAAATAAAAATTATGATTAAATGTTGAAGTGACCAGATGGTATGTAGGTTTGTACTGTTGATTTAACTCCGGGTTTAATTATGTAGTGTCTGTCCTTGGTGTTAAGCAAATCCAAACTTTGAAATTTTGACTTCTGCTGGAATTGGTATTGACATGACACTGTTTGACACAAGTAAAATGGGTGTATGGTAAATCTTTTAATATGTAAATGAAAACCTAGTCAATCTTTGCCATTTCAGAGACATCAATGTATCATATGAACATAATGAAATGATGACAATGAAATGTAATGAAATCAAAAGTGGGCACAGACATGTATACACACACTGCAGATTAACGCATACTCAAATTTGTTCTGTTTCTATTCTATATTTTTTTCTTCTAAATTCTATGTTGAGTATAATCACTAATCAGCTTGTCAATACAGTTTGTTCATTTAAACAACACATTCCACTAGACGCTTGTAAAGGGGATAAGTTTAGACCACATCTTGTTCATTTTTGTCCAATCCTAAACTGGAATATCCTTTCCTTCAAGGGGTCTCCCATGCTTGCTTTCCTTTGACAGGGGAATTATCAGCCCTGCCTCGAGCAATGGATTTTTCAATATTAAACTTGATAGTAATCTACATGACTTGGGGTTCCTTTTCTTACAAATATCTAGAAATAGCTCTGTAGGTAATGTGGAATCGTTTTACATTTCAGTTCAGTTCCAGAAGTCCATCGTTGAGATGTAATGACGTGCATATATATACAAATTCCATTGAACAAACTTCATCAATGCAACTAAGAATGTCACTATGCCAATTGTATTTTGCAGTGCTGCCTAAGTTTGAGGTGAAATTGACGCTTCCATCATTTGTTGAAGAAAGTGATACCAAACTTACTGGTGTTGTTGAGGCTGTGTAAGTATCTGTGCTATCTCAACACACACCCATGTATCCTGAAAAAGCCTTCAGGCAGATTGTTCTGATCTCTGTTTTAGTTTTCAGAAATTTAAGGTCAAATACAATTTATTGTCCTGTTTGTCAAACGTCAGCATGTTGGAACCTACTTACAGTGCCTGTATACTTTTGGCCATGTTTTCAAAAAGTGTTGAAATATGCTTGTTAGTGAACACTTTATCATCTAAATAATTCTTCCCTATGTATATTAAAGGGACAAAGTCGGCCATTTTTCATGAATTTTGTTTGATACGAGATACTACTTATATTGTTTGACATGTTGAAAGATACTGAATGAATGGGTGACCATGCAAATATTTGACCCCGGTTTTAGAAAAATTAACTGAAACCATCACGAAAATGAATTAATGGTCATGACCATTAATTCATTTTCGCAATGGTTTCATGTATCGTGTCTAAAACCGGGGTTGAATATATGCATGGTCACCCATTCATTCAGTATCTTTCAACATGTCAAACAATATAAGTAGTATCTCGTATCAAACAAAATTCATGAAAAATGGCCAACTTTGTCCCCTTAATTATGAAAGGGCAGTGTCAAATTTTGACGTGGCAAATTCATGTTGCAGTCACTGTCCCTTTGTTTAAGTTGTACTTCTGACATCCCATACCTACCAGTTGTCTGAGCTGATATTAATGGGCACACACTGTCAGACAAATGAACTTGAAGAGCTCTTTAATTTTTCCCTTGCCCTCTGATGGATAACCATTATACCAAAGTCCTTAGAGCTGAATTTAAATGTCAACACTCACCTCTGTAGGTGTTAGATTGCCACAAGTGTATGGACTGAGATAAGAATTTAAACAACATCTCACTTTTGCAATGAATATTCAGTGTAGTTTACTTTCTGTTCGGAGATGAAAGGGCAGTGTCAAATTTTGACATTTTTGACGTCAGTCAAATTTGAACTAAGCAACACAGTAACACTATTTCAAATTTTGATGATAGCGTTCAAAATGTGATGATTATCGCTTGGCATTGTGAAGATATTGACTGGTACATGTAGCTTACTGTTGTGTAGTAGGTGGTCACTGTACTACTTTCTTGTACACCAAACTTCTGAAAGTAACACTCTTTGAAAAAGTGTTTTTAAAATTAATAGTGGTCATACCAGTAACACAGGGTCTTACTTGTGAATTTGAAGAACTCCTTCCGATGTCTTTTCCCATTTTTACGTGCTCCAGAGTCCGTGTTGTGATTAGATCATTAACCCGATGTTGGTTACTGCAACCGAGTGTACCCTGGATATGAACAACTTTGCTTTTGTTTGTAAAGGTGCATAGATCATCGCCAGTCTTGTGATAATAAAAATGAAAACAGACAAACAAAAACGTAAGACAAACCACTCTTTTCTATGTTTGTTTTCCCAGATACACCTATGGAAAACCAGTGAAAGGAACAGCAGTAATAACAGCTTCACTGCCAGGTGTTTACCACTCTAATGCCAGACCACAGTTTATACAAAAAGAAATCGAGGTACTACCAAACATTTTCTAACAAAATTTAGGCTGTTATATGAAAATGAAATGTGAAACATTTTTTGAGTTATATCTTTACAAAAGACATGGCCACATATCACAAGTATGGTTTCATTTGATCATGTTACTCTTTTGTAATAACTATTGTATTATTAGACTGTCAATGGGAGCCTTTCGGAGTAAAGTAGTAATAAAACTGTGTAGGTACATACAAACACAGGAGTTTGTAAGCCTATAAATTACAAAAAATGTAGAGAAATTGAAAAATCATACAAACACAGGAGTTTGTAAGCCTATAAATTACAAAAAATGTAGAGAAATTGAAAAAATGTATCTCAGCCTGAACCTCAGTCCCTAAGTGTCATCCTTAGCGTTGTCATATGTAATTTAACTATGAAGTGGACACAGTTCAGCTGTCTCCAATAGAGGTAGGAATCCTATCCTAAATACTCAAACCATGGAATGAGGATGACTTTTGACCTGTATCACAATATAAACAATATACAGTCATTTTCAGTAGGTAACTTGTTGTCCTGACAGGTTATGTTTTCTAAATATTCAAGAGTGTGTTTACAAGAAATTTCACAAGAAATATTGAAGGATATGTCAGACATATTTTTCTTTGCAGACTCTGTCATCTGGGGTCATTGATTGCTTATTCTCTGTTTTCGCAGTTGGATGGGAAAAGTGATTTTGAATTCAGTATGACAGCTATAAGGAATATAAATATGGGGACATTTCCAGATATGTCGTCATTGCATCTGGTGTCCGTGGTCACAGAGTCACTTACAGGAATTCGTCAAAACAGCACAGCAGAAGTCTCCTTCTATAGGTATCCTGTCAAGGTGGAGTTTTTGGACTTAACCCCTGATGTGTTCAAACCTGGACTTTCTTACACTGCTTTGGTGAGTAGATTGTGTAAGGGACTGGGGGGGAGAGAGAGAGAGAGAGAGAGAGAGAGAGAGAGAGAGAGAGAGAGAGAGTGCACACAAGCAATTCATTCTGTGAAAATTGAAAGACAGTGTAATTTGTGTTCCATCCATTGAAATAAGGGATGCAAGGTACATGTATTTTACCACAGACAAGTTTTTCTCCTTGTGTGTGATTTTACCTTTTGAGGCAGCAAAGCTGTTAGTTACACATGCCAGACCTCGAACTTGGCATTTGCACTTTATCTGCACCATGAGTGGTAAAGCTGCAAGCTGCAAGCAACCACAGCTATGTGGTTGCTTGCACAGGTATGTAGGTGGAGCCAACAAAAATAGCCTTTTATACTTGACTGAATGACTGTGTCAGTCAAGGAGAAAGGTTTCAAAGGAAGAAAACTGTCTTGAGTTGATCACAGCATGAAGCGTCCAGGCAAAATGACTACTATACTCTGACTAATGAAATGAAAAAAGATCATCTGAGAAAACCCTGGAAAGGACATTGTTGTAAACTTGCTGACGAGTTGTGGCGCGTCAAATGTGTTCCAGGTTGCTATATTTTGTTTTGAACAGTTTACAGTAAGCCGCTGTCAGACTGTACTTGCAACTGACTGTGGAAGATATGAGATTTTCAGTTGTTGACATCCTCTGCATGTTACTCTATTCAAAACAAGCTTGGCATTTTAGCCCAACTCAGCTGCCAGTGATGCAGTGATAAATGGCCTCTCTTCATGTGATCGGCGTTAATTTTGGTGGCGTTTTTCCTCAGCATTGATACATATATGTAGAGCATGTGTATGGTGAACATGTACTGCTAAAAGTACTCATAACAGGCTGGCTAGTCATCATCGGTCCAAAGAACATCATTAGCATAGGAAACAGCCCCTACTCTGACATCATCACATTCCTGAGCAGTTGATTCTTGCCAGACTGCTCATGGCAAAAGCTCAAAATTAGGTTTGAGGTCTGGCATACGAGACTACAAAGCTGTAGGTTTTAAACCAAAACACACATGTTGATCTAAATGGTCACATTTCATTGCTTCTTCCAGTTGCTTCACTTCAAGGAGTTTCTTTAGAAATTGGACATTGATACTATGTTTCAGATTCTGCCTGGAGACTTTTCCTCTTCCAAATTATGATGGTGAATTCTTGCACTCATTCCCCCATTTCAAAAACACAGTCAAAGCCAGTAACCAGGTAAACTTATCTTTCTGGATGGAGCAACATCATTAAAAACGGCAGCAAATTGCTCCTCACAGTTAACACATGTTTATCAGTCACATGTGCTGTGGTCCAACCTGTCATTTTTAGAGGCCTGTGTCAGGCATCAGATTTTCTCGTAAGGTAAAGTCTATGACACCTCCATAGTCCTCTTACAGACTAGAACAAACTTGATCCCTAGGATCGAGTCCCTGACCTTTAAGTGGTTAAAAAGTGAAGGGCAGAAAGCTGATGAATGTAAGATTTTGTTTGTTTTACCATAAACCAGGTTGCTGTGACCCTTGAAGACGGACAACCACTTCGTTCAACAGACAGAAAATCAGTCACAGTGGAAATGAGATACGACTGGAGCATGAATCCCATAATACAAAGAATGTCTGTACCAGCAAATGGCATTGTGGAAATCACTACATCAGTGCCAGATCGGGCAGAAATGGTGAATTTGCAGGTAAGCATATACCTGCTATGATTGTATAATGCCTCAGCTAAAATGAATTGTTGCAACTTTATTAATTTCTCCTTGATCATTTGTTTAAAAAAATGCACCCTCCCCTGTATGTTTATGTTTTCCTCTCCTGTTGTTTTATGGTAATTTCCATATATAATTAAATTATGTTTACAACTTCACAGCTGCTATTCTTAGAACTTGATGAAGATTACCTTTTGACAGTTCAAAAATTGCCCCCTGACAGTGGGTATATATAATAGAATTGATGTAGTTTCAATGATTTTGTAAATTGATGCCAATAGGAGAAACAGTGAACAAACACTTTGGGTTTGTTGCAATGAATATCAATGGACAATTTTAATTTGCTAACCATACTCTTTGCCAATAAATAGTCTGTGTGCAGTACATTCAAACTTTGTGTCTCAGCCTTCCAATTTACACCAATGTCTCAGTATAGGCACATACATGTATATAGATCAGCGTAGGTTAGATTAAATCTGCTGAAACTTTCGTCAAATAAACTTTAAACCATGGTCTTTGATAGTCAAGAAATAAAAATTGGTGGTCATGTTGCAAAGTTTTAGATTAGGGATACCAAATACCTAACATGTGCCTATGTTTGAAATTCAAAATGGTGGCGATACCATGTTTTTAATCTGTCAGGAAAATTAAATTTTCTATTTTCATCAAAAAAAGTGAAAAATTCATTTACAGCAAAGGCTTTCAAGTGAGTCCACACAACTGAATGTAGAATGTGTATGTTTACAATGCAAATCTCAAGGAGAAGGTCATAACATTGATTCTGTAGACTCACCAAGACCTAACCTTTTCACCTCTTCTCCCTGTTAACAGGTTTAAGTTTACCATTGAAAACAATGAGCTTAGGCCATACTATGGCGGTCAAAGGATTAAAATTGCTGACCATATCTCTCCGGTACCCTGCTACAGATATTACTGTACCATTATGGTGATGATCTCTAACCAATATTTATTGTCTTTAATTTAAGGTGTACTACTATGATAAAAGTCTATATCGTATGGCCTCACACAGTGCCGATAAAGCTGAATCACCCAGCAACAATTACCTACAAGTTACAACCAGCAGTTCAGATCTAACTGCGGGGAGTCAAGCTTCATTCACTGTCACTGCTACAGAACCGTTCACCTCCTATTTTTATCAGGTGAGGTTTGCAGGCTCCATTGTAAGTTGTGTCATGGTCTTTGCAGCAGGTGGCGTGATTTGATATGTCACAAATAATGAGGCAAGGCCTCTTAGATGAAGCATGCATAATTGAGCTTTGCTCTTCAAAATCAAGTGTGAAATGTTGATTTTGACCTTTCACTCATCAAGTGACATTTTCAAGGTAAACAAATCAGCAATATTTCTCAATATGAGAAGCTGCCCCAGACAGCTACATTTTATGACTTAGAATTGTGAATATGTCATCAATTGCGCTGTCAAGTGAAAGGTTGTGCCAGTTTTCATTAAGCCACTCAATGGCATTCCTGATGTCAGAGGGTATTTTTTCACAGACTATTTTCTTAACAAAATGGTTGTGAAAAAGTCACTGCCCGGTCACATGACCATGCACTGAGCATCGTCTGCATCCTTGAAACAATGATGGGTGGTAAGAGTGTCACAAGCAACAACCCGGAACCTCTGACAAAAAAGCAAGTTAGAGTTTCCATTGCAGCTGTTCAGGAACTCAACAAGCTCATTACAGCAGTGATTCAAATACAATCTACAATCTCATTTGGTATGTGAAGGATATTTTTGCTTCAAGGAAATGGCTAACTTTTGTGGAGAACTCACCCTGTAAACTTTACGCAATTTATTGTTGCAGCACATACATCAGATCACATTAAAATCAATAATACTGCAGGGCGCCTACAACCTGGCCTTTATTCTGGCTGTAGCACCAGTTTAGTACACTTCATGGCCATGCATTACCAGAAACACACATGATCAGAAAATGGTGATGTATTTTTAGTAATGTTTAGTCCCCAAAGTACTAAATGAGTACAATAGCTCTCAAGACCAGCTGATACATGTTCAATATGGTACAAGGAAATCACGATAACCATTATTTAATTTAAATAATGTGACAACAGTCTTGCATAGATTCTTAATTATAATCATTTCTCCGAAGGTCTTGTCACGTGGTAGCATTGTCACTGAAGATGTTGTACAAGGTGCTGGAGATGAGGAAGACACATTCATACTTGATATCACCCATGAGATGGCACCCATAGCCCAAATTGTAGTGTACTACATGCGTAATAATGGTGAAATGGTAGCAGACAGTATTAGTGTTACAGTGAAGAATCCATTTGAAAATGAGGTATGATTAATGTATGGTGTTTGATGTTTTTACCCCCATACCTTTTCAATAAAATGGGTCGAGATCATGGCTTGCTGAACTTTGACCGTGCTGTAGCTGTATGGGTAAGATAAGTGAAAAGGGAAGCTTGTCCTTCAGTATCTGAAATGCAAAACTCAGCCCTCTGTATTTTCAGTGGTGTTTTAACATTACTTACATTCTGTTACCTTATTAAGGTAGTATGCGCCTCAAAAGTGTAAGACTTAAACTTTTGTTCAAACTTTCCTTAAGGAATCTTTCAACCATTCTCTTTCAAAATCAACAATAAAAATCAGGGGTCACAATGCACATTTTGGTACTAGAGAAATAAATAGCCCAAGATTTATCGATATTTAAAATTCAAAATGGCCGCCATCCCTGTGTTAACTCTATGGAGAGAGATAAAATTTTCGATTTTCGAAAAACTAAGCTCAACATGGTAAAAGGTTTTCTTACGCCAAGAGCTTTAAAATGAACCCCCACAAGAGCTATATCAAAAAACAATGGTAAAAGTTTGAGAGTCCGAATATCTGTCCCCGAGGCGCATTCTACTTTAAGGTAGGGGAGCTGCAGTTACAAAAGCATTTCTTCATTTAAAACAAAGTTGATCAAGATATTCTTAGATGACAAACATGGGCCATTTCTGTGTTTTCATTTTGTTTGAGTCAGTTGTGAACTATATGTGAAGTTTTACTCCCACCAGCATATTGAGTCATCAAGTTATCATGACAGTCTGTCAGTCAGTGGAACATAGAGTGTACCGGCAATTGGTGATAACACATCAAATCCAAGCTGAAGTTAAAATATCATCGTATCATTTGTGATTGTGTACCATATGGCACTTGATAAGAATCTCAAGCCAGTTTGATTATACTGTAATCTCAAGCCAGTGAAAGAAGAATATTGACTTATTTCAGTTTGTGAAATGTTTACAAAAATATCAAAAGTTAGCTTCAGATGTTGAGTAAATATGATGTATATGAAGAAGTGACCAAATCAGAACTTTTTAAGGACAAGTGGCATTGTCATTTCCACTGGCTCTGTCACTGTTCTTATGGACTACAGTGAATATTATTAACCTGTCACCCCATTCCTCTTAACAGGCCTAAACTTACCATTGATAACAGTGGGTTTGGGTGGAAGCTCCACCCAGACCCACTGGAACCATTTTGGTCAAAGGGTTAAATTAATTACTGTATGCGCTAAAGAACGTTAGCTGGGTCGTAAAAACTGGGCTGCAAGACTACTGTACATACATGTACCAGCATACTGGTCTAACAGACTACTTTGTATGGCTTGAAAAGGGAATTGCTTAGCCCTGCATGGTCCAAAAAGACAAATATGTAATGTTCTGCTCTTCTCTTTATGCAGTGTGTATAATCTTTTAATAATGGTGAACTCCTTGAGTTTGTTTTAGAGAGTTGATTATCATGTATTTTCATGTGCAGGTATCTGTGGCATTTAACAAAGATGAAGCTGAACCAGGAGAGGATATTGATGTTGATGTGACAGCAAGTCCAAATTCGTATGTAGGAATCCTTGCTGTTGATCAAAGTGTTCTACTACTGCGGTCAGGAAATGACATCACACAAGATGAGGTGAGCCAGTTACTATTGGAATTCTACATTTTCAGTGTTTTGTCCTTCTTTGGAGGTCGTGTCTCCACATACATCAACTATCGTCATTATGTTGACCTGGTATCTGTCTGTGTGTCTATCTGTCGGAGTATCTGTCTGTCGGCATGATGTCTCAAGAATGTTTTATCAGAATTATGTCAATGCTATTGCTCATTTGTATATGTAATAAGCCTTAATAATTAGGGTATATGTGTTTGGAATGACTCACTCAAAGTTTAATGAAACTTGCCACATATATACAAAGTATGAGATTCGCTAGGAGTGAAAGGCATTTTGCATGTTCCAAGGGTAAGATGTTTCCTTCAACAGACTCAAAATCTTCTCTGTAGGCACTAGGCTTGCGGTGGAATTTGATTTGTAGGTTCAGAGGGATGACCTCATTCAAGCTACTTCAAGTGATGATGAATTTGCATATTTGGAAAAGTTCTCATTTTTCAGAAAGTTCTCACATTTGTCAAAATATCTATTCTGAAACTAGTTTTCTGATAATTTTCAAATTTGACATGACATGATAGATGTCGTTCAAATAGGAGCAGTTGACACTTTTGTTAGGAATGAATGTGTGTACTGTATGTCAGGTGGTATACTCGCCTGGTCCTGATAGTAACTCAGGTACTGTCAAATTAGTTTCAAAATGTGTTCACATGCTACAATAATTATGTTGTAAATTTTGTTATTTCTCAAGGTATTTGAGGAGCTCAAAAGCTATGACACCAGTTCTGGAGGCGACCCTGACTTTGGAATACTTGAAAGAGGAATTATGTTCCGTAAGAAACGATCAAGAAGTAAACGTTCCATGTGGTGGTGGGGACCATGGTCTCCAGGAGGCACCGATGCGTACACAATCCTCTCTGTGAGTTACGCAGCCTTCCGTCTTTTCTTTAGTGAGACAATAGAAGCAACCTCAGATTCATTATTTTGTGAAAGTCAAGACTGACATGCTTTTCATCTTAAAACTATTACTCAATCTGTTGCTGTATGTTGATGTTGATTAAAAGTTGAATTTCTTTCAGCCCTGTTCTTTATCATACTTTTAACCCAATATACAGCTTATAAACTTATCATTGAATGGTTGAGCTTTTCTGTGAGCCAAATTTTTATGTAAATTCAGAAAGAAATGAGTGGCTGGGATAATGTGAATTGCATATCCCATCACCTGACATACATAGAGGAGAGCTTGGAGAGATTGAACAGTTTTCTGTCTTTTAGTAGCATTGAAGGTTTGTTTTTGAGACCATTCATAACACTGTCTTTTGGCAGATTCTAATTTCTGCCCGCCTAAACCATATTCACATTCTTTCTCATGTAGTACCCACTAGGTTGTTGATCAGAGAAGCAGAGCAAGATACAGAAGAGTCAATGTATATATTTTTAGCATTGGCAATGTTTATTATCCACTATGCCTGAAAATACAGGTCTTAAATTGCACTAGTAAAACTATATGGAAGTCCATGTGGCATGCTTTTATGTAGCTGAGCATTGTTAGTGAATTTTTCAAACAACAGCAAAACCAGCATCTTTGTCCAGAAAATGAGAAAGCAGACCTGGTCTATTTTGTTAGACACACATACTTACCATGCTGGAATTGTCATAAGTATTACATCTGTTCTCAGAATGCTGGACTATTGGTGATGTCAGATGCCACAGTATACAGAGTTAACGGAAACCCACGTAAGTTGAGAAATCTTTTTTCTTTCGTACAGTCATAGCATGGAGTTAAAACATGTGGAGTAACAACAAAATTAATACCTATGAATTCATATGTTGTCAATCCTGATAAGATTGTCAATGCACTGTCAAATTGTTGTGACAGAGATCTTTGAACCACCATCATGGTCATATGAGCATAAAAAATGGACCTGTCATGCCAATGAACCATCAGCCATTTTGAAAATAGCTGCTTTTCTGTGTTTCTCCTTCTGTATCAGTCCCTCTCAATAAGAGTATCCTTTCAGCAAATTTTATGCAGTACCAACTTAAGAAAAGTTTTCATTTAGCGTTTGAGTACGTGGGTGGACTCACAAACATTATAAGAAATCTCAAAATAGGCTCAATGGCTCGGGCATTCTCAAAAGTTAAATGACACACACACTTTTCTTGACAGTAAGTTTCAATTGACACAGAATAAAATTTGAATGGAGTCCAATGTGATTTGCGTAAATGGTGTGAACCAATGTACACTGTCATACCAATGCATGTCAACTTTTTTCATAATATCATCCTATATGGCCACTTGATGGCCGTTGTGTTATGATATTCTCAAATATGGCCACTGGATGGCCATTTTGTTATGATGTTTTGCATGTCCAGAACCATTACGTAGATATGCGTTATGGATTCCATTCAAACTCAGTAGAAGGACATTGTACTTTGATTCTCATAAAAAATATTAGCTGATTCATGTTTCAAAAACTGCAACCAAGTCATCAGCAAACAGGTTGACAGTTTACAGCCCCCAAAACTAGCCAATGGGGACTATATCATCTATAATGACTTGTTTCATTACAGCTCTTATGTTGTGTGTTGATGAGAAATGATTTCAAAAAATTTTGCACTTTGTTCAATGTAAATTTAGACATTACTGAATGCCTTTATGTGAGTGCAAATCGGTGCATTGATTTGAATAGGAACATCTGCAGAGCTAGCACACCGGTCTGGTGAAGCCCTTCGATGTTGAGGTAGACGCTTAACGCTAGATGTAAAATATCCATGCTATTTTGACTTTCGTTAAAATCTGTTTGATGCTGGTCGATGGTAAAAATGTTTTAGAATGCCCTGCATGTAACAAAATGTCATATGACGTTAACTGTGAAGAGGCATGTAATAAAAATATATTTACCCTGGTGTCATGCAAATTATCACCTGCTCTCAGGCACATAAACCCATGTATTCAGCCAATGATATATAATATTAACTTGTAAAAGTTGCGAAAATTGTGTAATTTGGTTTCTGAATGTCCCATTAAAGCATATTGCTTGCGCTTTATAGCTTACTGCTTTTGGTGTACTTCGTTGGGCAAGGTTCAAGGTCTGACTCAAGAGACTAATGATTTTGTCTGTGTTGTGCATGATTTGAGTACATTATGAACCATTGTTCTTTTGGAATATATTATGTACTTATTGGTGTAAGTGATGCATGCATGCATCAAAATCCAGTCAAATGGGAGCACACTCCATGGCATCGACAGATTACGGTCACTTTGTCCCAAAACAAGGTAATCCCAAACCACGGTACTTCACCCTACAACACACCTTGTCCCAAACCTCATTGTTTCATACTGCTGCCTGCTGCTGCATACTTTACAGAGAACCTCCGAAGACTACCACAAATAATAGACATAATAGTTAACACACTGCTTAAACTGATGTGTAATTATCCATGAAGGCCAAAACAATGGTTTCTATGTCTTAGTTATTTTTCAAAAATGACATGTGAAGCTTTGAATTCTCAAGATTAACATGATGACATGAAACATAATTCTGACCATTACTAGCTCATGGAGTTTGCATCGCACTTTTTGTGGCAAAATACCAATTTACTTGATGTCTCTGTTCAATGTTTTGTACTTTTTTAAATTTTCTCTTCTGTATTTTGTGTGTACAAATCAGAATTTAGGTTACAGATTGGGGTCAACAGTTTGTATACATAGAGTGCTACACTGTCATTAAACTAGATCACAGCGTATCTCATTCTGGTTCACAGTGTTTGACGGAGACATTTCAGAGTTCAAATAGTAGGGCTCTCAATTTCGTTAACAGTTTTGTCCTGTTCAGCTTTGAATTTAAATCATAATGTTCCATGTTTTGTATATGGTTTGGTCTTGTTTTGTTCTGAACGTTAGCACAATAGTTCAGTGTTAATATTGTTCTAAATTCAGATTAGATTGACTGCTGCTCAGCTTTTCTGTTTCTTGCCCATAGTCACTTTGTAAATGCTATGCACTGTACTGTGTAGTATGTCTTTTGGAAAAGTTTCTCTCTCTTATTTGAGGTGTATTTGATTCAGATGCTATGGCTGTTTATTGTAACATGTTTAATATGCACATAATGCTTCTCCTGTGAGTAACCGCTAATTTTGGACTAGACAGTGTGTGGGAACAAAAAGGTATTGGACAAATATATATGGCCCGCAGGGTGAAATTGTTTTTGTTATGAAGTGGTTTTTATATTGGAGTGGATGTGGGACGAAGTGACCGAACATTGGCAGTACTACTAAATGTCTGGTAAGGCGCATTCTGAAATTTCTGTGTATCTGTGTATCTGCATGTCGTGATGTGTCTAACATAGTTGTCTGCTGGCTGCCTAGTAACAGTGCTTCCTGGAAAACGACACCTCAGACTTTTTTTCTCTCATCATTGCAAGAATGGCGTCTGCTACAAAAGTCTCACTCTCCGTTTTAGCAGTATCACCTGCAAATATTACAGTACCATCCCTCAATTTACACCACTTTTCCAACCCTTAGTTTTAATGGAAAATGAAATGGAGGATATGGACTTTGCTGTACCTGTGCAAGCTGCAGGTAGATTTCCAGATAATGATAATGGTGTTGCTGCAGATGATAAAGAAGTTGGCCAAGAGAAACTTATGCCAGTTGAGAGAGTGCGCAAATTTTTTCCAGAGACATGGCTGTGGAATGATAATATTACTGAGTAAGTAAATGTTTTGATAATGTCCTAGTGAACCCTTCTACCTCTATGATTTGCACTAAACCCATCAACACAGCGGTTGATTGTAGACTTTTGCAGGGGGAAAATCTGGACAATACTAGACCAGTTCGTATCATTGTGTTTGGTGTGCATAGAATACACATAAGATAGGTATGTAATAAACCCTTTGAGCGCCAAAGTCAATTTTTGTCCCCTACACCAAAATATACACCAGTCAATATTTTTTGTAATTTTTGCTAAAATTTTGATATAAACCTGAACCCAATAAAATGTGATGTTCATTTGGTCCAAAATTGCCAAAAAAAAATTACAGAAAAAGATACAAAATTGGTAAAAATTTTGCACACTATAAGTAACTTTAGTGGGAAAAATTGCAGCGCTGATAGGGTTAACTGTGCTTATGGCTCATGCCAGGTCACAAATCTATCAATAGCTTATCCTTTAATAACAAATAATTAATGAAAAACCACATCCCTTAGAAAATGAAATCACACAAGGCGTAATTCAGAAAAATATTGTATTTGAGAGTGTAAATATCTGTCCTCAAGGCCCATTTTACCCTAAAGCAAGGATTTTTTGCTCTGATGAAAATAAATAAGATTCAGTGTGTATTCCCCATACAGTTAATACCTTATTAGTTCATTTCAAAGCTCTAGTAGTAAATAAACTTTTTGCAGACAATATCTAATTTTTGTTAAATCGAAATTATTTGATTTTTTCCCTTAGAGTTTCCACAAGGATGGCGCCGACATTTTGAATGTAAAATATCATTAAATTTAAGTAATTTCTCTAGCAATAAAATTTAAACAGTGACCCCTAATTTTTATTCTTGATTTTGAAAAAAGCAGTTTAAGGTTTCTTTCACTTTCCAGGTGCATACTACTTTATTGACTTAAGTTATCTTCATTTTCAAAAATTGAAAATATAATGATCTTGATGAAGGGACCCCATGTTGGTCCCAAAACACCATTAGGATGAATCAGAAACATAAAGGTCTCATGACCTGGGTCAAAGCACTATAGATTTGCAGGTGTCTTGCCATCTATTCCACAGAAAAATAACAACAATGATCCACTCATTCACCATGTCATAGCACTAACAATAGTACAGATAGATCTGATGTGTGAAGTTGCCTACATTTCCTTTATAAAATGAGGATCCTAGCGGCTTTATCTCATTTATTCCTGTTGTACAACAGAGGCTTTTGCCTATTCACAGAAAACACACAATTATATCAATACTGAATAGCGTTGATCGCGACTTCGGGTTTGTTACTAAATATAGCTGCACGCGCGCGACTTTCGGACAAATAAGCTGAAATTCTCAGTGACAAATTTTGTCGTTGTATGCACGGTTTTTGTTGCAGCTTGTAGTCTCAGTCATCAATCCATACGAATAAGTGTGACAATAAATAGCCACTCTAACACTCGCAGTTTTTTTTTCCGTCGTTTATGCGGAAAATGTGGGCAAATGTTTCTTTATGCATATTAATGAGAGAGAACAGTGACATCATTTGCGATCAGCGCTATTGTGAACCTCATCCAACACAGAATTTTTTTTACAAATTTCCTTTCCCTTGCATATTACCATCGTGTAGTGCTGATGGTCAGGTGTCCTTTTCAAGTCAAGTTCCTGATACCATCACATCTTGGGTTGTTAGTGCTTTTTCGGTTTCCAAGACCGCAGGCTTTGGAGTTGTACCTACAACATCAACGGTAAGTGGTGTTCACTTGAAATCAAATCAACAACAGCTAAAGGAATTGGGAGAGGTGGGCTTGCTATGTAAATTATGTGTCCCTGTATTGTTTTACATTAACTAGATACCATAGACTGTGTCATAGAAGCTGTTAGTATTTGTCGGTCGTCGGTCGTCTGTCTGTCTGCCTATCTGTCTGTACATATGTATGTACGTACCGGTACGTGTGTATTTGTGTATTTGTGTGCTCGTGTATACGCTAGCATGTATATCTTGAGAATGAAAGTGCTCACTCACAAACTTGATATTTGATGTGTAGATGCATCATAAGAATGCAGTCAGCCGTTTTTTAGTGATATTGTCAAAAAATATGCAAAAGAGCTAAAATTGCCAAATTTGGTCAAAACTCTTTTATCTGTATAAACACTGGTGAGACAGCTCTAATATTTGGTATAAATGCCCCTAGGGATGACCTTATGTAGATTTGTTCAAACTGTGATGAAAAATATGCATGTTAATTGTATTTTGAGGCAATTTTTTGTCATTTTTTGGTCAAAATTTATTTCAAAATATTTTCCTTCAAAACTACTGAGCAGACAGCTTGTATATTTTTTAATAGGTCCTGAGGGACGACCTTGTTTAGGAATTTTCAGATTGTGATGAAAAAATGGAACTTTGTATTTTTTAAGGCAGTGTCTGTCATTTGTGGTCAAAAATCTGTTTCTCAGAAAGTGTCTTTCCAATAAATTTGAATTTTGGTGTGCAGGATACTGCAGATGATCTTGGTATAAGTACTTCAAATTGTGGCAAAATTAGCAAGACTAGAGTTCAGATGTTTCAGGCACAAGTTTCTGTTTGTTTGAAATAATATCGCCGTTAATGTTAGCAATAACCCCTGCTGCTGGCCAGTATTTGTGTGATACATGTACAATGCTTATAACATGTTGCATGAGATGCTTGGTGGGTGATCTGTGGAATGCAAGTTTATATGTGTATGGAGGGCAATATTACTATATTACATCAACTGTTGCATTTCTGGCATTTAAAAGTGGTTTCCTCTGTAGTGTGAGCATTGGAATCAGAGAATCTGAAAGCAGATTTTCAAATTGAGCGACTGTCAACAAATATATATATTCAGCACCTGGGACTGAGCATTGTTAACACATGAGAGACACCTAACATGCATATTGAGCCATGATGACAGTTGAAGTAGAACAAACAAGTAACCATGACAATAAAAGCCAGAGAGGGCAATTTTTGTTAAAAAATTCAAAAAATTTATGCTGCTGCTTTTTTATCTGTCTCCATGTATTTTACCATTCAATCTGTCCCATCATCTAGATTTCCCCTATTATCAAAATCATTCTCTGCATCAGAATGAACCTTTTGTGCCAGTCGAGGGGCCTGTACCTCTGGTATGTTACTACCGTACATTTCCCCAGCCTGGGTGAAAAGATGTACCATCAGAACTACCCCCACATTGGCGAACCTGACACACTGATATACCGTAATTTATTTTCCAGGTGAAAGCTTTCAAGCCTTTCTTTGTAAGTCTAAACTTGCCATATTCAATTATCAGAGGTGAGGAAGTGGCCCTGCAAGCCATAGTGTTCAACTACATGGCCAATGATATGGATGTAAGTCTTAATCTTGGATCTCTGAACTCTTGACTTTTATATGCACATTTCATTACGTTTGATGCAGTTTTCACTGGTCTTGCTTGTTTCTTTTAGTTCTAATTAAAGGGACATAAGCTGTAACTTGTGGCAAGTTTTTTAGTATTCTGCTTCTGTATATGAACTACCGTGTCTGACCCTAATCCGTTTGTGATGCTGAAATTTCGAGTATTTTTTTGTCAACACAGCTTGTATGTGTGTAGTGATCATTGTTTATTGTTTACAAATGAATTCTAGTCCGGACTTGAATACAATTTTCAACAATAACAATGAAGATTATACTCATATAGGTTGTGTTGATATGCTAAATACTTGGCATTAAATTACATTTCAGGGATTCAATGCAGAAAGAGTAGGGAAACCACAAAACAAAAGTTCTGAAAAAATAGCCAAAAGATACAGCTTATGGAGCTTTAACAAGATTTTGATCACAATTTGCTTCCAGTAAAGCACAATCAAGACATTTCCTATTGTATCAATTCTAGGTGTCGGTGATTTTAGACAGTTCAGAAGACTTTAACAACATAATAGTTTCAACTGAAGGTGAAGTGGAATATACTCAAGTTTTACAGGTACGTGACCATGTGTTCACATATTTTAAAGTCATTTAAGGAGGGCGCTGTACCCAACACAGTGTATTTTGCTGAAGATCACTTTTTGAAAATATTCATTCAACTTTAATTAATTTATCAATCAGAGATTAAAATATTGGTTGGGTTCACCTTTTAGCTTATCAAACAGTCATAAGTTGCGTGATAAAGAAGTGTTAATTCATGCAAATGTATGCAAATCACCCAATTTCCTGGCTTCTCATTTCTCTCAATTTCAAGATTCCCAAAGAATTTAATTCCTCTGGCCAAATCAAATTTTCTGAAATTTTCACACTTAGTTCTATAAATACTAAACAAAAACGACAATTATGTTTGGTAATAAAGTTCTTACATTTTGAATATGAGATATATTAGTTTTTCTAATCATATGTTTTTAGTCACTTTATTGAGTGTCAGTCTGAAATTTCAACCCATGCCGTATTAGAAGGATAGATAATGAAAAAAGTTGTTTTTCTTCATATACTCTTGTTTCAAGTGAAATATTACATTTCAGAAAATAGTATCAAGCTTTTGACTTAAATTAAATTTTATCATTAATACCAAAATTTCAGTTTTTTACCCCAAATTACACCTCCTTCATCCTTTGAGTAAACTATTGCTACCATAGTAAATTGTAGATTCTCTGCTTCTTGAAAATATATTGTATGACAGAGTTTCCTTGTCATCTTCGATGAGAAAAATTCCTTTGAAAAGACTGTGTTGGCAACATGCAGCTCCACCTTATGGGAGAAAATGTAAGAGAGAAATTGAAAGTGTACAATGTGCAAACACATTGTTGTATAGCAAAGTTTTAAATCTGACTTTCATTAATTTCTTCCAAAGGTTACTAGCGAAGGAAACTCAGTCTTATGCATTGACCAGTCCCACAAACTTGCTTGTTTTCCTTCGTTGGTTACTGAGAAAACAGTTCAAAATACCCATCCATTGTTTTCACTTATTGAGCCTGAGATTAATAAAATTTGAATTCACCAAAAGGTCACAACATGCTAGGTTGTCAAATGCTGCTTCTGTGCTTTGAAGTCACAATATGTAATCCCTGTTCAGATTGGAATCTGTACATGATATATATCCACCAAACATTGCACAGTATGAAAATGAGTTGCTTTCACAATCTGATTTAGTATTGGTGTTGTAATTTGAAAGGAAGAGATTCAGTGATCTCAAAGTGATTATCTCTTCCGGCGGAATCATTTATTTCAGTCGATACTTCAAGAGGGATGCACATTAATTATTTCAAAAGTAGAAATTACTAGTCAATGAAACGTTCAATTCTAACTTTAACAGTCAGGTAGACATCTAATGATCTAACAATGTCTGCTTTCATGACCCTGAAGCATTCATTCATGTGCAGTGTATTAATGAAGGTTGTTTATGTATGTAACGCCAACTGAGTCATTATCATGGGTGTTCTTGGACTGATATATTGCATTGAAGAGTGCAACTTTATAAATTTTTTCTTCAAATTAATGTTTTCTTGAGTTGCAGATTTGAACTAAAAATAAGTGATGAAGTGCTGTATTTGCAAAAGTTAGTGAATCTTGCATTGAAGACATTGTACCTAATATTTACCAGGTGTAGAGAATTTAATGGCAGTTCATTCATGAGGATTTTGTCTCTCCTCCTCTGGTTTTTCAGGAAGCCAAAATAGCAGTGCCAGCTGGAGAAGGCAGGTCTGTGTCTTTCCCACTGAAGCCAACCAGAATTGGTAACATTGTCCTCAATGTGAGAGCACAGTCAACAGAAGCTGCAGATGCTGTGGAAAGGATTTTGCTGGTTGAGGTGGGGCATTATTTTGCAAATAGTCACTCTTTCAATTTTGTTGCTCGCAGCAACGCTTTACTGCACAAGAATTGTTCCAACAACCGCACTGATAGAGAGACCCCTCAGTCCAACAACTTTTTTCAAATCAATAAATTTATTTACTTCTCTAAGTTGTAACGACAAAAACTCATTCATGATATTCCCCTTGTGTTCTGTGACTCAAATAACTCTCTTTTTGCCTAAAGTATGTTGATATACGATATGCTGGCATTGACAACACATTGTCCTGTGTAGATAACACAATATTATTGTTAACAGATGAATTGTAGCGAAAACTGTCGATTACACAATATAGAACAAAATAATTTGGAAAATACCTGAAACTCACAGCCTTTTGAGCTTTAATTATTTTGTTTGCATGCAAGTTTACATTATGTAAGTCAGAATGCTAAATTTTTCAGACATGTCAGCTTAAGTAGTATTATCTCTCTGTCTGTATATATACCGTATGGTATATATATATATTTTGGCCACTCCATTGCAGTCCCGTTGCAATTTCAATGTAATTGTACCTGGATAGAGCAGCCACCTGTCTAATGCGGCCAGCGGCCACCCTTTTTGTGTGTGTTTGGTCAGTTGACACTGTGTATTGCGGCCAGAAACATCTTGACCGCCCACCCAAAATGCCATGTTGTACTCAAATTTTGGGATGTTGCAGGGAGTTTACATTGAATAGCCCATTGTATATATGCGTGTCTGACTTGACTGTGGCAGTGTGTTCAGGACTAGGTGCTAACACGGCCCTTTTTGTGGAGCGACTGTGGTGCTAAGTACCTAAAGACAAAATAACAAAAGAGGTCTGGGAAATCTGCCCCAGCAGTACCTTGCGACGGTCCTCAAAAATGCCCCCACTGACTAAAAAGTATACCGACTCAATAGTTTTCACCAGTTTAGGTAAAAGAAATGTCAAAATAAATCATTCAAGAGTTACCATGACATTGTTTTGATCAAAAAAGCCAGAACTCTGATTGACACCTATGATCGAAACAGACAATTACCACTTCTAAAAAAGACATGTACTTAGCATTTCTAGTACCTTACGAAGCAAAATTTAAACTATATTTTCTCATGAACACTCGGCGCGATTTAACTTTCTACAGGTCGGCTTTATATGTGGGATCCATGGCAGCCATTGTTGTTTATCGAAATGTTGTCGGCGATAGCGCTAACCATTGGCCCTCTTCAACAACATTTCTATTCAAACCGTAAACAATGAATATGGCGGCCAGACACGAGTGCCCTGCAGTGCCGTGCACTCCAGAAGCATACTGCGGAGGATATTTCAGAAGTAAAAGTATTTTCAGTCATGTTTTGGAAAGATCAAACTTGCTTTTCAAAAGCGAGAAGCGACTACCACATTGTTTCTTTCTTAGCAAAACTGTGAACACGGAAGCCGGGTGCGAACACCAGCAACTGTGTTCAATCATGCCCTGTTTCAAACTTTCACACATTGCAGTGACGCTATGACGGTAAGCTTTGTCAGCCTGAGACAAGAGAAGACACAAGTCGGTCGGTCGGTTACTGTGAAAAGTTTTTTGGAAGTGATTGACATTTGTGATAATTTCCAATGCAATATTCATGTATGATCAGTCGAATGTTCCAACACCAACGGATCGATTCTAGCTACCGTCGAGCTACCATCGCAGCCGCTACAAAAACAATGCAAAGTAGAGTAAGGCAGACTGATCTCATTCTCAGTGACTTTGTGAGGAAAAACTGACAAATGAAATTTTTGTAGCATTGTGGTTATCAGCATTAATTTTTTACTTTTTTCTTTTAAACATACTATGAGGACATGTGTCAATCTACAGTACATTGGGATTTTTTTAACACTGCATCTATTTACATTTTTGGTTATTTTCTTCTTTTGCATGACTGTAAAATTACTTTTATGCCTATGATATCATAAAAAAGTTACACAATAATACATTTCTTCTTTTTTTGAACTGAATATATATATAACATGAAGTGTTTGTCTGAAATGCCTGTTAGAGCATTTCATATGTTTTAAATCTGTCCCCTGCCAAACATCTTGATAACAAGTCGACAAGCCAAACACATTTGTACATTTACTGATTACGAATAAATTATCTGACCTGTCTATAAAGGCCACCTGTCTATAAAGGCCACTTTAGCAAAGTCCCTTGACTGGCCACTATACACATGTTTGACTGTGTGTGTGTGTATATATATATATATATATATATATATATATATATATATATATATATATATATGATATCTTAATATATGTATGTACTGCGTCTGTGTGTGTTACCTTTTTTTACATCAATTTCTTCTATTTTTTGCTATCAATCATTTGTTTCTATCGCAACATAAACAATAGTTGGTAAAACTGATCTCATCTCTTTTTAAACGTCACTCACAGGCTGAAGGTGTAGCACATGAATACACAAGATCTACTTTACTGGATTTGACAAATTCAGACCAGGATCAAGTAACCTTTGAGATAGCTTTACCCAGTGAAGATCTTGTCATCGGCTCAGTGAAGGCAAAGATTTCACTTGTTGGTAAGTATTATTTCAATGTATTGTAAGAAATATGTCTTTGGCGGACCAAAAAGTTCAGACAATATGCAACATGTTGCCATTTGTAGAACATTTTAATTAATTGAGGTGCAAACTGGATTCTGCAAACAAAATACTGTCAGATGTAAATCAATCAACAGCGGCCACCTCAACTGAACAACAAATTCTAGTGAGGCGATGCTATCCAGCTACACTTCAATGGTCGACTCTTATGACATTTTTTTTCACTCTCAAATTGTCTCACTTATTGACTCATCTGTGCCATGATGCTCTAAATTTAACATCATGACACAAGTTAATGTAATAGATATTGTATAGGTATTGTCTTGGACTTGTTCCTAGTTATGCTGCTCATTTTGATGTTATTCCTTTGTGTGTAGGGGCAACTGTAATCACCTTGTTCATATAACAAGGGCTAATGGGTCAAACCCTGAATTCGAATGGACCATGGTACAAACAAAACCATGTGCCCAATCAGGCATAGCAGTATATGTATTTCCGTTCGTGTTTGTACATATGGGTCAGTTTGTACCACCATCACATGATCTCTTTGATGTACTGAGTCTGTAGATATCTTTTTATCCCGGAGTATAACCATTCTGTGTGTCTGGATTTAACCTCTTGACCGCTGATTCCCTGCAAAAAGGTTCACAATCACAATTGATAACAATGGTGATGAAAGGATTACAAGTGTTGCCAGTTGGTTTTTAGCTACTATAGACTATAGTCTATAATTTACACCCCAGTGAGAGATCTCAGATCAGCTGACTCTTTGCGGTTGGTGCCACCTCATGGAAACTTTAATAAGGCATATGGGCAGAGAGCATTCTCTGTTTGTGCACCTGCTCTGTGGAATTCGCTGCCGCCAGTGATTCGCAACACCAGATCTGTGGACTGTTTTAAACGTCTTTTAAAAACTCATCTTTTTAATCAGTGCTATTTGTGATTGCGTTTTTAGGATCATCATCTTCTGTATGGTTTTTTAACTGGGACTTTTTAACTGGGATTTTTTTTAACTGAGATTTTCAATTTATTCTGCTGCTTTCGTAATGATTTTTTATCACAGTCTTTTGTTTTATTTTATTTTTATCAATTAATTCTTTACATTTTTATCCCCGTCTTTTGTTTATTGAAAGAGAATCGTACAGGTGTTGATAGATTTTGACATTGTTTGTTTTCCTTTTCTTCTATTGCTGTTGCTGGTTTTAGTATCTGTTTGTTTCTTTTTTATAATATGTAAATCGCACTGAGACGTATGTGTAGTGCGTGTAAGAAATAAATATTATTATTATTATATTAGTCTATAGAAGCTATTGGGATGGGTATCCGTCCGGCGTCAGTCTGTATGTATGTATGTATGTATGTATGTATGTATGTATGATGTATGTATGTATGTATGTATGTATGTATGTCCGTTTGTGAGGCGTCCGTCCACTCAAATATCTTGAGAACTGCAGTACTTACTGATTTGATATTTGTTGTGTAGATGAAAAATATGATTTTGAGAAATTTTTTTAATTTTTTGATATTGTTGAAAATAGGCAAATTAATGCCAAAAAAGGTGTTTTTGGTAAAAATCTTCTTCTTCATAACCGCTGGTCAGACAGCTTTGTTATTTGGTATACAGGTCCCGAGGGGTAACCCAACTTAGATTTCTTCAAATTGTGATGAAATATGCAAATGTGTATTTTTAAGGAATTTTTTTGTCATTTTTGGTCAAAATTTGACTTACATTGTATGTAATTCTTGTACTGTATAAACCCTATCATTCACCCAGAAAAAAATAATTAATATGATTTTAAATAATTGAATTAATTAGGAAATCATCAAAGCCAAAATAATTTTAGTGTAGAATTATCAGAAAGTTCAACTTTTTTTGACAGTTCATAGTGAAATGCTTACCATCTTGGAGGATTAAAACATGTAAAGGCAACTTTCCTGAATCCCAACTTTGACATATTCTGAACCGTCATTTATTGTGCCCTGTATGTTATCTAAAAGAAATTGCTCAAAATAGTCAATAGAGATAGAGATAGAGATAGAGATAGAGAAAGTTCTAATTTCCATTTATGGTTGACTTGGTAAGGATAAAATAAAATTACTTTTTGAGGAAAAAAATAGAGTGGTCAATTAAAAGAGTGGTCAAAGTGATAGGGTTTTTATGGTAAAGCTGGGCTGTAAGATTCCTCATGTGCTATTTATAGCAATTATGCAATCTGTGTAAACAGTGCAATGAAAGTTACATGATTCCTTATAATGCTTTTGATGACCTTGAACTTCTTAAGTTTCAAACATTTGTCTCTTCAGTGTGCTTTCTCTGAGTATGTACAGTCTCAACTTATTCAACAGAACTCACAGTGTTAATCAAAGATATCCACCTTCTTCATCAATACATGTGTCACAAAAGGTTATTCTCTACATAACACAGCAGAGCTCTGTCAACTGTTGAGTTGCTTGTTCTTTCAAAACCGCTGGTCAGACAGCTTTAATATTTGGTTTACAAGTCCCTAGAATGACCTAAGTGAGATAATTTCATACAGTCAGGAAATACTTAATTTTGTATCCATGTCTATAGTAGCTTCAGGGACTTTGGCCCTATGTTTTTCATAAGGCCATTTAAAGAAAATTCTTTGTTTGCCATCCTTGGATTTTTGAAAAACCTACCAGCCAGCCAGGGAAAAAATCAAACAGACAAAAAACAGGTGTATTAACATAAGCTCATTATGTATGTGGTTTCTCTTGGAAACTTACATTTTTATTTGTAATAGTGTTAAGGTGGTTGGAAAGGCTATTTTTGCACCAATTCTTTTCTAAGAGTTAATGTCAAGTTTCAAGTGTTAGAATCAAGATATTTAGTTCAAATTTTCAGGATAACTCCCTTAGTTAATATTTTCTCCAAAGACTATAAAAATTGTATATTTGCAGCCATGATTTTGAAATATGACACCAGTAAATATTAAAATTCAATTTTTCATATTTTTTTTACATATTTGAATTTAATAATGATTGGATAGTATTAATATTAACAAATTAGTTATAAATATGTTGAGACTATTTATTGTAAGATTTGTACGGCAGGATTTGTAAATAAATTTGTTTTTATGATTTTACATGGGTTTATATATCAAAAAATTATTAAAAATTCTTCAAATTTCAAAATGTGATTTTTCAAAAAGTACTTCAAATACAGGAAAATTGTGCCGTACAAATCTTATCTATAACCTTGTTATAGGCTGTGAAAATTTCATGTCCATATCTCATTTCAAAGTTGGATTAAATTGGTATACAATTATGTAGGAAAACTGTTATTCTGTCAAAATGTTGAAAACAAGCCATATTTGCACCCCTCCTTTGGAGTCATAGAGCAGTTTTTTCTGGTTAATCTCACTTTTGACACCTCTTTGACACTCAAAGAATCTAAAAATGCATTTACAATAGCAGTCACTCACTCTGAATGCCAGCACCGCCTTGTCAAACTTTCCTGAAAACAGCAAATAATGACTTTCCCTTTTCAACATTTTATTAACAGCTAGGGGACCTCTACCATAGTTAATACACTAAGGACTCCCCAACTTCTTCTTATTTGGTCAGTTTTTCAGAAGTTTTAACAGGCTATAACTCAGCAATGCCTTTGTGCCCAAATGTCTAGTTTTTTTTATTCCACAGAGAATGTTGACTACTTTATATTTTAATAGTTTTGTTGAAATTTATAACTGACGCTCTAGCTTTCCAACCACCTTAACAGTGTGTTTGTTTTCTTAGTTTTCTCTGAAAATCTACCAGCACTTGGAGGGAAAACAAAGAATTTTATTTAAAGCACCTAATGAAAGGGTGAGACGGGAAGCAGACCTAGGGCAGTAGGTATTTTTAACCACAGAGATTCTTGTGCTAACAGATTTCATAACTTAACAGGTGACATTATGGGCTCCGCAATGAACAACTTGGACCAGCTGCTGAAAATGCCAACAGGCTGCGGGGAACAAACAATGATCGGGTTTGCTCCTGACGTCTTTATCTATAATTACCTAGAGGCAACCAACCAGGACAACGGAGAGGTCAAGGACAAGGCAATCAGGTTCATGCGATCAGGTAGAATCATTACTAGAATCATTCTTATGTTGTGGAAATGACAACTGTTCAATAATAATCCCATTTTTCATAATGTGAAACAAATACCAACTCAATGGCAAAGATTATTTCTCAATGACTCGTGAATAACATGCACCGGTCGAAACACTGTGCATTTTGACCAACAAAACCACCTATCTCATCAAAACACCTATAATAATTGAAAGTTTTGTGATGATGGCATTTCTACAGAGAGCTGACAGATGATAAGGGATGAGAAAATTTGCAATACATTATAGGTGTATATTTTATTTATGAATGTGTGTGTCTATGTGTGTTTCTGTGTGTGTCTTTGTGTTTATGTACTAGGTATAACAAATTTTACAGATTCTCAGGTATGTAAATTGCACATTAAAAATACACACACATTATATGAGCCTGTGTCTGTAAATAACATACAGTACATACAGTGTGTGTGTGTGTGTGTGTCTATGTCTGTGAGTGTGTGTCTGTGTCTGTATATATATATATATATATATATATATATATATATATATATATATATATTATATATATATATATATATATATAGATAGATATATGATATATAGATATATGAATGATCCCTAGGCTTCTAGGCTTCAGGGATTTGAACAATGTATTTTTTGCGCCATAGGATACCAAAGAGAACTGACTTATAAACACAGTGATGGCTCCTTCAGTGCCTTTGGTGAAAGGGATGATTCTGGTAGTACATGGCTAACAGCGTTTGTAGTCAAATCATTCATCCAGGCCATGGACTTCATCTACATTGACCCAAATGTGGTTGTCAGGGCAATTATCTTTTTGGTAGAAGGTCAGCAGACGGACGGCTCATTTTCTGAAGTCGGTAGAGTTGTCGATACTTTCATTCAGGTAAGAGACCTAATCCTTTATAGTTATGTAACTATTACCCCTTTAATTTCTGATCTTGTAGTCTTTTTAAAACCATTGTAAAAATTTGAAAATTTTAACATCTGCTCCGAAGGTGCATTCTACGTAAAGATATGGAAAATGTACAGCAACCATTCTTAAAAAAAATTTGAATGGTCGTTGCATTTTTCAAGAAGATATTTGCTTGTTTTTATCATGAATACCAAAACATTGTGTAGCATTCAGGGAGAAATGCAGTACATGGTCTACCAACTCTGCAGAAATATGTCAAATCTGGGATTGTGAACAAAGTGCTGTGTAGCCTTTAACTGACCACCCCTCTGAAAATGTAATGGTTCATTCCAGACCTTATTGAAGCCGTGTCTAGTAGTTGCCTTGATAGTGTTGTTTTCATTTATCTTCAGGGTGGAATTAAAGGACCAATGGCAATGACAGCATACACGTTGATTGCACTCTCACAAAGCAATGACAAAGTTGACAGTGCTATGTCAGAGGTAAGTACTGAATTCAGTGTTTATTCTCTTCAGCCTTACCATCCCAATTCAAACTGGTAAAGGTGCAGTTTTACCATCACAGATAGCTGGGTTGTTCTTCTTTTGATCCTGTGAGGGTGAAGTACAGCAATCAGCATTCATATGTCAGAAATTTGCTGATTTACTGGCTTGTTGTGGTAGCTTGGCCGTCTGTGACGTGGAGCTTATCAGATAGGTATCTATCAATTTGTATCAACTCGCCTCCCCCCTTATCAGATAGGTAGTTTTACACCGTCATCTGTCTAATCTGTAATGCAGTATTTTTAATTACAGACCCAATTAATGAACAGGACTCCATCCTCGCTCTCCGAGTACCCATTAACAAGGGGGGACTGTGTCATCAACGATGACTTGTAAATATATATTTTCTGCCAGTGACCTCTGAAAAATGACACACAGTCAAGTTCAAGTGAAAAGTGTACATTGATATTCAAATTATGACTTCTCATCTAATAGATGACATGTCACATCAAACAGAAATTTGTGAGAGATACAAAGAATACAAACTGTACATGTGAAAGTTGGCATACTTTCTGTAAATTTAATATGGCAGTTGTGAACGTTAACTGCTTTGTAAAAAAGAGATTTTAGTAGATGTCCGTGAATGAACACAAGAATTGGTGAGTCATAATAGCTGGTACACATTATGTATAGTTTAAACTGGACACCAAGTCAGCTTTTAGCCTTCCTGTTAATTTGATCATGTATTCATTTGAAATCAACAGTTCTTTGCCCGAGAAGAAGGTGAAAAATTCAAAGGACTTGAAGAAGATGTTTCAATAAAATTATGTTCATATTTCTTTATATCATTGTTCACAGTACGACATGGTAAGATTGCAGAATGCCAGGTCACGTGCAAGACTTTTCCTTGAAAGGGGCTTTACATCAATGGATGATCCTTACTCTGTTGCCATAGTAACATACGCCTTGCATCTCAGCCAAAGCCCGTACATTGACACGGCATTTGATAAGCTCAACAGTCTAGCTACTTCACAAGGTGAGACATTCTAGAGCAATTGAAGCTAAGGGAAGCAGATTCAGTACGATTTCATCAAATCGTATACTATAGGCTTTAGCAGGAAATAGTGAGAACAAGGTTGTAATAAATTAACACTATGCTAGAATAGTCCACTTGTCTTTGACCATCACGAAATGTCAAGTGAATGTCGGTAATGATGTAAGTGTTACACAGACTGCAGTGGCTGTCAAAAGTCCAAGAGTGTTGATAAGGGCTTTAAGTTGTTCAAAATGTCAATGATGTCAAATGGTGCAAGATTTGAAAAACCCGTTTTGCATATGTTAATTGTTGTCATAAGCTGAAGAAGGTCATTTGAAAACATAAATTTGTATTAACCTGTCCTCCACCCCCTCCTCAATGCTCTGCAAACAGGTCCTCAATGGCCATTGATAACAAATGAGTTTAGGCCAAACCACGGTCCCTCCACAGGAGGGACTGTGGCCAAACCATAGTTGGTGGCATGAACCAGCAGCTAAAGCAAACCACCTTATTGCTGGCATAGCCTGGTATCCTCAGCTCTGTTTATTGATTGCGCAAGTAAAGAAGGCTCATTACATAAGCCAGTGAGGACTGTGAAAACCTCTACATGGTTTGACGCATTTCTCAGGGACAATTGCTTAAAAATGTGTCTCCTGTGTCGTCAAGGTTGCTTCATCGCAGAGCATGAAAGAATCTTCTCTTTATGCTGTACTATTTACAGCATTTACTGTTGGAATATACTCACTTGTATGGTACAATAATAAGGTTGTCACGGATGAACACAATCAAAGGCCCTGGCGGTAGTGTTTTTGTTCTACCGGGTTGACTCTTGTTCATATTGAAGTGTGACCCTACCTAACATAATCAAGTATTAAAATACCCTTAAGAAAATATTGACCTCACGTGTAGTAAAAATAGCATGAAGGTCTGAGACTCTCTTTCTTCATTTCATATTCAAAAATAAGGACAAGTATTTGTCTGCATACTTTCATCAATACATATTTCAGTGCATGTGTTCAACAATCAGTCTCTGTGACTTGACCAATGATACAAAGATGACAACAGAAATCACCCATAAGGTCTCAGTCACAGACCTATAGTAATAAATGCCGGTGCCAAACACAAAATTTGCCCCAGTATTTGTCATCAGCCCATGGTTGGAACCTGATGCTATGTTTAGTAACAAATTTACCATTGCAGTCAGAGCGATTTTTAGTGTTCTCATGCCGATGATGCTATCGCAAATGTACAGTATGTCAGACAGTTGTTGCAATTTGCGTGTTTTGATTTTTGTGCAGCCGGTCTGATGTATTGGTCTGATGGTGAGGGTACTACTGACGACAATGAGGACAGGCGGGGTTGGTACTATCAGCCCAGGTCTGCTGAGATTGAAATTACTGGCTACGCACTCCTGACTTACAACCAACGAACAGATATCGATGGAGCTGTGCCAATTACACGTTGGCTAACAAAACAGAGCAATTCATTTGGGGGTTATTCCTCAACGCAGGTGAATATTTAGTATCTAATTTTCAGATATTTTTATGATATTCAAATAATTGTGATTGTTGTATTCTTGCACTACTGCCATAATTTGCCCATCACTCCTTCCAAAGTAGTAGCTAAAATTTGAATCATTCCTTTTCTTTCTTTCTCATAGTGTTACAAAATTCTCAGTTTTTTTTGTACTGATTCTCTGTATCTTTAAATTGACTGATGATACTCTGTGCAGTGTTATTATTTTGTTGTTTGTTGTTTCTGACAGTTTCTTCCAATATCAATTTCATTTTGTATCTGATTTATTGTGTATTCACTCTTCACGAAACAATCTGTCATATGACCACACTATCATTTAACCGATGGTCTATCATTGATCATTTGTTTAATGGTATTTGTTAGCTCAAAATTTTAGGATTTTTTGAAGTGAAGCAATGCTAATCATATAGGACACAATTTGATTTTACCCTTGCAAACCAATTGAAATTGATCTTTCACAAAACTGAACTTTGGATCCATGAATCATACATGAAGTTGTTGCAAGTATACGCCAAATTGAAACATCTAAACACTCTATTACTTTTTAGGTCTCCTAGTCTGTTGTATCGTCTCTTTAGGGTGCAATTCATTGAGATTACAAACATGCAAATTAAATCAGTCAGGAACCCCCAATTATTATGTATTATATCAGCATTCATGTTAGATAAAGATAGTACTGTTTCAGTGCAAATTAACAACTGCAATTCCTTTTTGTGTGTGTTGTGATAAAACATGAAAGTAAATGGCTTTTTGATATCTTGTCACAGGATACTGTCATAGCCCTTGAAGCACTCTCAGCATTTGCCATATTAATGAGTAAAGGTGGCAAGGACTTCACAGTTACAGTCACAACCTCGGCGATGCCTTCCTACCGGACTCAACTCCAAGTGAACGCAGAAAATGCCATGGTACTACAACAAGTAGAGGTAAGAAGTATTGTCCGATGGGAAATGTGTTTTGTCATCTTGCAATGTTGCATTTCTGCGGAATTCTTGTTCCACATTGTAACCTCTTGAACGTGCTAAAGTCAATAATTGGTACTTAGGGAGCCTTCAGTAATTACAGGGAGGGTGGGCCGGGGAATTGGGGGGGGGTCACTTTTTACAGTACTGATGTGCACAGAATTCCCCCGGCCCATCCCCTGTAATTATTGAAGGCTCCCTTAGCCATTTTGTAACTTTGGAAGACTGACAATTTTCTGCTGATGTGCAGTGTGCTCGCAAGCTTATATCTGATTGGTCGATTGTCACTATTCCCAGCAACTTGGGGAGTCTATTTGTATAATTCTATTAGAATGGTAAGATTCAACCACCCAATTGGATAATAGCTTTTGAGACACTGCACACCAGCCCACAATTTTGGCTCCAATATTGCAAAAATGGCACACTACCACTGTTATCACAGATATGGTATATAAGGCATTGTAATACCAATGGTGTCTGTCGCCAACTATTGATGTCGTCATGTGTTTCACATTCCAGCTTCCTGTGACATCAGGGGAAGTCATGGTTGACGTAACCGGCACTGGAGCAGGACTCCTACAGTTCACCGTCAGTTTCAACACAGCAGAGGGTGATGACGAAGACTCATTCAATGTAATCATTGTCACCAATGATAATAACAGAAATCAAATCTCAATAGCAACGTGTGCTGAGTAAGTATCGAATGACTCTTGCAACAGTTTTTGTGCAGCTAATATGACTTTCAAGATTCTGACATTGTTTCATTTAACTTTACACAATTTGAGGTACTAGAATGTGCAGTTGGGACAGATATTTGAACCCTCGAATTTTTACAGTACTTTTCTGGTTCACTGGTTGTAGGGTTGATTTTGAAGCTCTTGGAGTGAAAAGGAAAATTTTTCTGTCTTAGGTTTTGAAAATTGACATTATTTCCCCACAGAGTTAACCGAGGAATAGCAGCCATTTTGAATTTCAAATATTGATAAATGTCAAGCAGTTTTAACCAAGGAATGGCAGCCATTTTGAATTTCAAATATTGGTCAATGTCAAGCATAATCATACCTAAGGAAATAAAGGTGGATATTCACAAACCCTTTGATCTGGCGCCTATCTCCATGCAAGGCACACCACACACCGTACAAGCACAAAATATTCCTCACGGATATTTTGATTTGCACAAGTGGTAAGGAGCAGAGCATTCACTAACCTAATAGAGAATGAGGTAAAAACTGCCTGCAGAAACAATGTGTGGAAGTGACACTTATGCACTGTTGACTCATGTCATCAGTCAGTTCAAAGTTCAACAGCGTGAAAGAGTTTTGATGTAAAATTGGTAATGTCAGCAAAAAATGAAGAAATTTGACAAACAAAGGAGTGCACAGCAGGTGTACGGTCAGAATGATAGGTGTGGCTGTCGGCATAGTGGCATCTCCATGGTGATTATACTGTGGGGAGAACACAAAGTTTCTTAGCAATCCTATTCCTGTATCTTTCAATAACAAAGAATGATTTTAGAAACCTTTTGTTCAGTGACTTCAGATTTTCCTTTCGTTTAGTAAATGGAGATAGAACTTTACACCAGACAGATGAGGGCAGCCCTTTTTAAAATTTGACAAGGGAGAAAAACAGTTGGGGAGACTGATAAGTTATTTATTACACATTTCAATGTGTTTTATCAGATATCTGCTTGGAGAAACTACAGGTATGGCAGTCATGGAAGTTGGTATACCATCAGGTTTCTATGCGGAAACTGAGACTCTGACAGAGCTGATTGGTGCCACTGATGGACTGAAAAGAGCAGAACAGGAGAACAATAAGGCAGTGTTCTACTTCAATCAGGTAAGGAGATGGAAGTAAGAGGCTTTCTAGAAGACCTTGTGTGGGATTTTGTGATTTCACAAAGCAGCCTATCTCACCGTAGACCCTAATGAAAGAGGGACTGGCAACTGGGGCAAACATCAAAGCAACACATTGCTAGCTGCAGACGCTGTGAGTGTATATAATCCCCAAACTAGGTACAATCTAAAAATAACATCACCTGATAGAGGGCGGTGATGCTGGTTATGAGAATACATTGGGGCGGTAGAGACAGCCATCTTTGAAGGACCTTTCCCACTACATTTTAATGCACAACAATTAACTGTTCACAAATATCATCATCATGTTAATCAAATATTATCTAAACATTTGTAAACACCTTTATTTAATATGAATGTCTTAAACTCAGTGTATTTCAGTGACATTTTCCATTTAACATTCTACACAATATCTCACATGTATCTACTGGTATTTTAGCTCACATTTGGTTATACCAATGTGAGTTTATCGTATAAGCTGAAGTCGATGGCGTCTGTATGTATGTGTGTATGTATGTATGTATGTATGTATGTATGTATGTATGTATGTACAGTATGTCCGTCAACATCAAAAACATGCAAACCGCTGCAAGTTTCAGCTTGGTATTTGGTGTGTTGATGCATCCTGGGCTATAGATGGGATTTTGTTCAAATGAAGTCTGCATTGCCAAAATTATGCAAATGAGCTTACAAAATGTGAAAATGGTCAAGAATTAATAACTCAAGAACTGCTCTTTTGATTGCTCTGAAAATTTGTGTGTAAGTACCTTAGGTGAACCTTATACAGTTTTACAAATATTGTGAAGATATCATTAATTTTGTATTTTTGCTGAATTTTTGGTGATTTTTCTCATTTTCAGTAAAAATTCTTCTTCTCTGAAACCGCCAGCCCAATTGCTCTCAAATTTGGGTTGGATCTTTGCGAGGGTGTTACTCTTCTTATTTGTTGAAATTATGACAAAATTGGGAAAATACTATTTTGGAGCGATTTTGTCATTTTTGGTCAAAAAATCTTAAAAAGTATTTTCTTTTTAAAACCCCTGGACAGACAGCTTTTATATGTGGTATACAGACGTACAGAGATGACAATAAATTGTCCTGAAATATACAAATTTGTATTTTTTAGAACAATATTGTCAATTTTGGTCAAAGAAAACTTGTTCTCAAAATTATTTGTTTGATAGCTTTGTAATTTGGTATAAAGTCCCGGGGGATTTATTAGACAAATTTCTGCTCAAAGTGTTGGGAAACCCCGAAATTTATATATTTTAGGTAATTTTCTCAGTTTGTGACCTTAAATGACCTACACCAACCAGGATATGTTGTGAGACAGTTTTGAAGGCTGTGAACATAATTTTGTCATATTTGGTATCAATTTGTAGGAAATTTTGATCCAGAAAACAAAGTTGAGGTGAATGTTTTCATTGCGGACCATTTTTGCAACTTTTCTATGTAAGACATACAAGAACTGATGACAAATTTAGATCCGGGATAATTCCAGATGTCGTAATCACCGCCCACAGTGGGAGGCATTTCACTATCTGTAACTAACTTAAGTACTGTTTACATTAGAATGATAACACTCATCCAATTAAGTAAAACTCCCCAAGGTTTTAAATACATTTCCTGTCATCTGGCGTTATGTAATACAAGGGATGGAACATTTGATATTCAGGAGGGGCTAGGGTCTAGAAGATTGATGAGGTAGCATTACTTTTACCAGATCCCTTGTACATTTTTTACCCGCTCCCACCTTTTCTTTTTATCAAGCTTCTCTATATTTTGTTGTTGACATTTGCTTATGTATGTAGGATCTGCTTGTCTCATTGCTATAGAAGTTGATATGCATGTTCCTAAAGATGAACTCCAGTACCTAAGTTGGAGACCTTATTTGCTTTTGACATTCTTGTTTTTCCTGGTTTAAATATTTCTCAAACCAATGTGAGCACACTGTCCTTGACGGTATTTTTCTTAAATCAATCAAACTTTACTGTTGTAAACCAGAACAAAATTTTAGCGCCTAGAAAATAATCGGCCATTGTTTACATAGTGTAAACTTGTACTGGAACTTGAAGTGATCTAAGCCAATAGTAGTCTAGATGTTGACTTCAGAGAACAATCCATATTGTTATATGCTCCTTCTTGACACAACATTTTTGATATATTTTCCAGATCGGTTCAAAAGAAACCTGCATCACTTTCCAAGTTCTAAGGTCAGCAGCAGTTGCCAAGGCACAGCCTGCTACTGTTACCGTATATGATTACTATAAACCAGGTGAGTCACATGGTATCATGCAAATTTTACTGGAGAGTAGCTCGGGATATTTTCCCGTAGAAGAGTATGAAATGAAGGATTTGCCCATAGTAACTCAAGCTTAGCCAACCTTCTCAAATGATAGCTTTCAATGTTTGAGGTGGAAATGCGTAATATGTTGACACAAAATGTATGGTGGCAGCCTTGCTATATTTCATGCACCCAAATTCTTACTCAACTCCCAGAGCAACTTTGGATCTGTTATATCTGTCATATCTCTCCATAATTACCCATCAGTCAAAAAGCAAAACTTATCGAGGCAAGTAAATACATTTGGTCTAGGCCTGCACGTAGCCAAAGCAAACCCATGCTGTATAGCATTGCCAATGGAAATACTGACTTCGGTCAGCTATACTACTAGATAATTATTCCTGAATATTTAATCAGAACCCAATGCTTACAAAAGATATTAGAGTCACAACTTTACAGCTTAATGAATGTATGACACAAAATGAAGGCATGTGAATGTTCCTTATTTGGTGCCATTTTGTACAATCAAGCTAGTGACTTGTCCACCTTCATAGGTATAAGCAACTCTAAAATGGATCCAATTTACCTCATTTTTAGTGTTCAAATTACCTTATTTTACAAGTTGCGGTCTGAGAAAAGATAAATGCAATACAGATTTTATGCACACTCTTCAATGACATTGCTCAGTGAATGAGGTGGTGGTACTCAGATGTCCAGTGTAACATAGGTATAACTTGTGACTTGTTGTAGATAGCGCCCTCTTGAGGCAAAGAACACATTTCTAGATGACTACTACTCTCAGACTAAAGCGCTCTCATGGTGTGAACAGCAGGTGTTCAGTTCCACATTATTTGAACTCTCCATGGAAAGGGAATGTTTGTGTAATATCCTAATTTACTGAGTTTTGAGATTTGGTTTTGCACGGACATGCTTATTGCATATCATATAGGAGCTGTAAAAGGTCAAAGTACATTATCTCTTGTGCATGTCAATTACCATGTCTTGTATCTCTGTTTCTGCCCAATGCAATGACTTGAAAAACTGGTGAGAATGTATTTCATGGGTACTTGGAATGAAGATTCATAACAAGCTGAAATTTGTTGAAATGAAAAAGCTTGATGCAGAAGGTTGCCGGAGAGTCCCGTGATGTAAAAATTGGTCAAAAATCAGGACTTAGTGATATTGAATCAGATTGCTTTCAAGATAACATTTCCTTTGTAGTAGCAGTTTATTGCATTACAAGTCCTCTGGCTCACATGCAAAGGAGTTAACGTAAAAAACTTTACATGATAATTATCAGGAAGAAAATGTACGGGAATGCCGAGACATTGAAATACAAAGATTTGGATAAAAGTAGATTCTCTGTAGATATGTATAGTGATCTCAGTTCATGATATGCAGGGTATTCCATGAGAAAATGAAATGCTTCTTTAAATGTGTGAGCCTTACACACTTCGCAAAATCTTTCATTTGAAGCATTCCCATCTTGTCTACCCTGCACTGTATTTAAAGGAAGGCATGAACAGCAAAAACAAGCAGTCCTTGGGAGAACTTTAAAACAAAATTTTAAAATCAGCTTTTTGTATTTTCAGTCTTTTAGATATATTTGCTCACCATTGTTGTTGTTTACAAACATTTTTTACTTTGAATTCACATTTACTCAGAAATCTTTCCTTATGTCCAACCTCCTTTGCCAGCCAAACAAAACTAAAACCATATGAGTACCAGATGTACTCTGTGGATGTAACCTAGTTACACATGTCTACCTAATAATTAAAGTCAACAAAGCGTAGCATACACTTAGAGTGTAGTCTAGAAGATGGTAGCATGGTGATATTAAAGCCCCAGTGCTGCTAACTTTTGATGATAATTTCACCATTTTTATTTTGAATGTGAACCATAATTGCTTGTTCTTCTCCCCAAAGAATGTTGATATACACAGTATCCAGCTTGTCAACTCAGCCCCCGCCCCCCATGGTTGTAAAGTGCATTGTTATTGTTGAAAGCTGACTTCTGGTCTTGACTAGAATTCAAATGTAAACAATATTCATGCATTTTACACATATAGATGCTAAGTTGACAAGCTAAATAGTGGGTGTTTCAACATTCTTTGGGGAGTAGAATAAGAAATTGCAATTGATTTATAAAATAAAAATAATGAAAAAACCATCGAAAGGTAGCAGCACTGGGGCTTTAACCAGAACTTCACACGCTGTTTCAGAGAAAAGACAAAGATTCCCAGTCTGCAACATTCACTCATTATTGCTTTGCTTGTTGTGCTTGATAGTAAATCAAAAATAACCTGCACCAATTTCTCTGTATTTGTTTGTATTTTTCCAATTGCTGGAAGCCTCAGATATTTCCTTTGTTGGTATTTAAAGTAGAGTCTGTCTACAGTAGATTTGTCGATTTTGAACTTGAAAGTCAGCAACAGTTTTCTTCTGTACATAGAAAGGTGGGCATCTTCACTGACTCAAGGGCAAGCATTCTATGAGTGAATAATTTTTGAGATCCAATAGCTTTTTTAATGTGCACAAAATTCTATTATTCTTGATGGCAGATGTGTTGTAATACGTTTATATTTGGCATTAATTACAGAAATAAGGAAGACGAGCACCTATGTATCCAGCACACAGCAAAGTCTGAACATCTGTGAAGTGTGTGATGATTGCCACGGATGTGACAACAATAGTAATACAAGCAATCAACCACTAACCAAGGGAGCTGTCACTTTTACTGTCTTGGTATCGCTTCTCTCAATTTTGTTGGTTGTCGGCAAATTCTTCTGAGTTTGTTTTCCTTCTGATGCGTCCTGGCAATTTGGGTCTTACCGTTATAGTTGCTTGCTACGTGAAGTACATGTAGTCCAGATTACTCATCAAAACTGTACAGAAAGCATCAAATACTACTTGTACAAGTTTGAGCCTCATCTGTAGGGGAACTCAGAGTCAGTAGATTAATCAAAGTTCACATCATTACATGAGTGATGAGATGTAACATAGGTCATTTTCAAAGGCTCAGTTTTTGATGCTGAAAATATTTGACAATGGTTTCAATAAGACAAACATTTTGTATCCATGACTTTGATTAACGTGTCATTTGCAAACTTGCCTTGTTTCGCATTCTGATCAAATTACTAGAATTTTAAGTGCCTAATGAGAATACTGCATGTTTCAACTGTCAACTCAGTTACTATGACAACTCTGATAATATATTTTTCTAATTACTTCTTGAGTGTAAGAATCTTGGCTAATTGCCAAATTAATATGAGAAGCTGACAAAAGTAGCCTTGCAGAGTAGATATGAACACAATCTATACAACCAAGAAACAGTAGTGCTATGAATGACTCTGAAAATTTCCCCAGCCCACTGCCCAAGGCATAAATATACTTTCTAGCAGCTCAATATCAATACTTACACTGGTTATCATCAGCATTTAGAAAGACTGCAAATGTCAAAATTTTCAGTCTACACAAGCTGGGTTATTACACTTGACTTTGCTCAATTCAAAGATGCATACTCCACATGTACATTATGGTGTGACCATGTAAATTTGACATCACAGAGTGGAGCCTAATATTAGACCAAACTTTGGATATCATGAATATGTACAATGTATACGCAACATGTGACGTGAATTTGTTGGTAATGAGAGGGTTAGGAATATGCTGATGACTGTCAAAATTGAGATACAATCATAGCAACAATTTCAATAATTCAAACATAGCAGACCAGCCTACTGGCTACTTCACCATTTGATCTTTTATTTATCTCATGCTACAGTTGAAAACAAAAATAAATATGTCTGATTGTCAAGCTGTGAAAAGAAAGAATTAATCATAGAGTTGTCACATGATTATAGCAGCTGCTTTTCCTACAGTCACATCTTTTGAAGAAATCAACTTGTCATACAGCTTTCCCTGTGAGACACTTGGACTAACTGACAGCCAAACCTTGCCATGTGGGCATGAGATTAATTTACTGTACATCAGTACCAATATTAGCACAGCCTTCGGAATAGCATAGCTCTATTTTTCTGACATATCACCACAGATTATATGATCAGTGAAGTTTCTCACTTTATAGTGTTGTACTCAGATTTTATGAAAATGTTATCAAAATTTTATGTATGTGTCGTGTGTATGTACCCGTTTAATGAATTAAGTGACAACCTGTAGTATAAGGTTAATATGTTATTCAAGATGTACCTTTCATATTGTTGTAAATGTTTTATATAACTTGGATTGTCTTGTACATCTCTAAGATTTATCTGTTTTACGGCAAGATGCCTCCTGTTCTGGAAGAACAAGTCCAAAAGAATGTAGATTAATCAACTAAATCATGTGTAAATTGTTTTCAAAATTTTCAAAAGTGATATGAGTTATTGATGGCAAGTATGTTCTTAATCTTACAGACCTTTGCTGTGTATTATTAATCAAACACTGTGCGCTGGCTGTTCTGTCTTGCCAAAAACATTGCAACTCCATTGAATGAGGCGTTACTATGGACAAAAATAGTCAGGATTCCTGTCTATGACATAATAAGTGAGGTTGTTGAACAATTCTATCGTCAGTGTTACAGTTTTTTTTTCTTTTTCTTTATAACTTGACTCACCCTTTCACCACTCAATGGTTTGGCCCAAAACCCATTATTACAGTAATTGAGGGCCTGTTTAAATGGATGAACAGGTTCAGCAGCATATAGATTCACTGGATGAATAGAATATGATTTCAATTTTTTTTGGGGGGGGGGGTTAATGACTTATCCACAGATTTCACAACTTGCACAGATTCTTTTTTGTTACAATTTTTGGTCAAATGCTAGATACAGAAGCAAAATTTGATGAGTCATCAGTTTTCATGGATTTCGTTTAATCTGTCAGAGGACTGCTGCAGTAAAACATAAGTCTACTACATGTTACTTGATGTCTTGATGAAATGACAATCATTTAACCTATCCACCCCTGATTTTCAGTAAACATTTTGACACTAGCCATTGGTGACAGTAGGTTTTGGCCAAACCATTGTAGTGAAAGGGTTAAGGCATTTGATGGCGATGAATGCAGAACTATACATGTATTTCACAGATACTTTTAACCATTCATGGCAAAGGCTTGTCTGAAACATTATTTTGAATAGTGTAGACCTGTATACAGTGTCAGCTTTTCTTTAATCTTGTACATGTGGCCCATGAACGGTGTGGACTTCACATACAGATTCTGAGAATATTTAGAATTGTGTAAGGGTCTACTTTCACTGCATGTTGATCAATAAGTTTGATCAAGCCATGGAGATTAGTTTTACAATCAATACCGTGTAGTGTTAGTTGTGTAATTTTTTTCTCAACAATGGGAATTTATCTGAATGACTTCACATATGGATTGAAAACTGTATTTTGTAGAGGATGATTTTAGGAAATCAATTTTCAACATTCATACTCATAGACACTTATAGAGCAAACTTTATCTATTTTTATAATGTACATTTACAATAAAGTGGGCGTATGTCTGTCGTAACATTTACTATATTTTTGAGACATGGAATTTTTGCAGTAGAAATTGTCTTGTGCTCTGAGAGACTGTAATTTGAGGCACAACATGGTTTTAGAAGAAATCAGGTAGAAAACTTGTCAAAAGTGTGAAAAATTAACTCTTTTGCCTTTATTTATGACAAGATTCTGTAGTTTGTTCCTGTTAAAAGTTGGTTGCTATCAAGGAAAAGGGTGGGAGAAAATGGACAAAACCTGGAATTTGAATGACCACAGTACAAACAAAACTAGGTGCAGAAAAGTGCACAGAAATGTGTATTTCCATGTGCATTTTTTATACATTCGATTGTTTGTACTGCCATCTTGTGATCTCTCTGGTTTATGGAGTATGTAACACTGCATGTGCTCTTAAACCTTTGAAAGCTGTATTTTTTTCCCACCAAAATTTAGTTCAACATTTTCCCAATTTATATGAATTTTTTGATAATTTTGGACCAAATGGAGATCATATTTCATTAGCTACAGTTTTTTATCAACATTTTGGCAGAACTCTGAAAGAAATCGACCAAGGTATATTTCATAGAGGCAACAAAAATTGACTTTGGCGCTTAAAGGGATATTGTGAAGTAGAACAATTGAAGCTGTATACGGTGTCTGTGGCACTCAAAGGCTTTTCATAACATATGAAGCAACACTTTAATAGAGCACTGCACTACACTGTGCTATCAACTCAAACTGTACCACGGTATGGTGTGCAATCATTTCAAGGACAAACCCACTTCTAAAATAATCATATTTGGACAAAAGTGGCACGTTTCCAAAGGCTTGAGTATCATTATTATATTATACCTGTACTTAGACATTGCCTGTCAGCATTGACCTTGAGAAACTCTCCTTCATACATTTACAAAACAGAAGCACGGATTGATGCGTATTTTGTAATCGCTTGTGATTTTGAGGCAACCCTTGTCGTGACTATTTCTTTATCTTGCCACAGGAATCATAGAAGATGTACCTAAATATTGTATTCATGTCAATAATATGTATTTTTTTGTAAAATTGTCAATATAATCAGTTATGTATATTTTGATTGTAAAGACATTGCAGTTATGTATTGTAATTTAGGTTGTAATAAATCATTAATTAGCATCTTATTTCAGTTTTGAGTGACTCAATATTTTTCATAGTAGTGGTGGAAATATGCAAATAGCGAAAAACAATTTTCTTTGTGTGAAGACTACACTGATAGGATGCTGTGAATGTCTTTCTAGTATGATCACAACAGATGTCTTTGAAGAGTCATTGACATCATTCTTGCTGCCCTCACACACCAGGATATTATTTCTTGATACAAAATCTTTGACATGATTTATTAAGAGTTTACCACAGTCCCTGCACCAAAACTGCTTCATGAACAAATATGCGCTCAGTTATGCTTTCTTGGAATATGCAGAATACAATGTAGATTTGTTATGGTTTTAATCTGAACGCCATTGGCACTAATTTGGGAGAATCGGATCTTCATATTGTTCAAATTTCTCAAAAGTGTTGGTGCCCTATTGCTGAATGTTGCAATATTACAAATTACTGATAAAAACAAGTGTACAACTTAAAAAAGAAAAGCAGATGAGCTTACATTTGCAGATTAAACCACCATTTCTTCACTATCCAATTATCGCAAATTAGTTCCAATAGTGTTTCTGGCACCTGATCGAATGCCAAGTATTTTGGTGCCACTCAGTCTACATCGATCATATATTCTCAGTGTTGTCATAACAAATGCACTAGTGCAAGACCTAGAGAGGACAAGATCGCTACTGTTTAAAGGCTCGTATTACGTGCATTTCTAAAGTATGCTTGTGTAGAAATTTGAAATGGGATCAGCTGTGTCTTATGTCTTTATCAATACAATGACAGACCAAAATTCAACCACTCCTGTTTTGGTGATTCTGTTAGTGGATAAAGCAAAAATCAAATGCAGTGGGTGAGACAGAGGAAGTACAATTTGCAATACAAGTACAATTTTGCTATATTACCTACAAGGGGGGAGGGAGTTCTTTTGTATCACCATGGTGATCCAGCGCAGCGTTTTCACTCATCCCAACATTTGTTCTTTGCTGTCTAGCGCCATGTACCATTGCAAAGCGCAAACTCAGAATTTCTTTAAAGGGAGGTTCAAGAATCAACATTTTTGGTAAAACACTTGTGCCAAATCTCATAAATTTCCTGCAAAGTGATACAAAATAACTGTGCATGGTTGGTCCATCGTCGTGCGGGGTAAAAATAGAGGTCAAAAGTACCTTGGTCAAGAAGTCTATTTGAGGCGCAGAGGGGGATGGGGTTAGAACTGTACATATGCACCTCATCTTGAAAAGGGAGTGCCCTCAATGTCGGAGGGTCGGAAAGTTACTTGCTTTGGCATAACAATAAATAGGCGATGGGGTCGGTCGGTCAAGAACTGTTTTTAAATTTAAGTGTGACCCATTGAAAACAGCGAAATTTTACAAAATCATGCATAATTTTTTAAAATGCGGAAGAAAGCTTAGGGTCGCAGGCTTTATTTCTATAAGGTAGGTCAGATTATGCCGACAACACACATTTGGCCTCACGGGGTAGTTTGTCACCATCCTCCCTCTTACGACTGAAAGAAGTACACATTTCCCGGGGTACGCTCGGGTTTGATCCCCTTTTTGGTCATGAAGGGAACAACCAACGAACCATTTGACTGGCATAATTTGACAACTTTGTATCCTACATCGATACATTACTTTCTCATATTTTTGAATTTGTTTGAAGTTCGTTCGGATGGGTTCAAATGGTTCGTGGCTTCTTATCTGCGTCAATACATGAAAAAAGGATTTGAACATCATCTTCCATTCTCTGGATTTACTTCAACTTCAATGCTTGATTTAAAAGCATTCGCGGTGGAATTTTCGTATTTCAAAACTTCCAGTTCGGAATTGAGGGGGAGGGAAGCAGACGCAGCGCATACTGTCGAGCTCGAAACGCAAATTTCCAGAGTCGAGGCGCAAAGAAACAGCGCCCTCAAACGATGCCTGCCATTCGCCAAAGTCGTAATGTTTAATGTTGTGAAAAGAATCGTAGAAGAGTACTACCGGTAGTAGTTTATGATTATTTCATGTACTTGTGATTGTTTCTTTTGTTCAGGTCGGTCAGTCTGCTTTATAAATGTAACCTTTCATGAGTTGTATTTAATTCTGGTTATTTGAATGCTGCCGTAGAGATAGTAGTAAAGCATAAGCTTACCATCTTGCGATTTGAGTAACATTTCCCTTTTTTCCATCGTCGACCTCTTCTCCATAGAAACAGACAGAAATGAGTTTACGCGAACGTGACGCTATCAAGTGATGCGCACGTTGACCAGAAACGACTCTTCTTATTGGCCTTTAGGCCGCATCTCTTTATGGAAGGAGGGACCCGGAGATTGAGAATGGTGGCTTGAAAAAATAGTGGGTATTGAAAATACAGTGGGACTGAGAATGGACTTGAAACAAAATGCAATGCTGCATGGACCAATCATGCACAAAAAGTAAGCAAAAATATAAATTTTAAAGAAAATGTTGCCATTGTGAGCTTAATCTACACATATATTACAAACAGGTACCTTCTCACATCTATAAGACAGCCAAATCAGAAAACTGCGTTAGTCACTTCGTTTGTCTAGAGGACGTTTATTTCTTTAAGAGTTGTGAAGAAATTCTCGCTCGATGACAACTTTTTGGCTTTGGATCTTTTTCATTAGGTTTTCATTTTATCTATTTTTGAAAATATTTGGTCTCTTATATTTTTAAAGGGATGGACTAGTCGAAACTGCGCCTGCGAAACTTTTCTTTTTTACAAGATATCGAGATATCAACAATGCTGTCAACATTTAAATTTTACCATGTTCATTATAACAAACATGTCTTGACTATCAATCATCAACTTTCAATCATCGATCGCCAACGTTCCTGGAATACAGCCCATACGACCTTTGAGTGCAGTTCCGAAGACCCCCTCCCTTTAAATATGTTTCAACTCTGAACTGTTACTCCCTCTTGCCTACAGCTATTTTGCATTTCAGGATGGCGTGCTACACCCTAGGACAACACCCATCTCTCCTGCCTGCTCGTATCGTAGCACTAGACTTACAAGCGCACATCCAAACTAAACGTGATTCTCAATTGTGTCAAATAGCGTGAAAAAATTACAAATCTGCCGTCTTTGTGTTGACGTTCAAAATCTTCCTCTAACCGTTTTTGCACGTGCACCCAGCTTACAATTGCTTGTCGATACTAATGTACAATCACAGAGTAATATCATAGACAACACTGGCAACACTTGCATGCCTTTTGTTCCATGGTCGTCTCGGTAGACTATTGGCTTTTCATATTAAAATGAGCTTCAAAGGTGTTAAACTTTTTGGAGGCTTGGTTTGTGGTTGATAATTACACGAGATTATGCGAAACATACGACGAGATGGCATCGTACTGCCAGTCGCGTAGCAACCATAGTTACTTTGTGAGCTCTCAGGCCAGAAACACTGCCTCACGCCAATCAAAACATAACACGCCAGCAGTTTCATAAACATGTCCTTTCTTGGCGCACGTGTAAAAGACGGTGTGACTGACCGTAAACCATTGAGTAAAACCAGACAGTATCGATAAAAGACTTTCAAATTGGTTCAAACACACTCATTATATATTCATAAAAATATGAGAGGAATTTTTAAAACGGTAAAACCCACTTTCCTGAAGCTCAAAACACTCGCGTTTTCGCCAGCACATCAATTCCGATCAGCACCACAGGACAACTACAACACAAGCTTTGTCGAACATACTTTCGCTTAACAATTAGTGAAATCCGAAAATTACCGAAGGGTGCATGGTCGGCACTCTTCGGAAAAGAGAGCCAAGAGCTTCGTGAGGCGAGGCAAACATGGACTGCTTACGTAACCGCTCACGCCTTAAACAATAGCTGTTGCCACTCTGTCTATGATATTACTCTGTGGTACAATCAAGGCCCCTGTAACCCCCTAAAGGTCTTTTTGTAAGTACAGGGGTCTTCGCCGTGTACCTAACACAAGCGACTTTGAGCCAGCTGTCGAGGCTGTAAAACTTTCATTTACATAAGACGACAGTCGTAGAGCAAGAAAGCATTCGATTCTTTTGGCAAGCACGGCAAAGTTGATTCCTCTTCTGTGACAGCGAAACGTCATCCACATAGAGGAGGCGAAAGCGACGTCAAAACCCGGTTCCGCAGTCCGAATCGAAACCAATACGAGTAATCGTGATGACAATTTTGGATTTCTCCAAAAATTTCTCAACTTCCAAAAACATTAGAGTCGCACAATCTCTTTGAGACAGAAATCGCCTCCCCTCCTCTGCGAACATCAACAGACGACAGTGCATACCTGCCCCACACTATTTTCATACGTCCGACATCACACACGCAAAATTACGCAACAATATTTAATTTTACTTTCCGTCTGGCCCGTATGAGATCAGATCATTGGCATGCTGATGTTTTACAGGTTGTAGTCAGTGACATAGGGATCCCAGTCATTACTTATTGTTGTTCTTGGTCAATGAAACTAAAGGATACCACTATGATTGTTTGAAAATTCACCATCACTCAATGAACACCGATGGAATTTGTTAAGGTGAGTGGCATTCACCAAACTGACCATTACGAAATGTAAATAAGACGCGTTTTCCATTGTATTTACATATTTTAATATATTTGACTTGTCATTCAAAAATTTCATCAAAAAAGTTACACTCACTTCTTAAAGAATAAGGTTTAAACCTTACAAATATACTATTTTGAAAACCAAAACTACACAGAAGAAATGAGTTGCAGCCTTGCGTGTGTAAAGAACTCATTTTCTGAAGCAATCCGATAAAGAAGGTTTATTTTTAGTTTATTTTTTGCATAAATAGGCAGCAACATACAAACAACACAGATGTAAACATATCAAAAGCAAGACTGAAGTAGATTTGGAACACAGTGAACTTTCATGCAATTCTGAAACGGTATTGCCTTTTTTCTTGTTATGAGGGACGTCACTTGGGAAGCTGATGGATACTTGCTACACCCTGTGCAGCCATAGATGTACATATTCTCTCTCTGTCTCTCTCGTCCAGAATTTTAAAATTTTCAGTACATGTAACCTGTTCAAGACGTCTACTTAACGTTATTTTCCTTACAACTGGTTTGTTTTCGACTATGCCTAATTTGCAGTTGGGAACATTTGTTCGAATAGATACCTCGTCATTTCCCATTTTTTCAATGACCTCACTTGACACACCACGGTGTTTTAAAAGTAATACTGTATACATATATGCTCACACACACACACACACATACATACATACATACATACATACATACATACATACATACATACATACATACATACATACATACATACATACATACATACATACATACATACATACATACATACATACATACATACATACATACATACATACATACATACATACATACATACATACATACATACATATAAGAGGACTGGTTTTCGGATCATACAATGCATTGGGCAAGTTGTTTCGACGAAATGTTTCTGACATTGGATATAAGAATAGCACATTTCAAAGCGTACATATACTAGTTTCTAGAAATGGCAATATGACAGAATGCTTATAGGCTCTGGATAACACTACAATGTCTGTGATGACTTTCCCATTTAGAAGTCGATAATTTATAGTTTACATCCTTAATTCAATCCTACGTGTCGCCAGGATTTATCTCACTCACTGTTGTCCACTTCAAGAAATGCTCAGGCAGTTTCTTGAATATTTCTCTCACAAGCATATCTTCACTGATCGGTTGTCCAGTCTCATTAAGGAAGTCTGACGCGTGGACAAGCTGCAAGAGGAAAACATGGGAAAGAAAGTTGATGGTAGGCCCTACCAGAGGCTGATCTAATATTTAGCAGAACAAAGGCGAAATATATCATTTCCATGCATTTAGACCACGTATTAATCATGGTTCATTGTGTTATATTGAAGAGGTAGAAACGCAATGGTGTAGTGATAATAATAATTTTCTATCAGCACCCCATGTTCCCATGTTGTCAATACTGAGATTGTGATGGGCAGTAGCAAATTAGTGTCATACTGGTTCAACTCTGGTCGTCAAAAAACATTTCCGAATACAGTGCAAGCCAAAACCTTTGCAATATTAAAGCTACCTACTACATGTATAATGATCCTAAAGCATAGGGGTTTCTTTTGAAAAGGCCAAGGAATTCGGCATGCGCACAAAAATACTCACTCCCCTTTGCCTAACACTGACATGTGGTCCCACATATCCTCTCATGTTTCAGTTTCATTGCTGAATACTGCACGCACCTTGAATTCACACAAGCTCACCACGAGTCTGACCATGCACAAATACCATACAGCAAAAGTTGCAATCTTTGTAACAAGACACTGTGTAATGCAACCTAAGAATATTGGTAATAACATAACGCAAAACTGCGATAACTTGCGTTCATTCTAAAGCTGGCAAACTTTTACATGTATATCATACAAGCGCCATGCATTGATTGGATCTTTCCAGGTGACAAAAAAGAGGTGACTCCGTAAGCTTGCTTACATGCAACATATCATCGACAGTCCGTTCATGTTCGCTGGACACCTCAGTCACTTCTGGATAAAAAAAACACATTTACATCAAAGTGAGTCCATGGAGCGTTTGTTATTAGGCGTATATTAAAGGTAACCATGATCAGCACACCAGAATTAGCGTGTCAAAGGTAAAGTTTTAGGCCTTTGACATTTACAATTTTGTCATGATGGCAGACCTACTGAAATATACTGAGGGCGCTGTTCTGCCGACTTTCGGGTGAGCGTTTTCTATACAGCATTCGATGGAATACAAGTTACAGCTAACGTTGACGCAACACTTGACGAAATCATCAGTAGCGCAATAACTATCTAATAATCATTCCAAATTAATTGATCTAGTCCGAATACAACTTCATCAATCCGTGTGATAAAATCCTTTCCACGTCTTATGGTCGCAAGTGTGTTACACACTGCATAAGATGCTCGCATCCTTGAGTGTTTGTCAAGTGCTGGGCACCTCGGTGCACGGAAGAAAGACCAGGTGAACGATTCTTACGATTTTCAACAATCAAAATATTTGGTTGTCAAGTCTGTCAACGTTTGTGCCATTATGTCAGAATTTTCAGTGTAATTTTACAGGTCAATGATAACGACTGAAGAGAACGTCTTTTCAACTAATTTCGAGTTCGCTAAGGATGTCATTTTCTGGGTCATTGAACTCACCTTGTTCTGTGAACTCACCAAATCCGAGAACAATGACTGAAATCGGTAACGAACACACCTGTGTATTGAAATGACAAAAGCCATTACATACTCAGTCTTGTAAAAGATGTAAATGTGTTATGGAAGCCATCGTTTTGCAACTTTTGAATTACAGAACCAAATCGTCTCAGTACCTTAAACCTTTCCGCAAAGTTTTGTTTTGTGTGGCTCGATAGTACAGGAATTACTTACATGTTTTAAAGCGTCTCTTAATTTGCTCTGCGTGCCATCCGAAAAGTTGTTAGCGAAGACCAGTACAGCATGGTAACGTATTCCTTCGCCGTTTGCAGCAGTATGGCTACATGAAGAAAAATTCAGAAACATACATATACATATAAACAGGCGGAACAGTTATTCGCCAAGTACAAATAATGCGATCCTTGTAGATTTTACGCTAAAGAAATCACTTTCGTTGTACGGGCTTTGAGCAATTTGAAGACACGTGGGTGTTTTATGAGTGTTTGTTTGTTGCTGTGGGTGCCAGTGGTACTCACAATATTTGTGTCGCTCAAGTTGAATATATCTACCATTCTGTACTCCAAATATTGACTCATATCGAGGGATTTTTCTCTCCTAAGTTTGGAATTAACTATAGGTCATTAACAATGTGGTCGACGCATCTTTAGCTTTACTTTGAACAAAAAGTCGACCCATATTTAAGGGTTTTTCCTGAAAAGTGACCCAGTTTGGCGGCACATATCCACACACCTTTCTGTGGGAATACCTGGGGTTTGTTGGCGTTGCCTGAGTATGTCGGCATACGGTAAATGCAAGGCCAGGGGTAGAGCGCCCTATTTGCTAACAGCTTGAAACCACTCCTGTGTTGAGTTGTAATTAAAACATACTTTTTGATATGCTCTATGAGAGATATGACGTCATTACTGCAGCACACTTCCTCTGAGCTTCGCGAATCTGACCCTAGGACTTTAATTATGTCTTCTACATCGCTACGCATAAATGTCGGGTCTTTCTGTAAACGAAAGAGGATAAAATAAAGTTACTAGTAACTTGACGAACAAAAGTCAGTTTTGGAATCCTAGAAAAAAACTGAATCTCAGTCAAAAGCAAATACGTCACCTTGAGTATTTCAATTGCAGGCAAAAGAAGCCATTTTTGTTGGGAATACACTTACCACGTAAAATTTGCTACTACTTTCATTGTCTTCAATACTCTCCCTGAATCCAAACATCTTGATGGCGTCAGTCTTGTTGTAGTACTCAAGCGTTGAGGCCAATGACACCAACACAGTTTTGTAATGCCTGTATTCATCTGTAAGAAACACGAAAAGTAGTGCCTTTGTATACAAGAGACGAATGTTAAATCAAGGGATTCCTTCTGTTTTAAAACCCTTTTCGAAACTTTCACTGATCCAAACACGCAATTAGACATTATATATTGGCAACTCTCTACAGTGCTTGTGGGATCGCAAAGTATTTGCTTTCAAAACACTTATGAAATCGCAAATGTTTTCAAAACACTTGTGAATGTGTAAAGTATGTGCAGTCAAAAACACTTGTGAAATCACAAAGTACTTGCTGTCAAATAATCTCATTCTCTCATTCTCTAAACCTGATAACGCAGCCGAGTTTCACTGCAATGCAACATAATTTTACTGGTAGCTGTGAGCCCTACTGGTTTCTTTATTTTGAAAACCACATGTAAATAATGTAATACGGCCAACATAATTTCTTAAACAAATCAACATGGCTATTACCTCCAGGCATAGCGCAGTCGAAAGCAAGTGAAAAGATTATCTTGGAACCAGCTTGGATATAATCACTGAATGATTGCCTTTGTTCAATCTCGCATTTGACGAGAACGAGACTTCCTGAGTTGTCGTAATTTTTATCCGTATCCACTTTTTCCGGTTTGGTAATCTGAAATGATTATCAAAAAATCGTACCGACTTTTAGTTCGACAGTTTGATTTGCGCTCTGCAATAGTTTGGCAATGGAACGCTAGCTAGAGTGTGACCAAATTCTGAACTGCCGGAGGAATATTACATGGAACACGATATTGGAACTAATTTGGGATAATTGGATCTCCATATTTTTCAAATTTCTCAACATTGTTAGGTCCCTATGGCTGAATGTTGCAATATTACAAATTACTTATAAGAATAAGTGTATAACTTAAAAAGAAAAGCAAATGAGCGTACTTTTTCCAGACTGAACAGACATTACTTCACCATCAAATTATCCTAAATTAGTTCCAATCGTGTTATGCTGAATGTCAAAGTAACATAACAGACAGTAAATAGTTTCCACCACAACTGTTTATAGAGAGAACATTTTGTCGCTGTGTTCATTTGGCGAAATGTGAATCATTTCGGGAAAATTAATATACGCATGCGCCTTAGCGGTACAACCTAATCTATTGTACCATGTTGTACCATTGGAGTTACTTTTGAACTTAGCAATCTCTACGGTCTCGGGTAATATTCGCAACGTTAATGTGTCGTAAGTACTAAATATCTATCTGATATCACCAAGCAACAGGGATCGGAAAATTTATTTGATGGGAGAAGTGACAAGCTACAGCGGCCCTGGTCTTCGCATTCCGCATTTGCTGTTCGTTAAAATCTTATGTTTTATCGAATCGAAGTCATGAGAATAGAAATAACTACTCCAAAAAACACACGCCTTTAACGTTTTTGCGTACTAGGCAGGAGGCAGCTGAGATGACTGACATCTTTGTATTGTGCAGAACAAGAGCAGGGACGGATACTTCGCCAATAATGATGACAGGTGCACAGCAATCATACTGGTAAAGACAAATGAAAACGGATGATGTTTGTTATTTCTTACCTTGTAAACATTTGATTCACCAGGTCCATCTTTTAGAGAAGCCAGCGTCATTTCACATTCACCCGCATATTCGTCACTTCAGCACAACAAAACAAACCAAAACAAAACAGCAATTATCGTTGAAAGCAAGACCACGTCAATATGTAGTCCTAATAAAATAATTAAGACAGCTTCTCTACCATCACACCAAACTCGCGGGCGTCTCTAGGTACAAAGACCGGCCCCATTGAAACTACGATTTTCCGCTTTGCTAAATCACAATCATAATGAATGAAAAAGTCAGACGATCATACTCTACATACCTTGATGTCTTGTTCCAATCCCAGCAGTTAACGATGATCTTACGGTCATAGTTATTGGCACAGAGCATGCGCACTGGAATTGTGAACTCTTTCCAAGACGGGTTGAGTGTCTTTTTTATGATTTCAGTCCGGTATACAATGGTTGTACTATAATACAATGTTCAATATTATTCGTTAATGCGACACGTATGTACATGAATGAGTCACCTATACATACTTCTGATATTTTGCACCCTCGTTTATAACGTGTGTATATATATATATAATATATATATACATACATACATACATACATACATACATACATATATACATACATGTATTTGTGAAATTAGAAACTATCTGTTCATTCTGTTCATTCTATGCTTCTAATCCTGCACATGTTCTTTGCGATACTTAAATATGCCGCATGCGCAGAAACTGGTTTTATGAGAAGCTTGATTACATAAAACAGTGAATGGATGGATGGCAACTTTTTAAACGAGCAAGGAATAGCCTATAAACAGCGTATCACAGAATTCTATCTCTTTTTCCCTTCCAATTTACAATTCAATTAGTGCGTATCAATTATCAGCATCTACAATATCATCTGATGATAAGATGTCAAACAAGAGTTGGAAAAATCAATCAGTTTGCCAAAATTTGATGATATCAGTTTCTACCTTCTATCACGATTGGTCCGGTAGAAGGTCAAGTATGGGTCAGATTTCCCAAATGTATCCATCTTATCCAACCCAAAAGCTTGGAACTGCAAGGTAACGACATCCTACAGACAAAATAGTACTTTAGATTCAATGGTCCTTCATAAACGAACAAGCACACACAACATCTACGCTTTATACACACCGGCCACCTTGGTGACAACAACAGCTCCCGGCCAGGGCTTTGAAGACAGTCTGGATTTTTCTTTAGTTGTATACATAGCTTTTGTTTACAGTTTAAATTTCCATAACTGTTATTAATTTTGAAATGGTACCCATCGCTCACAGCGATCATGCTATCGTAGGGCCTTTGGAGTTGATACACGTAATTTTGTTGCTTACATCGAGTTTTGGTCAGGCCGCGACTCCTACAGTGCAGGCCTCTGGAATCTGACAATAGAGGGCGCTCTGACAGATCGAATCCCCTGGTAGGGCCGAAGAATATTATATACTGTAAAGTGTTGTAATACAAAACTTACGTTGGAGTCACCAATATCTTCAACTGTAACGCAAAGGGAGCCACAGTCACGCCGCCTTTGTTTACCTTTGTACCTGTTAAAATACAAATTTTAATGGCGCTAGTGGCAACCACCATAAACGATGCTCTAAACAACTCAATAGCATATCTGAGGTGACGAAGCTTCACGGACCAGGTGATCTAAAATTCGAAATCAGATGGCAAATTTTAATGTAAGCCACGTTTACGTTAATTGGGTAAAACTAAGTCCTCGGCCTCGGTATCTACTTACAGGATCGGTTTTTCGAGTCTTCTGCTATCAACAATTTCTTCCAGAGTACAGAAAACTTCACCAAGGCAATCCTAGTAGGAACGGAAGAAGGGAAAGAAAAAAATCAACGGGAATTTACTAAAAACAAACGAACTTTCTGAGACTGCAAGGTGAATTTTCTACAGCCCGGTAATTTCATTTCATTGAAGTATGACCTAAAGGCCAATGATGGAAACAACATATATTTTAATGCCTAATTAATAGCACAAAGAAATAAACAAGAGAAGGTAGACTGTACAAAAAGCAATCTGTATGAGTGGGATGTAAGATATGTAAAACTCAGCAGCGAAATTGAAAGTGTACGTGTATCGCCTTTAACGTTGTATCACAGGAGGTGTGTCTGTAGCGCAATCTGTGACCTTTACACATACGCGAGAACCTCGTTTGAAGGAGGTGGTTATTGGCATTCAATGAAGAAATTCAGTTTTGAATGCGCAGGTTTTATTATCTACGATGCCATTCTGTTACTAGTTTGTAGTTCCAATGTATCTCCAAGCTTGGATCATCGGAGACAATTTCCACCCAGGTCGAGACTTTACCAATTCTCTTACACGTTGTGACGGAAAATGTACAGTTGTTCGATGAGCTGTCTTTGTAAACGTTGTTATGAAAGATTCAACGCTAACTTTTCTTATAAACACAATATCAGCACGGGTATATGGAGGGAACTTGATCATGATATTAGTTACCTAGGTTCGGTTGATTTTTATGTATCGCCGCTAAGTTTGTTGTTTTATGCGTGATAAGACGTTTCATACAACTGAGCAGCCGTGTGCAGCGTGAAAACTTGTGATTAAAAGCTAAATATTTTTTATCATATTGCTTCAGTGGAATCGAGAGAAAACGACATATCATCGATAACTGAGATTTGCGCGCTTCGATATCAATCAGAACTAACTTGACGCCGTCTGAGGATGCGGACGTCGCTATAATAGCGACTAGTTTGCATGACGATGCTGCCAATAACAGTCGTCGATATGTGTCGTTCACTGTTTATGCCTTGCGCTATACAGCGCAGCCACATCGTAAAATTCGGCAAGGAGCTAGACTATTTTAGCATTATTTTTTGGAGCACACCTGGCCGGAGAAAAAATGGACCAGCCTGCTCCACCGTGGAAACAACAGTGTTCCCCAGGGACCGTCCTGTACCTTTTGGAAACAACTGGACCCTCTCAGTATAATGTTGATTTGTAAAATTGTCCGTGCGGGCACAGTCTACCTCAGTTATACGTTTTATGGTTTTATAAGTGGCGGATATTTTTACACGATAAAATTATTGAAGTAAATTTGCGAAACGACAGAGCAACTTATTAAATGAATCTGTTTTGATAATCGATTGCTAGCATGGGAGTTAACCTACGTGTTTACTGAGACGTCGGCTAGTCGAGTCTTGATCGTAGCTGAAAAACAAAACAAACACAAAGACATGTCTGAACATAAAGGGCGTATATCATATTTAATAAACGTGCGCAATGTAATTACAAATTACCGTCAGTTGTATTGCAACTTCAGCACAGGTAGATGAAAACTCATAAATACCGGCTTTGTAGCGTTAGCGACGTAAGTATGATAGATTCTAAATACTTGAGGCACTATGGCTGTTGCTATAATAAATACGCATGCGTTATTTGATCTGTGACTGCTCCCTTGTTACTTAGGCCGCATCGAGTGACGTATGTGGTTGTCAAAAAATGCAACACCTGGTTGCATCTGTGATGGTCAATGAAACGTGGCAACTGCAACGGTTTCCCCAGACCAGTCGACGTTCATAATCTTTAATCAATGAACTTGGCAAAAACTTGAAAGGTTGACAACAAACTGAGATATCTGGCTAGCACGGCTTGTTGACACATTACAAGCGTTAACACTTTTATATACAGATATCAAAATGTCCTGGACAGTTTTCAACTGTGGTTATGGTTTTAACAGTTATGTGTTGGGGGCGTGTCGCGTGACGCGCGAACCATTACAAACTGCTCTTGTGATGGTGGTTTCCAATCATGGTGGCTGAGCGATACTTATGATAACGATCACTTTCCAGTGACTTTCTGCAAAAAAATGAGGCAAAGCTACATACACTTCGAATTTTAGCTGTTGTACTTCCTGGTGAAAATAGTCGATTTTAAATTTCTTCACGAAATCGGGATTTAGTGTGTCCTTTATAGCTTCAGTCCTGTCAACCTGCAATAAGATAATGACATGTACAAAAAAGTTATTCCTATTTTATGCACGCCCCAGAAATCGTCACGCCGCGCTTTCGTTTGTGAATAAACCGGGAAGCCGAGCGAGTAGTTCGCATTTAAATGAAAGTATAGCACGTACACGTGAATGATTGGCAAAGCCATTGATAATCTGATGAATCATAATTTATCTGCAATGTTATAACAATTGCTGTAGCTCTTCATATATTTTCATCGTCGCCCTTGTTCCTGTACATTAATACGTTTTTCTTCTCCTGCCTACAGCACGTTGAAATATTGATATATGAATTCTCTTCCGGGATAAAATTAAGTCGTTCACCTACGATGATATAAGACAATGCGCACATAGGCTGCGTCCACATGTCAAAACACTGTACTCTTTGACATGGTTATGTGAGCAGAACAACGGACTTCAGTTTACACACAGAGGAAAAATACTAGAAAATACATCACATGTTGCAGCTGGCAGAGCTCTCTGAAAGCATCCTCTTCCACAACCCACAAAAATCGAAGCAAACAAACAAAAAACCCCATCCGAATAAAAATACAACCGCGGAAGAAAAGCGCCTGTCCACAAGATAATATGTCTTGACGATATACGTCTGGTGTCTTACCTCAACAAACTCTTCAGAATTAAGTTTCTTTTGGAACAGAACACAAACTGAAAACAAATAATATTGCGTTATTTCTAAATTTACATTAACATTTGATGAACACAGATAACATGTTGAATAAGAGAAATTAAATTTCCATCATAAGATAATAATCATGGCAAATTAAGCAAACGCTTTCATCGAAATGCTTCACTGTCCTTCACAAGTACGGCGGAAATATCGTATTTACCGTATGGAATCTTCTAAAAACGATCAGCGAAATTTTCCTCTTGAGTTACTCGTTTCGAACAGGACTTCAAAATGTAAAAGAACTAGGGTCTGAGGTCATTTGTAGTAAAACGCACCAGCCTTATATTTGGTGCTCTGAGATAAATTTGCTTTTGCTATATACTCAACAATTTTAAAAATCATATCTATGTTGAAGTAGAAATATTTAATTCCATGGCTTTGTTACTTATACCATTGTCAAATTGTTGTTTGTAACATGATCATGCGAAATCAGTAGTTTTAGTTGCACAGGGAAAGTATGAGTTTCGGTAAATCTTATAAAAAGCTGCCAAGTGCAGAGCCCAATTCTTATAACATCTTACAATAATTTGACTTACACGGGTCAGATGACGAAAATAAGTCTTTATCCTGAATGTTCCTGCAGAGATAAAACAAAATCTAGTATGATTTGGAAAAACTTTCGGCGGAGCAGCGTGAGAAAAGAGGGCAAAAGTGACCATAGGCGTTGTAAGTCCCGATAAAGCAGTGAGTTCAATCTCATTTCTGTCTACTGTCCTGTGTTGTATTCGGTCTATCGTTCTTTCGAAGGGATCATGGAACGCTAGTGTTGCTGTTGTTGTTTGGGAGTCCTCATTTACCATGGCCAGGGACGGAGCAGCAATACATGTGATGTCACTGTAAGTCGGCAAACTGATGGGGAAAGGCAAGGGTGTCATGTTTGTTTGTTTATCTCGCAGCATGGTCTGAAGTAATATCCCTATCGACGTAAAGTATTACCTGTCCCTGGGGCCAGTAATATATTGCCTTGGCTAACCTACAGAGTTGAAATTTGTCTTGTAATAACACAGACAGAGTGGAAAGGACGGGCACCTGACAACCTCGGCTGAGGTAAGGCCAGCTCAGATAGGCAAGATTTTAAACGAAGAAAGGGAGTGTGCACCTGGATAATTGTATTGCAGATACCGCCCTGTTATTCAAGAAATATGCGCACAAAACTTACCTTGTGAGATAAAAGCAGAGTATATACATGAAGAGTATATTTGATATGGTTTTGATTGAACATTAGTATTTATATTGGAAAGCGAGTAAGAAAATACAAAGTGTTTTGTATTACCACTCCCTCTAAATTAAATAAATAAACAAACCATAAAGTTTACTTCCGTTGAATATCACTGTGCGGTAACAACAGTACAAGAAATGGCTAGCTGCAATATTTAGTCCTTGAGAAGGGATGTTTAGTTTTGTTTCTTTTTTGCCTCTCCCTTACCAAAGGGCGCTGGGCACCTAGACCTGAGTAATTTGCAATTTTCACTTCCCTGCACAGTCGTACATTCTGCCATTTGGGGTGGTCTAACGGTATACAAAATGCAGTTTTCTGACGGGAAAGTAAATCTATATATGAAAATGACAAGTTTTGCTCGAAAGTAAGCGCCAATGGCGGTTCAGTACAGAATTCGGCGAAAAAAGGCCGGAATCTGTGACCAGAGGGAATGAGAGAGAAAGAGAAAATATCAAAACATTTACACTTGGTGTACCCGGAAAATGACAGAAAACTGAGACGGCAGCATTGATTGCTTTCCAGGGACAATGGGGGATGGGGGCGGTTGCCTTTGTATTACCCCTATTTGTAACAATCAACCCTATTTGTAACAAAATTTAATTTTCAAAAAAACTTTGCCGTATATGTTGAAATATTAATAAAATATGCATATTTGTATGTTTGAGGGCAATTTTCTGTTTTTTCCTTGTCAAAACTCATTTTTCCGAAACTGCTTTTGTTACAAATTGGGTTGATTGTTACAAATAGGGGTGACATGTGTCAACCCTATTTGTAACAATCAACCCTATTTGTAACAAAACCTAAATTTCAAAGAAACTTGGCCGTATTTGATGAAATCTTGATGAAATATACATATTAGTATGTTCGGGGGCAATTTTCTTTGTTTTCCTTGTTGAAACTCATTTTTCCGAAAATGCTCGTGAGATTAAATTTCGTTGTGCAGGTTCCTAGGGATAAGAGCCCTACTCGTAAGATGTAATCAAGTCGTGCAGATACATGCCAAAGGTTTGTTTTGGGGCGATTTCACCATTTTCGGTCAAAAATGTTAAAAATCTTGTTTTCTGACCAAAATCATACTAAACCTATATGGGGTTAACTTTTGTTACAAATTGGGTTGATTGTTACAAATAGGGTTGACGTGTCAACCCTATTTGTAACAAAATTTAACCAACTTGAAACTAAACCTAATTTTCTACAAAACTTGGCCGTATTTGATGAAATCTTGATGAAATGTACATATTAGTATGTTTTGAGGCAATTTTTATTTTTTCCTTGTCGAAACTCATTTTTTCCGAAAATGCTCGTTAGATTAACTTTCGTTGTGCAGGTTGCCTAGTATAAGAGGCCTACTCGTAAGATATAATCGAGTTGTGCAGATAGATTTGTTTCGGGGCAATTTTCCCCAATTTCGGTCGAAAATGTTAAAAATCTTATTTTCTGACCGAAATCATACTAAACCTATATTGGGTTAACTTTTGTTACAAATTGGGTTGATTGTTACAAATAGGGTTGACGTGTCAACCCTATTTGTAACAATCAACCCTATTTGTAACAAAATTTAACCAACTTGAAACAAAACCTAATTTTCAAAAAAACTTGGCCGTATTTGATGAAATCTTGATGACATATACATATTAGTATGTTTTGGGGCAATTTTTATTTTTTCCTTGTCGAAACTTATTTTTCCGAAAATGCTCGTTAGATTAACTTTCGTTGTGCAGGTTGCCTAGTATAAGAGGCCTACTCGTAAGATATAATCGAGTTGTGCAGATAGGTTTGTTTCGGGGCAATTTTCCCCAATTTCGGTCGAAAATGTTAATAATCTTGTTTTCTGACCGAAATCATACTAAACCTATATGGGGTTAACTTTTGTTACAAATTGGGTTGATTGTTACAAATAGGGTTGACGTGTCAACCCTATTTGTAACAATCAACCCTATTTGTAACAAATTTAACCAACTTGAAACTAAACCTAATTTTCTACAAAACTTGGCCGTATTTGATGAAATCTTGATGAAATGTACATATTAGTATGTTTGAGGCAATTTTTTTTTTTCCTTGTCGAAACTTTTTTTCCGAAAAAGCTCGTTAGATTAACTTTCGTTGTGCAGGTTGCCTAGTATAAGAGGCCTACTCGTAAGATATAATCGAGTTGTGCAGATATATGCCAAAGGTTTGTTTTGGGGCAATTTTCACCATTTTCGGTCAAAAATGTTAAAAATCTTGTTTTCTGACCGAAATCATACTAAACCTAAATGGGGTTAACTTTTGTTACAAATTGGGTTGATTGTTACAAATAGGGTTGACGTCTCAACCCTATTTGTAACAATCAACCCTATTTGTAACAAAATTTAACCAACTTAAAACTTAACCTAATTTTCTACAAAACTTGGCCGTATTTGATGAAATCTTGATGAAATGTACATATTAGTATGTTTTGGGCAATTTTTGTTTTTTCCTTGTCGAAACTCATTTTTCCGAAAATGCTCGTTAGATTAACTTTCGTTGTGCAGGTTGCCTAGTATAAGAGGCCTACTCGTAAGATATAATCGAGTTGTGCAGATAGATTTGTTTCGGGGCAATTTTCCCAATTTCGGTCGAAAATGTTAATAATCTTGTTTTCTGACCGAAATCATACTAAACCTATATTGGGTTAACTTTTGTTACAAATTGGGTTGATTGTTACAAATAGGGTTGACGTGTCAACCTAATTGTAACAATCAACCCTATTTGTAACAATCAAGCCTATTTGTAACAAAATTTAACCAACTTGAAGCAAAAAACCTAATTTTCTACAAAACTTGGCCGTATTGGATGAAATCTTGATGAAATATACATATTAGTATGTTTTGGGGCAATTTTTATTTTTTACTTGTCGAAACTTAGTTTTTCCGAAAATGCTCGTTGATTAACTTTCGTTGTGCAGGTTGCCTAGTATAAGAGGCCTACTCGTAAGATATAATCGAGTTGTGCAGATACATGCCAAAGGTTTGTTTCGGGGCAATTTTCACCATTTTCGGTCAAAAATGTTAAAAATCTTGTTTTCTGACCGAAATCATACTAAACCTATACGGGGTTAACTTTTGTTACAAATTGGGTTGATTGTTACAAATAGGGTTGACGTGTCAACCCTATTTGTAACAATCGACCCTATTTGTAACAATCAACCCTATTTGTAACAAAATTTAATAATTTTGTAAAAAAACCTAATTTTCAAAAAACTTGGCCGTATTTGATGAAATCTTGATGAAATATGCGTATTTAGGTCTATATTTTGGGAAATATGTCGTTTTTCAAAAAAATATGTTTTCTAAAATTGCGAGGTGGTTTGTTTTGAAATTTGGTATACAGGTTTCTGGAGATAATTCCTCCAAGGCGTGTTGAATTGTGCTGATCTATTCACGACTCTTTTTGGGAATTTCGCCATTTTTGCTAAAAAAACAGGTCAAAAATCTTCTTCTTAGAATCCACTCGTCCTATTGCTTTGACATTTTGTATGAAGGTTCCTTGTGGTGACGTTTTACCTAATTTTCAGATAATTCATCACAGATACGGCCTTGGCATTTGTTTGGATTCATTTGAACCCTCAATGCCGCTGCTTTAATTTATACACTTGTTGTTTATTGTAGGCTCTTGTTGGTTGTTTCGGCAAAAGGGTTTTTATTGCTTCCCACTTATCAAGTTCTTCCAAATATTTTGACGGGCTTCTTTTTTATCCTTTGTTTTGATATGTGTTGAGCCTAAATGTTGTTGTGAAGATCAAGTCATTTTATGTTGTGAATGTTTGTTTGTTGTTTTTCTATTTACAGTTTTGAGTATGGTTTCTGTTTGGTTTATGTTGCCGTGCATTCTCTGTCTATTAATTTGCTTGTGAAGAATGCTACATTTTTTCTTGAAATCGATTGGGTATTGCATGTAGGCGAGTATCTAAGAATTTTGCCTTTGATGGGTCCCTTAAAGGTTGGTTTTGGTTGATCCTCTGAGCAGGCATTGGAACGTTCCAGTTGGTTTTGCATTTGTTTTAATATCAAGAATGATTTCTTAGTTTTGCTTTTAGCCCTGAAATATTTCAACGTCGGAAAATAATGTTTTTTTATGTATTTCTCAACTGTAAATTCAAATGTTGAATGCATTTCCAGTGTCAGTAGTGTCATGAAGTCTACAACCATTTTAATATTCAAATTGAATATTCGTCAGTTTGTATAACCTGCTGAAGGGAGATTTTCACTGACAATTAACTAGGAGACAGAGACACAAGGGTAATTTCCCACTCGATGTTGCTGCCGAGCGCTGATGGATAAGTAACCCTATGACCTTTGATGAAGGGATGAGTCAAGTGCATGGCATATTTCGTATCATAAACCTCAAGAGGTAGACTATCATAAACGATGTTATTATCTGCATCGGCCGCACCACTTCTTAGATTCGGAGATTTTCATTCTGAATACTCTTCAGAATCACGTTTCATCTCTACTTTTTATGTTCATAGGGATCACGATAACATTCAATAACATTATGATTACTAAGATCGAGAAGTATCTGTCCCTCGAATTCTAAAACAATGCACTTGATTATATTTTTATGATATTCTGAACTACTCGGTTATTTGGGTGACCGATACTATAAGGTCAAATACCAGATCGAAGGTATCTGGAACATAAACGACTCCACTCTCTAACTTTGGACACCGTATGTGTAGTGTCTCACCTATCTGTGCCTGGCTTGGGTTATGAGTAACTACATGATGGGTCCTTTCTGCCTTAATTCATATGGTTTCGGCTGCTGAAGCTTGATAAAATTATCGATTTTACGGCATTGTCATTGCTGTACGGCATTATTAGTGGAGTAATACAGAGAAAAATACGACTGAAGGAGGAAAAAATATAGAACTCGAGGGCGACATTATTGAAAGTTTTTAAAATTTAAAGTTTGATGATGATTTAAGTTACTATGAAGCATCCTTTACAGAGGCCTACCAAAGTCTCGGTGGCCTGCAGATGGATAGGATAGGCAAAAGAAATAAGTTGTCCTGTTCCGATAACCCGACCTACCCTATTTTTTAGACTGCGACCCTAAACTTTTAGCAACGTAAACACGGAAGAAACAAAAAGACATAAAACCCCCGTAAAATCACGTGTTCGTCACCTGATATTTGATTTTTGCTTGGGACGTCGACGTCTTTTATGTAATTAGTCCTTTAATATGTATGATACGCTTTTTCTGGAAATGTTGTGGTAAGTGTTAGATCGCCCTGAACCCCTGAAAAGTGCATATTTAAAAAAAAATATTGGGGAAAAGAAAACCAGCCGACCTAACTGCCCTATTTTGAAACCATGTTATTGGAAGAGCAAAATTTATGTTTTAAGTGTTACAAATAGCGTTAACTTTTGATACAAATAGGGTTAGTATGACTTCTGTCAGAAAAGAAGATTTGTTTTGCATTTTAGACCAAAATTGGTGACTGATGCCCCCACCAAATTTTGGTTTTGCATGTATCTGAAAAACATGATTACCTCTTAGATGGAGGCCTTTTTATCCCTAGAAACCTGCACGCCGAAATTTTATCTAATGAGTAGTTTTAAAAAAAAATGAGTTTCGACAAGGAAAAAACAAGGAAAATTGCCCCCGAACATACTAATATGTATATTTCATCAAGATTTCATCAAATACGGCCAAGTTTTTTTGAAAATTAGGTTTTGTTTCAAGTTGGTTAAATTTTGTTACAAATAGGGTTGATTGTTACAAATAGGGTTGACACGTCAACCCTATTTGTAACAATCAACCCAATTTGTAACAAAAGTTAACCCCATATAGGTTTAGTATGATTTCGGTCAGAAACAAAGATTATTAACATTTTCGACCGAAATTGGGGAAAATTGCCCCGAAAAAAAACTATCTGCACAACTCGAATATATCTTACGAGTAGGCCTCTTATACTAGGCAACCTGCACAACGAAAGTTAATCTAACGAGCATTTTCGGAAAAAATGAGTTTCGACAAGAAAAAATAAAAATTGCCTCAAAACATACTAATATGTACATTTCATCAAGATTTCATCAAATACGGCCAAGTTTTGTAGAAAATTAGGTTTAGTTTCAAGTTGGTTAAATTTTGTTACAAATAGGGTTGATTGTTACAAATAGGGTTGACACGTCAACCCTATTTGTAACAATCAACCCAATTTGTAACAAAAGTTAACCCCATATAGGTTTAGTATGATTTCGGTCAGAAAACAAGATTATTAACATTTTCGACCGAAATTGGGGAAAATTGCCCCGAAAAAACCTATCTGCACAACTCGATTATATCTTACGAGTAGGCCTCTTATACTAGGCAACCTGCACAACGAAGTTAATCTAACGAGCATTTTCGGAAAAAATGAGTTTCGACAAGGAAAAAATAAAATTGCCTCAAAACATACTAATATGTACATTTCATCAAGATTTCATCAAATACGGCCAAGTTTTGTAGAAAATTAGGTTTAGTTTCAAGTTGGTTAAATTTGTTACAAATAGGGTTGATTGTTACAAATAGGGTTGACACGTCAACCCTATTTGTAACAATCAACCCAATTTGTAACAAAAGTTAACCCATATAGGTTAGTATGATTTCGGTCAGAAAACAAGATTATGAACATTTTCGACCGAAATTGGGGAAAATTGCCCCGAAACAAACCTATCTGCACAACTCGATTATATCTTACGAGTAGGCCTCTTATACTAGGCAACCTGCACAACGAAAGTTAATCTAACGAGCATTTTCGGAAAAAATAAGTTTCGACAAGGAAAAAATAAAAATTGCCCCAAAACATACTAATATGTATATGTCATCAAGATTTCATCAAATACGGCCAAGTTTTTTTGAAAATTAGGTTTTGTTTCAAGTTGGTTAAATTTTGTTACAAATAGGGTTGATTGTTACAAATAGGGTGACACGTCAACCCTATTTGTAACAATCAACCCAATTTGTAACAAAAGTTAACCCCATATAGGTTTAGTATGATTTCGGTCAGAAAACAAGATTTTTAACATTTTTGACCGAAAATGGTGAAAATTGCCCCAAAACAAACCTTGGCATGTATCTGCACGACTTGATTACATCTTACGAGTAGGGCTCTTATCCCTAGGAACCTGACAACGAAATTTAATCTCACGAGCATTTTCGGAAAAAATGAGTTTCAACAAGGAAAACAAAGAAAATTGCCCCCGAACATACTAATATGTATATTTCATCAAGATTTCATCAAATACGGCCAAGTTTCTTTGAAATTTAGGTTTTGTTACAAATAGGGTTGATTGTTACAAATAGGGTTGACACATGTCACCCCTATTTGTAACAATCAACCCAATTTGTAACAAAAGCAGTTTCGGAAAAATGAGTTTGACAAGGAAAAAAAACAGAAAATTGCCCTCAAACATACAAATATGCATATTTATTAAATTTCAACATATACGGCAAAGTTTTTTTGAAAATTAAATTTTGTTACAAATAGGGTTGATTGTTACAAATAGGGGTAATACAGCCTTGACTCCGTATTGCAGTCAGAGGTCACTTCGTTCGTACCAGTGAGTTCGTGTCACATTCGATCAAGAGTTCGCTTGGACAGCGGACTAAAATAAAGCCAGTCATAAGCAATGCATTGAATTAGATTGTTTTATGACTCCGGTTACTATCGCCAATTTCTAAAGAGAACGACCAAAGCAGACATTGTGGTCAGAGTCCAAACTTTTTTTTCAAACACAGGAAATTTATGACAGACTCCGTCGAACTTTTAGTGGGAAGGTCTTAGATTTGGTTCAAGTGTGTGATTTGTAAACGTGTGAGAGGGGTGGATGAATTGATTTATTTTCTGTTTCACATCTAACGTGTGAATGTGGTGGACGCGATGAGTGGAGTGAACATGATATAGGGGAGTTACACCCGGAATCACCCGGCAGAAACTACGTCCGATCGCTAGGAAAACCTGACCTGGGCTGCAAAATTTCAATTAGGTGAAATAGAAGATACTTAAGAGGAACTTTTGCAAACGATTTTACTTTTTAAACATTCACCGATTTCAACCAAGTCTAGGTAGACCTATATTAGTCCAAAAAGCTACAAAACAGGAAGGTTCTTCCGAAGAAATGCAATTAGGGAGCCCAAGAAAAACAACAAGGTCATGATGGGGTCAGAATGATTTCCCTCTGAAGAATTTTACTTATTCAATACTATCGAATCTAACTAAAAGAGAGTCACTATCATGGGCCAATTATGGGAAATTTGTTAATTTCATACATACACATATTGTTTAATAATATCAGCTTATCGTAATGCATAGGTTTTATGAAACTGAGTAGGCGATGTCATTATGATATTTTTGAACAAACGAATGTTGATATTTGATATTGAAACTATTCCGAAGAAACTACATTGTTCTCGCCGAGGAAACTTTCAACCTCGGGAATTGGAGAATTACGAAGTTTTAAGGTTTTGTGAAATTTTACAGAGAACATGGAGGTAAAATTTGTTACTGCCTCCATCCATAGGACAACATCGTTTTTATCCGATAGCGTTTTTTGTAGTACCACGGAGGTAAGTGTGGTTCGTTCTCAGCCTGGTGTCGATGGTAACTCCCTTCTACAAGGAAAAGGAAGCACCGTTGTGTAACTGTTCTAAATATATTTACGTTGTTCATTATACATGAACATATTTGATGTGGCCTTGACGAGAAACTGTAGCAACTTTACACAACTTACTATTTTTCAAGCAGTATACATGCCTTTGCTTAATTAGTCAACCATTTTTTGATGGTCTCACAACTCTTCCCCTTTTTGAATAGTTTGTAATGGCCGAAGTCTTGCCGTCCCCCTCCAACACTAAACAATTACATTCGTTATCTACAGTCAATCCATGCCCATGAAAATAGACTTGTTCGGAAGCTGTACATTTTACATCATTCTTTAACAATCACTCAGCAGTCAATGGCTAGACATGACACATTGCTTTCATATATTAGCATAATAGCACAATGACATGCATAAACAGAGTAATATTTATCAATTTGTTATGTAATGAATTCACATGCTCGTTTAGTTCATCAATGGTAATACTTCCATGGTTGGACCATGGAGGGTAGTAGAGGGTTGGCCAAAGCGTCTCTGCACTTTGACAATATACTGTGTTTTGCACTTGAAAAGCGTCGGTTGTAAAGCTGGTAGATTATAATCTCAGACGTAAAAATTTCAGTTTTAATCGTCAAACGCAGATGGGGAGACAGCATGACGAAAGGTCAGTAGCATTTCGCTGACCCCTGACCTATCCAACCAACAGGTCAGTGTTCAGTAGCCACAACAATAAATATCTGGCCATACTAGTACAAAAATGCAAACCTGCGGGACCAGTTTACATGTCGGTAAATAATGGTAATGACGCACAAACTGTGCATCACAGTTCACCGCATTTCTGATTTTGTGTTAGCCTTGCTACAATGTGACGTCAGAGCAACCGACTGGTCAAGTTCAGTCGACGGTGACGGTCAACGGCCATGCCATTTGTTCAACCCAAACAGGGAAGCCCTAGACTTATGCTCACTGACCAGTGCACTTGGTCAGCAATGTTTGAATAACAATGTAGTGTCTTCTTAAGTGCACTGCATAACTCTTGTTAATACCAGCCGCCAGACGGACAACCTAATTCAACCTCAAGGTTCCCACTATGGTGCAAGCCTTCGGCTGAACAATTTAGGTCAGCTGTACGAGTCAATTATTGACGAACACAATAGCGGCATACTACAGATCGTGATTCTGTATATTACGCTTGTAAAATTAAAAGAACCCCACTGGGCAACGTTTGTTCTACATACCACTACTGTTGTAATAGACTCTACCTCGCTGAAACGTGTAATTCAACTTCTGTGAACGGTCCGGTTCCTTCGCAGTTCCCACGGCCACTTGCCATTTCTTACCAGAAATAGTTGACACGATTATCAATTGCGTGATCTCTTTGCGGCACTAATTCACGCGCCATCAATGTATGCATATGTATACTGTGGAAGCTGTCTTGGCAACGGTTTCGATGCTTGGGGGCAGAGTAGGGTACACGCCAATACCGTCGTCGTCAACAAAGTTGTATACGCCTGGTGTTGCGGTGCCAACCTATAGCGGCACTCTCTCCCGTAAATTCGTGTGGAACTTATTATGGATAGAGGGCGTGATTCGAGGCTATCAGCCATCAGAATAACTACAGTATACCAATGGTGTATGGAGATATGTTAAATACCTGGAAGTCACTTAGACTTACAAGAGTGAAATTATCAACATCAAAACAGAATCTTCTTAGTGAAGTTCTGTGGTGTAATGACAATATTATATAAGAATGATGGAAGTGTCCTCTTCTATGAAAAATGGTCAAAGATTGGAATTTTAAGGCTCAAGGACATCTGGAATGATAATAGGAGTGACTGGCTTCAACAATGGGAAATAATTGCAAAAATTAGAGGAGGTACAAATAGACATCAGAAGAGGAAATTAAGACAGAGTATGAAACACTCCTCAATGCTATTCCAGATTCCTGGAAACAAATCATCTCTTCTAACATCCAAAATGAAGAGATCTATGATATTTTAGACTTAGAGAATTATGGTCTGACAAAAAGTGATGTCAAAACCAAGTCACTTTATTGGAAATTAGTGGATAATAAATGGCATGCAGTCAAAGGTCAGATTGGTCAAAAATGGGCTGAGAATCTAAGTCTCACTGACAGTTACAAAGATACTTTATTCAGTCGTCTTAATTCAACAGGAATTGTTAGCAATTCAGTAAATGATTTAAATTGGAAGATTTTCCATAGAGGCCTAGTCACAGGCAGCTTGGCCAAAACTTTCAATTTAAGTGATGGGAAATGCCATATTTGTGGCCAAGAAGAAACACTTGAACACATCTTATTTGAGTGTAAATATGTAAAAGAAATCTGGGAGAAATGTATTTCTTTCTTTATCAGAAAATGTAACTTTGATAAAAATATCAATATCAAAAGATTAGCAATTGCAGGAATCGAAACATCTAACATTATTTATTGTATGACTTCCCTTGTAAAATACACAGTATGGAATATTCGAAATTCAGTTACTCTTGATGGGATTAAAGTTTCCCTTCAATCCTATGTTATGCAATTAAAATGTTATCTTTCCTCGTGGATGAATACATTATATTTCACTTATAAGATGATGAACACAACTGAGGATTTCATCGCAAAGTTTTCAAGCCTTGTAAGACTTGAAGGCGAAGAATGCATCTTAAATGCATTCATATGATGATCTTTGTAATTACGCAGCTAATTATTTTTTGTTTGTTTTTTGTTTCAGACAAGACGCATTGTAATTTTAATGCATTCACAGTTATGTAGATTTGTTTTATTTGCGACCATGTTGAAATAAATTTATCTTTTTCAAAACAAAAAAAGAATATCTGCAGTACTATACGACTTTCAGGGCTATATTGTTAATACTTGAACTTTTGTATACTTTCTACAAACGCATCGATGAGAACCGCGAGGAACAGTAGGAGAATATATAATATTTGCTGTGGAATTATGAATCTAATGCATATACAGTGACTGCCAATGCTTTGTATTTAATGACAGACATAAATAGAATCAAGGAACATAATTTCACACGTTGGCGTCGCACGTTGTGCCCCATGAATTTTCCAGTTACGTGTGGTTCGATACACAGCGACCGCCATAGTAAGCACCTCTTTTTCTATGCATCCCACGGAGGCCGCTGTGTATCGAACCACACGTAATCCTGGAATTTTCTATCTCACATGAGCCATAGAAAAGTCTTTGACAGTAATAATTACTCTTACTTAAGGAAGATAAGACTTACAACTTTTGCGATACAGAGTTATGCATGTCTTTTGAGGTGAAGTCGACGCGTGGACACCTCTCTTTTAATGGCTTGATGATACAGTAAAATACACATATTGACTGGCCATGAGGGCAACAACGGCCTCGGGAAACAGTCTGTTTTTGGGGTGGCTCACAGTCCCTCGGGGTACAGACGTATGCTGTTGCCCTAATGGCCAGTCAATACTGTAAAAAATGTCAATCTGGAATTAGAGGCCAGTTTTCAAAACCCCCATCTGATTTGCTCGTAATTAATTTCTTTCGCATACTTATGTCAGGTTGTTTAATAGTGAATCCTGCTACATCACGTGATGTATGATGCATTCCAAGAACTGCAGCGATGTGTGAGATGAGAAGTCGAATTATTATGTTCAGACAGTGTGCGTTAAATTGAGATCACAGTAAAAACAGTGATCCACACATTTGTGGTTTTCCAACCGCAGATGACCCGTCTGAATACTGCCGGTCGTAATCACTGAACGCATTTATATAGTAAGGCAATGATTAGCCACTATATCCTTGAGCGATACTTGTACATCACTTTATCCCTCTTTTCATCTGTACTGGTTTGTGGTACCATTTGGCCAGCGAACCATAAATAGCGTCCAATCATACACATTTACACTGTAACGATTTCATTAGACAGTCGACAATCGTATGATTTCGTCGCTGCAGTACTGGCTCTCAGAGGACACAGCTGAGTCGAGGATCCATGTCTGGGTGCGGCACTCGCGGTCATGCCTGCGGTATCCCTGACTCGCGCAACGCTTGAGACCCCAACTCCGCTAGACACTACACCAACAATAGAAAAGAAAAGGTTCAAGCGACTGTCGACAGTCGGCGATTTCATTTACCAGTACCACGATGTGCACTTTTCCCGTTCGGAGTCATTTGATTTTCCATGATGAATTTTGCCATTCATGAATGTGACTCGAGGAAAACACCGACCGGTATCGAGATATATAAGCTTACATGTGCGTTAAATGTTTCACATGGTTCAACTTGTACACGTCTCCAACATTCCCCCTGTCGCGATCTGGCTTACAACATCGCCAATTCCACTACTGCATAATATAAAATATCGGAATATAGTCACAGTGTGACCCTTGACGACCTGGGGCCACTTCCCCTACTACAAATAGTGAATGACTCATTACTGTGCACTATAATACTGCAAAGATTGATCCTATTTCTTGTTCTTCACATTGAACGTGTCCCCGCTGTTATTGTTTCAGCTTAAAAAAATTCAGCTTTAAAACATTCTCTGTTTTTGTCTTACCTCTGATGACACGTATTACTACTTGAATATCTCGCCCGCTAACCAACTTTGTTGGTTCGTCCACCACCTGGCCGGTCGAGAATTCATTGGTATGTAGATCAATTAATACAACAACTTGAAAAATAGGCATTTCTTTATGTATCTCGCATATTTTAATATTTTCACCACCACCCACTTTATTCAGAGTCAATAGCAAACATTTTGGCCGTATTTCAAGGAATTTTTCCTCATTTTGATCCGTTACAAGATCTAACGTCAATCCTTTACCCTTCTATATCTTGCTTCTTCCAAACCGTAACAGTATTCGTAGCAATGACCGGTATCTCATCATTCGGCCTTGAGAAAACCATAGTTTCCGTCACGAGCCTAAAGGGTAGGCCAAGGACAAAATAGGTATTCCAAAATAGCGATATAGGTGTACTGGAGGAAGAAAGCAGAGATAACAGAGAATTACAGAAATTAGGGGAAAGATATGGATGTATGGATGGAATTATGCACGTATATAGGCCGAATGGTGGCAGGTGAAAATCCACATACTATATATAGGTGAGTAGTATGGGCGAAGGGTAAGAGCACACAATAATTTCGACAAAATCGTTGAGAGAGAGAGAGGGTGGGGAGAGGGACAGAGACAGATACCGTGCTATACTCAGTAAATAACTTTTGGACCGAAAAATCTCATTCACAGTGAACTTTGACTTGCGACTGTCGCCCACGATGAACTAAAAAAAAATTCCCCCGCCCACTGACATAAAACCTATTTCCTCTTCCCCGCCCACAGAAAGGATGACTACCCTTCCGCCACTGACTCATTTGCAGAGCTATAGTCTGCAGCTGAGCGCAGTCCAATAAGGTGACTGCACTCACGCACCATTGGTGTGCACTCTGAGACGAGCTTTTTACTGTTTACTTTGCACTATATGTATAAATTTTACCACAGAATTGATACTACTATACCATAGGTACAGTATTGTGAACAGCATACTTTAATTAAAACTAACTGTAAAAGATAAAGAAAGGAGATATAGCTATAAAAGAGGTTTATTTACTAATTGACAGGTACCCAGGACAACAGCCCTAACGTTTTGTATATGTCTCATAATTTTCTACAAACGACAGAAATTTATTGAATAATACTGTAAATTTATACCTTATGCTATATGGACAATGGCTGTACGAAATGAATCACTTATTGACGCCGCTCGAACACAAATTTTCAAAGCTTTCACCATGTAAAGAAGGGTGGAATCTTACCTGGATTCTCATCTACTGTTAACATCACAGTGCCCACTCCCCCTTTATAAATGACATTCTAGAAAGAGATCCACATGTTCATGTTATATCAATATTGGTATGTGTTATAACATGAGAACGTAATCAAATGCATGTTCGAATATTTTGTGTCGTCCTGATATACGGCTGTGTGGGAGAAAATGATTATATCGATTCAGCCAACATGTTATTACATTTACTTAGGTTGACTCTCAAAGGCAAATGTGTATCATGTTTCGGTTTGAATCGAATCTAATTCACTTGTAAAGTTCCATGACGACGGACAAAAAAACTAAAAGCTGCAATGCGCACTCACAGACGTACATTGAAAACACTTGACAATACCCATCTCTGATTTCAATGCGTACCAGTTCAATGAAACGGGTCACATGATATTTACCCAGGTACGTTGACTCCTAAAGACAATTGTGTATTACTTTTCAGTTTGAATTGAATCTAATTCACTTGTAAAGTTCTATGACGACAGACAAATAATAACAAAAGCTGCAATCCGCACACACACACATACATGTCAATTGAAAACACTTGGCGATACCCATTTGCTATACTTAGCCATGCGTACCAGCACTACTTAGCTTCGATTCTGCAGTACACATAAATTCAAAACTCGGAGAAAAATCTTTATCACAGTCTAAAATCAGAAATACTGCGGAATTTATTTCAATGAGAGTGGCACAAAGCTAAAATGTGATCGCTTTCCACAAGGGCGATTGGCTTTGCGAACTAGCAGCTTCAGTACTCTGCTCTTACAGCTGCAAAGGGCTTTCGAATAGTAAACTATGATGCAGTATAATTCTTTACTTTTCTCTGAAAGTATAGAGGGCGCCCTTTGTAGACGCTTCAGTCTCTATGCCTAATTCTGATACGTCTTCGGAGTAAAGTTCACAATGATTTACCAGAGCTAGCGATCTCAGTGGATGCGTAACACTGTACCATGTCTTGTGCCTATTTAATTTTTGCTGATTAATTTCTCTTGCGCAGTATATACTATTTTAAGTGATGATTGGTTTTCGAACACTTGATCATGTTCTTCTGTCGCAATTCAGATGGTATTTAATACCATGTTTTCAATCGGGTTCGAAATCATAACATACGGAATCTAGTCACGTAGCGGAGAAGCAACAGACAGAACCACTCGCTTAAACTCCCAAAAAGAGTGGTTCAATAACCGGGCTAAGTTTTTGCACATTCCTGACTACGAACCCTCCACACGTTGTAGAGTCCATAAGCACTCACGCTCGTACACTCATTATCACACATCGCACACACAATAGGACATTGCCTTCTACAGGGTCAGATTGTAATCTCATCAACAAATACATCATATGCTACTAACCGTCAGGCTTACCTAGAGTTTTGCCTTCCCTTTGGTCACAGCCCCACGCCTCTATTGACCCTATCGTATTGTGCAGGTATGTTACACATCTTGCAAAAACGTCTTAGGGTCACATATCTTAACACTGTCCGTATTTTGCATCCAGAATGTGGTTTCCCAACTCCCTTGCAGACAATTTTCTTACTTTCCACAAGGGATAACGAGATTTAAGGGAGCCTCGGCGTGTCGTAAACTCCCCGTCACCCCAAATATCCTGCCGGCTATTTGGTTTCAACACAACTTTACTGATACTGATGATTTTATTGTTCGTGGCTATCCGTAGCCTTGTTTTTCGGTTTGCTCTGGGGATCTGTTGTTGCCCCCCCCCCCAACAAGATCTTTGACCCCTCTGAGCGCAAATTGTGTCTTATTGTTTCCAGAAAGTTAAGCTAGAAACAAGAAAGCTAAATTATAATTTCAAGATCTAAATCTAAATTAGAAAGTTTTGCTGGGACTTTATAAATTTTGATATTTTGTCCTCAAGCTTAGGCATAGTTTTCTCTAAATATCGTTCTAAGCTCTCGTATCTGGCTTGTTTAAAACAATCCGTAACATTTTTGCGTCTATATCGGATTTATCTATGTTTAGCACGATCTAAATATCTTTCCAAGCTTTCTAATTTCCCCCACGTTTTTTCAACTCTATATCGGATATATTCGTTTAGAACGATCCCACCATCCCGACATTTTTCACGGCTATATCAGCAAAGCAGTAATTATTTTCGGTGATAAAGAGAAAGGCTTTGGAGGAATATTTCAGCATGACTATGTGTCCCTTTTTGTGAAAAACTCATAAAAACAGTCCATGAGTCGAAAACTTGCATGGAGCCATAAATTTACCCCCAGTCTCTATTCATGTGGGGGATGATTGTTTTATTGTAATAAATGATATGATAAGCATCAGCATTCCAGCCAAATTTACTGTTTAGTCTTTAATGGGTCAGACAAGCAGATTAGAGGTGTTGACGCCATGTGAACTTGGCATTTTTTTGTATCGGGTTGGACGGGACTAAATATGTCCATGGTTACACGTTAAATTTGGTTTTCAGGTTCTCTTTATAATCATGTAGAATTTTGTCAGAGGGACAAAGTCGGCCATTTCGTGTCTTAAACCGGGGTTGAATATATGCATGGTCACCAATTCATTCAGTATCTTTCAACATGTCAAATAATATAAGTAGTATCTCGTATCAAACAAAATTCATAAAAATGGCCGACTTTGTCCCTTTAATATTAATTAATTCGATAACTGATGTGTTGATCATGGATGTCACTTTCTTAGTACACCTGTAGTCCGATCAGACAGATGACACCATCATTGAGTTAGCACGAAGATAAAGAATGGGAATCGATATAAATCAAGACGGAAGCCAAGCATTGACTGGCAAACGCTAAATAATCTGGACAAATAAACCATCACCGTTTAACACATCGCCGCCGGGACTTCCAGTCCGTTAAATAGAATCGTCTGAATCATTCCGATAAAGGGGAGAGCCATTGCTTTTTTCCCCTGGAAGACCTCAACGTGCTAATTTAGAAAGTTTAGAAAGATACTTAGATCTGGAGATAACACAAATACCGTTAAAGATTTTTCTAGTAGCAAGATTTGCACGGTGACCTCCCAAATTTTATTCTAATTTGAAAGAGCATAGTTGAAAGGTCACTTGAGGAACATTGGTCGCGATCTTTTCTCCTGATTGGAAATCATTTTTACTCCAAGCTTGACAGAGACGGTTGCTTTTAGTGGATGTTTCAGGGAATTTTAGCAATATTTTCAGGACATTTGTACGCACCAGTTACAGCGCCCTCTCTGAAAGACAAAATAACTGTACTGTAATTCCGTATTCCATGCCTGTATTTTTTTCATACCTGTACTTTTTCGTACCAGTTATTTTCATTTCATACCTGTAATGTTTTTTCAATGCCTAGAGTTATTTTTGTACTCTTTGTACCTGTAATTATTTTCGTTCCTGTAATGTTTATTTCATGCCCGGATTTTTGAATTTTGTGACCTCTGAATCTGCAACTACAGATACTTCAACCCAAAACATGCGCTTCGAATCGACAGATTTTCATTCGGAAATCGGAAATTTGCTAAAAAAGTGGTGATGGAGACAACTAAAATATGAAATATAACCCATTTACGCAGCACAATGCGGAAACCAAATACTCACGCCTGCCGTTTAAAACCTTCAGATGAAAAGATACTGCTTGTGAATATAGTAGCTAATTAGTACCATTCCTGACAGTAATTGGGTTACGGTAATGGTCTAGGGCGACTCTGTGTTAAGGGGCTGATGCCTTGAGAATCAACAATAAACTTATCCCTACACGGTGATCAAAATCTGCCAACAATTTGCATGATCAGGATACTTGTATAGGACGGTCATCTACGGAGGCATGTCAGTCGGAATTTTTCAATAGCATGCATGTTTATGCTTGACAATCATGTCAATCTAATACACATGGTCTACATTCAAGAACGAAGAAAAATTACATAGGAGAAATTATTTTAAAAATTATAGGTACATTTTATGGCTTTTCGATCAAACATATCATCGAGATATTTGTCGAGATGCTCTGCTAGTTATTTCTTGCTCAATAAATTTTCAAGTAACACAATTTATTGATCCACTCACCGGACTGTGTTGTCTGTTTGTGCTTCATGTGGCTTAGAGAAGACCTTCTATTTTCCATGGTTAAAATGACATCATCTCCAACTTTGGCTGATTCTGTTTTTGTGTTTTGGATTGTGCATCTGTTTTTGTTCTCCTTTGTCCGTTTGGAATAAGTTCAGTATGTACGACCAAATGTAGTCGAGGTTCATTTTATCAATCATATCTGTCCGCCAGTACGCTAACAATGCTATGATGCTTTTTCCACAAATCTATTTTGGTGACTCAGAAGTATTAATTGACGGCATTTGTAACATCTACGGCCTTGTAAAAACATTCAAGTCAGTTTTCACATATTTACTTTGTTTTCCGACAGAATCTGAAATGAATATGCTTCGATTCTCAAAGTGTCCTGAAAATTAAACGCTTTTTCTCCAGGCCTTGAACTCTACAAGACAGACTGGAAAAATCCCGTTATCCATCATATTTTTAATTATTTGCCTATTTCAAACGCCTTAGACCTAACACAGGTTATTCGACGGGGTAAAAATCCAAAAAACGAGTTTTTCATTGTTGAAATATTAGTCGGTTTTGTAATATGTAAAGGTTATCGTCCTTGAATTAAGCAATAACCCACGCCGCAGGAGGGTATACACGAGATTTGGTACAATGCGCGACAGATAGCACGAGCCGATAGGCGAGTGCTATATGGAGCGAATTGTACCAAAATCTCGTGTATACCCGACTGCGAAGGGGGTTTTTTATATTATATCAACTTGTGTGTCTTTGTTGTCTTCTTTGAGTATTTTCGTCACTTTAGCCCCAAATGCAGAAAATGGACGTATGCGAGATCGATCGTCGGAAATTCTGCGCCCGAGACCGAGCATTTTTATGTTGAGATTACGTACACGCACACAGTATCGTACGATAAATACGAATACGTTCATCAACATTGCATTTTATTCGCATGCAACGCGAAGACTACATTAAAATACCTGCTGCAGACATAGAAAACAGGTCAAGAGTTCAAATCAAAAGAAAAAGTAACAATTTTTTCGTAAATTTACATATGAACAATAGTCCTGGGTTTTCTTTGGCATACTAAAAATAGATTTGTCTCATTCTGTACCGCTAAAAATACGCGTATACGTCGACCGTCGCGACATTCAGAGGTGGTACAGTGAAGTTACACTAACAGGATGTATTTTTGATGGATAATTCGGACGTACCAGAAAACATGCAGTTTTGAAATAATCCAGACGTACGAGGACTGCAATTGTGATGAACAGTTGTACAGTGTGTGTTGCCCGATGCAGCGAGAGCTGTACGCTGATATTGTTCGTTAGCATTTGATGTCAAATTTTGTCGGAGTCGCCAGTCGTCGTCCCATCGTTATTTTGAACTTCTTGGTCTACATCGTTAGGACATCCTGGTTGTTGCACGCAGCAGCCCAAAC